>NW_027468564.1:11805004-12302504 GCF_046254945.1 Alosa pseudoharengus | reverse complement strand
GTGGAGAGAGCGAGCAGCACCAAATTCCTGGGGGTGCACATCAGTGAAGACCTCTCCTGGACCACCAACACAGCATCACTGGCGAAGAGAGCTCAGCGCCGCCTGTACTTCCTGCGGAAACTCAGGCGAGCAAGTGCTCCACCAGCCATCATGACCACATTCTACCGAGGCACCATTGAGAGCATCCTCTCCAGCTGTATCGCTGTGTGGGGCGGAAGCTGCACTGAATACAACAGGAAAGCCCTGCAGCGCATAGTGAACACAGCTGGAAGGATTATTGGTGCTTCACTCCCCTCCCTGAAGGACATTTACACCACCCACCTCACCCGCAAGGCGACCAAAATTGTGAGCGATGCAAGTCACCCCGCTCACAATCTGTTTGATCTACTGCCCTCTGGGAAGAGGTACAGAAGCCTGCGCTCCCGCACTACCAGACTCACCAACAGCTTCATACACCAAGCTGTTAGGATGCTGAACTCTCTCCCTCCTCTCCCCCCTCCACCCTCAGCTACATAACATCCTGGACATTGGACCCACAATGGCCGCCTGCACCACTCCACTTGCACACTTGTACACTTTGCAACTTGTTGTTGTTGTCCTGAAAACACAACACTTCTGCTGCTCTTACATAACTTGCACCACTATGCCACTTTATTTCTTACTTAGGTCAAACAGAACTACCTCAGCCTCTTATTGGCCTGACTTTGCACTAGTATTTTATTTTATTGACTGTCTATGCACAATTTCAACCAAATTTTGCTGCTCTTATTTTTTCATTATATGTGCCCTCTTATTTACTTATTTACTTACTTTTTTGTTTACTTGAATGTTATGTTTGTCTGTGGACTTAAAATTGGTAAAATATGTCTTGTCTCCACCGTGGGATAGTGAGAAACGTAATTTCGATCTCTTTGTATGTCTGGAACATGTGAAGAAATTGACAATAAAGCTGACTTTGACTTTGACTTTGATAATCGTTCCTGACTCAAAACCCGGATTGCTCTTAAAAAGGCCTATAACCAGGGCTTAAAATTCATTCATTTCAAGGTTATTCATAAAGGGGGGATTTACACAATTGGGGGGAGGGGTTCGATTCTGATACCAAGTCAAGAATTGTGATTTCGATACTTCTTCGATACTTTTCTAAAAATGTATTTGATTTGGGGGCCCCCACCACCTTGACGTCATCAGTAATATTGAATATACTGTAGTGGGATCATTCACAACAGTGGCCATCCTAGATTCTGCTTGACTCTCTCCACACACACTGAAAATGATGGCTTATGTGATATGTTTCTATTTCATATATTTTTAAATCCATATAGAGTGTATTTAGTTAATAATATTTTACTAGTAATTACTAGTAGCTAAACATATGTAGTCATTGGGGCAGCCGTGGCCTACTGGTTAGCGCTTCGGACTTGTAGCCGGAGGGTTGCCGGTTCGAACCCCGACCAGTAGGCACGGTTGAAGTGCTCTTGAGCTAGGCACCTAACCCCTCACTGCCCCCCGAGCGCCACTGTTGTTGCAGGCAGCTCACTGCGCCGGAATTAGTGTGTGCTTCTGTTCACTGTGTGCTGAGTGTGTTTCACTAATTCACGGATTGGGATAAATGCAGAGACCAAATTCCCCTCACTTATACTTATACTTATACTTTACACGTATACTTATATGAATGTTTCATATTGATTTTTAAACTATTACATTTAGGCATATCATTAATGTGGTGTGTAGGTCTAATTAAGTGCACATTGGTGATAGGTGTAATTGAGTGCCTGTCACTTTAAGAAATACGTGATAGTAATTAGCCTTCAGCCTGACGGTTTTATACCCTGGAAATCCAGAGTTCTCGCAACAGCACAATGGAATTGTCTCTGCGAGACACTCTGGCAAAGAGCAATGATGCACGTTACTTTTACCCCAGCATTCCGGGGAACCAGCTAAACTGATGGAGACAGCGCTGCAACGTTGGAGGACAGTACACATTGGTCGTAGTGTTATCCGATTGCGTCGAAGTCCGAAATCATTCAGAGTAAACATGGTTTAGTGTTATCCAATTGCGTGCAGTGAAAATTTTAAATGCATTGTTGTTGCCGCCCCTCGAGTTGGGCCATTACATTGCTCTTTGCCAGACCCTTAATCTTTCTAGATTATCAGATTATCATCAGATTATCATCGGTTTTAGGCTAGTGAATAAAAGTTGTGCATAGTGCATAAGGATATGTGGATGCAATTCATTATGTTTTTCTATGTCATTAGATAAAATAAATATGTTAAAAAAACTAACAATTCGAAGACGATCTTTCTGGGATCAAGTGTTTTGCAATGTTCACTAATGATTTTAGTGAGCATTACTGGCAGACGTGACCTGAGCTAGCAGGATAGTTACCAAGGAGCTCTCTCCAGATGTAAAAGTTTGCCATGGTTGCGTAGCCTATTTGCGTAAGCGCAAAGTGGTTCTCTGTGTGTGTGTGTGTGTGTGTGTGTGTGTGTCTACATCTGCATGAGGCTATGTTCAATTCAACTCGGTAGTTAATCCGTCCGGTCAATAGCACCGCATTTACGCCACTTAATGATTACATTAACGTCATCAGACAGGCTGTAAAAGTGTATGCGGGAATTTCTCGCATTATGATGGCTAGAGTTGCGGGACTTGAACAAATTATGCTCAATACTCGCAATCCCGCAGTGAAATTTAGGCCCTGAGAATCATTGTGGAGACATGGAGAGGCTTGATAGGTGTTATAAGAACCATGTTGAGAGCTGTGAATGCAAATAAAGATGTGCCCATTGATTATTTAAAAGGGTATGAATAATTTTGGACTTGGCATTTTTCATGAAAATTTTAAAACAGATGAAAACGCTTCTTTTTTGATTCCATGTTTCTTCCACATTGTCTTGCAACCTTTTGGCATATGAGATTGTAATTTTCAGTCAGAACAAACATATTGGTCAAGAGAAAATCAATATTAAATCAATATTTGCCAGGTGTATGAATAATTTTGTTCTTAACTGTACCTAGGCTGTGAAATTAAGGTCTAGTCTATTGGTGGGTTTAATTGAATTTGAGTAATAGGATACGCAAATATTTACATCTGGAGATAGTTTGTAATTCCTGTAGAGCTCACCAAAATCATAGAAATTATCATTACAAGACATTTATATCCTATAATCCAAGATAGATTTTTTTGGAGTTTTGAGCATTTATTTTAACAAATGACATGGAAAACATAATTAATTTCATCCACATATCCTTATGCACCATGCACAACAACGCTACTATCTTAAAACCGTGAAAATCAAGCAAGCCTCACGGGCCATTGTGGCCTTAAAGTGAAAGTGTCAATTCGACCTGCACAGCACCAATACAGTGTAATGACATGAAAGAGATGTCTATATAGTTTATACAGTGCTGTGCAAAAGTTAAGACACCCATGCTAAAATTGACTAAAAGAAAGAATAAAAAATCATCTTTTGAAAATTGATCTTAATGCCTTAATTTAAAAAATGAGGAAAAATTCAACATTTAAGGATACCAATTTTCTTTGTGAATGTATCATGTATCATTTTTTTTTTTTTGGGGGGGGGTGGGCTGACAGTGTTTTGTTCTTGTTCTGCAAGGCAAGCTAGCCTGGTTCCGCCCTCCGACGTATTTCCGCTCAATTTCCATTTCCCTTCAGTACGTCGTCTGGGTCTGCGGTATATTTTGCGCAAAAATCTGCAGGTCTAATCAGCGAACAGAGGGAGTGGCTGAGAACGATGACGTTGAGGTTGTACGCTAGTTTGAGCCAGACATACGTCACGACCAAACGTTAGCGATTGGTTATGGCAGATCCAGAGTGGCTCTGGGCAGATCCAATAGTTTTAAACTTCAACAGAGTACTCGGCTTCAAGGAAGTTAACGGTTGGCAATTGAATTTGGCCAGACTCTCTGTACATTATGAACTGTCTGGTAGGACCAGGTTTAAGGCAAGCAGCACTGTTGAAACTTTGTTTTGGTTCTGTGCTAGTTGCGCTAATCTGTCTATAGTACTGGCTGTAATTTTTATGAGTGTCAACGGAAAGACAGAGTAGGAGAGCCTTCACAATTTATCAACTGTGACGTTTCACACCGTGGTGTGTAAACAGTAAAACCGGTTTACCGTGACAAAAGGTAACTGCTGAACACAGCACATATTTATATTTAATTTATATTACTCTAAACCACCTTCTGTAAACTACCGGTAACTGTATACTACTGTCTACTGTACATTACACTATATTTCTTGTCCTGTCTATGCACCACCTTGTGTCTATAGACCCTTTCAACCAGTGGCGGAGCTAGGGGGTGGTTTAGGGGGCTTAAGCCCCAAATCTTTTTTCAAAAGCCCCAAATCTTTTTTTAGTGTTTTAAATTCCCGACAACTCTTATTTCCGATATAACTTCCTCTCGGTTTCTCTATAAATGTCACAAAATGCTCTATTACTGAGGAAATATATCCCTTATTTTCAAAGCCCAATATTGAAAAATAATTCGACTTGCTACACGATCTATGCCAGGTTGGATTGATTTGTTTAGATCCAGTGAAAATGCTGCCTTGACAACGCTACGTCATGGCTTCGGTGTTCCAAAAAGCCTCTGTCAGAGAAGTCTGTCACTTTTACAGTCTGTGATAAAACACTTTGTGTACATGTTGTTAAAACGTTATGGATATTAGAAAGTTTTTAAAAAGACCACCCAGCTCCGTTCAAGCAACAGCATCGCCCAGTGAACTGACGGATGGTGTTGTTTCAGGTTGGTGATTTCACGTTAAGAGCTTTCAGTCAGTTAGGCAGGCTAACGTTAGGCTACTTGGCTAGCTCCCTAGAAGCTAAATGCTTAACGTTAACGTTAAATGTCCTCGTTCGTCGGCGGAAAAGGCAAATTCAGTACTCTCATAGGCTAGCTAAGCCTACTGCAGAATAAGAAACTCCAGCTTCCAAAATAAAGTGATCCTCGTCTTGTAATAAATTAGGCTACACTGTTTTGAAATGTCAGAAAAACCCATTAACAGTTATCTGCCCATGTCAACTTTTTAGTGTCATATGTTGCACAAAAGAATGTTAACTGTTAGCCTACCTTAAAACCTTGTTGATATCCTATCCACCACCACAGCTCTTATAATCCAATAGTCCACATAAATACAAAAGTCATGCTGCCTAACTAATTATTAACTAAAAAAAAAACATTACAATGATATATTGAGAAGAAAGGGCCCTTTCCATAAGTGTGTTAATCAAGCATCATGCAGTCTGCATTCATAATCTAGGTGCTTGATTTTATGCACCTGTGTAAAGGGACCTGATGAAACCTTCATTAACTAAGTACATGCTAAACAGATATGAACAGATATTGCCTCTTGAAAGACCCAAAACTATAATTTTACACAGTGTGCCAGTCAGATACCTTGAATCTGTTGAATGTTAGTTTCACATTTTTTAAGTCTCAATGTGTCCATTAGTTTACACAAAATTCACTAGAAGTCATTATTTAAGGGGTTATTTAAAAAAAAAATTAAATGGGCTAAGCTCCGAATGTTTACAATGTCTGGCTTCGCCCCTGCTTTCAACAATAAAAACAAAAGCAATGCTTGAACGTTCTATTTGGCTGTAAACATCAGATCAACTTACCCCACAGGCTCACAGTCATGGTCCTCGCGGGAACTCATTTTAGGCCAACACACCCTTTTTCCTGCAACCTCCTTCTCCTGGTCTTACACTGGAGAATGAGAACGGGAGAGACCGACATTACATTAAATTTGGCAGACACATTTTTAACCAAAGCGACTAACAACATGGTAAACAGTTTAAGTTTTAAAGCAATTCTCTCAACAATTTGAGGACCATTTAAAAACGGTAGAGTACAGTAAGAATAAGTGTATCAGTGAGTGCTGTTTTTTTTTTAAACAGTTGAGTGTCAGTTCAAGACAGGTGGTAAGTGCTAGGATCAGCAAGACTTGTTGTAAGTGGTGCTATGAGAGGAGAACATACACAGATCAAATAAAATTCACCAGTATGATTTCATTTTTATACCATTATCACTGGACCAACATTCACAGATCATCTAAAGTCACAAGTTTAATTTCATTGTCATACCATAGTACTAATGACTCCTGGCTGACTCCAAACACTGTCAGACCATCATCACTAGGTCTACTACAAGTATACTACAAGTATAGCTATTTAACAACTTAGACTATCATCACTAGGTCTACTACAAGTATACTGCAAGTATAGCTATTTAACAACTTAGACCATCATCACTAGGTCTCTTACAAGTATGGCTATTTGACAACTTAGACCATCATCACTAGGTCTACTACAAGTATGGCTATTTGACAATTTAGACCATCATCACTAGGTCTACTACAAGTATGGCTATTTGACAACTTACTTACTATTACAACACAGGCTATGAGATCCGTCAGGTTCTAACAGGTTCTATTTAAAAGCGCGAGAGTGACTTGAGTGCATGAACATTGCAGAACACCACAGTGTACTATGTGTTCTCTCTTGCCTTCTCTAATAGAACACCACAGTGTTGGTAGACTACAGTATGTGGTCTAACTTGCCTTCTCTAATAGAACACAGTGTTGGTAGACTATGTGTTCTCTCTAGCCTTCTCTAATAGAACACAGTGTTGGTAGACTATGTGTTCTCTCTTGCCTTCTCTAATAGAACACAGTGTTGGTAGACTACAGTATGTTCTCTCTAGCCTTCTCTAATAGAACACAGTGTTGGTAGACTACAGTATGTGTTCTCTCTAGCCTTCTCTAATAGAACACAGTGTTGGTAGACTACAGTATGTGTTCTCTCTAGCCTTCTCTAATAGAACACAGTGTTGGTAGACTATGTGTTCTCTCTTGCCTTCTCTAATAGAACACAGTGTTGGTAGACTACAGTATGTGTTCTCTCTAGCCTTCTCTAATAGAACACAGTGTTGGTAGACTACAGTATGTGTTCTCTCTAGCCTTCTCTAATAGAACACAGTGTTGGTAGACTACAGTATGTGTTCTCTCTAGCCTTCTCTAATAGAACACAGTGTTGGTAGACTACAGTATGTGTTCTCTCTAGCCTTCTCTAATAGAACACAGTGTTGGTAGACTACAGTATGTGTTCTCTCTAGCCTTCTCTAATAGAACACAGTGTTGGTAGACTACAGTATGTGTTCTCTCTAGCCTTCTCTAATAGAACACAGTGTTGGTAGACTACAGTATGTGTTCTCTCTTGCCTTCTCTAATAGAACACAGTGTTGGTAGACTATGTGTTCTCTCTTGCCTTCTCTAATAGAACACAGTGTTGGTAGACTATGTGTTCTCTCTAGCCTTCTCTAATAGAACACAGTGTTGGTAGACTATGTGGTCTAACTTGCCTTCTCTAATAGAACACAGTGTTGGTAGACTACAGTATGTGGTCTAACTTGCCTTCTCTAATAGAACACAGTGTTGGTAGACTATGTGGTCTAACTTGCCTTCTCTAATAGAACACAGTGTTGGTAGACTATGTGTTCTAACTTGCCTTCTCTAATAGAACACAGTGTTGGTAGACTATGTGTTCTAACTTGCCTTCTCTAATAGAACACAGTGTTGGTAGACTACAGTATGTGGCTCTCTTGCCTTCTCTAATAGAAAATAAATGCAACCACTTTCAATGACACATGTCTGTTTATGTCTATTTTCAAAAACTTTCAGAAGACCTCAATTTATTTTTTACAAATCCGCAAATGTTCAAGGATTTCAAGGACACGTGCAGGGCCGACTCTAGGCAGGGTCCAGGGTTCGTCTAAGGCCACCAAAGCATTGTGTCTTGCGCACCCAAACAAAGTCAAGTTTTTTCAGTTGTGCATATGGACAGTGTGCAGTCTCAAACACAGCTTGGATGAAAATGAGTTGGTGTTGAGTGTAATGGTAGCTAGCTGGTACATAGCTGTGCAATAGGCTTATGTATGTGTGTCCTGATGCCTTAAAGGAACACTCTGGCCATTTTTCACATAGATATCTTTTTCTCAAAGTCACTGAGGGGGAAAAAAGACAAGAGACCAGATGAAACCCAGTCCACCTTGCCAGCCCGGCAGCAGGGGCTGGAATGCTGAGTATTAGAGCGTTTGCTGCTACAGCACCCGGGTTGGTCTGCCTCAGCAGCCCAGTGAGCAGAAGAGCACTTCGCCATGGTTACGGGGCAGTAGACCTAGTCAACTGCTCACTGAGGGGCAACTCATACACCAACTAGCACACACCTGTGTTCCGTTGGAACCTGTAGCATGGAGTCCAGAGGTGGAAGTTTGCTTTGACTTATGCCCGGGCGCTTTCTGAGCATCTCATCTCTACATTATGGCGTCTAACACACAAACCTCTGTTCCTGGTGTGTGTAGACTTGACTAAGGTCTTTGATTATGTTAGCCCAGGGGTCTTCAATCTTTTTCAGCCCAAGAACCCCTTGGCTGAGAGAGACACAGAGCAAGCCCCCCCCCCCAACACACACACTCTGCCCCCGCCCCAAATTTAGGCCTGAACACACACACACCGAACACACGCACACACACACACACACACTCCCCTACACATGTCACTGCACGAAAAGTTGGATTTTTGTCCCCGTAAACGCCCGGAAATCTCCCTAATTTTCGGCAGTTAATGACAATTTACAGAGGACCCTTCAGAGGACAACTTTATTTTTATTCATATAATGGTTTTACAAAAAAGAAAGGTTGAAAGAGCTCCGAGTGCCCTTATCCCGGTGCACAAGATGAAAATAAAAGAAAACAAAACAGAGCATATGATTGCAAGCAATAACGAGTGACAAGCCGTAGCATAGAGACAGGGAGGTACACAGATAGACAGACAGACAGACAGACAGTGAGGAGTTATGAGTGCGGGGTAGGTATGTCTGTAAGTGTGGGGGGAATGTAGAGGGGTTGGAGGGGAGGGGTGTATAGGGGGTGATGGGAATGTACGTGGCTTACATTAACTGTTGAATTTGGTAGAAAGGTTATGAAGGGATTCCAGGTTTCTTTAAAGGCAGATATATTGTTGTTTTTATGAGCTATGGTTTCTTCTGTCAAAATGAATTCTATGATTACAGTAGGTTAGTCCAATGGGTGAAATGGCAGGATGATTTCAATTTCCAGTTTTAAAATACTATTTTCTTAGTGATAGCTAGTGAGACAAGGACTGGGGTTTTGGATTTGGAGGGAAAGGGGATATCTGAAGTATTTCCTAGAAGACAGAGTCCAGGAGACAGGTTGGTTAATGTAGTCCAGAGAGAGTGAACAGGCTGGCACATTGTTTTGCCATGTGTCTCTGTTCCCTATGCCTGTGTCTCCGCCTGTTACGGCCCTAGTGTGTTTTGGCCGTCTGTCTCTGTGTTTTGCCTTTGCCCTTGTCTAGGTCCCACCTACTGCTGATTGCCGGAAGGGGAGTTCCTAATTGGGGTTGATTGGACAGCCCTTAAAAGACCCAAGATGGCATTAGTTCAGTGCCTTTGAGGCCGCCAGCATCCACGGTTGTGTGAGAGCCGTGGATTTATATATTGTGTTTATGTTGTGTATTGTCCTGAGCTGAGCTGTTGTCATGCTGTGTGATCTTGACCAGCTCATTTTTAGATTACTACGGTGGTAGTGTGTGCCGAGTGCGGCAATTACTCCCAGTGGGGAGAGTGGCTACGATGTAGCAAAATACTGGCCTAGTGTGGCCAGGGTGTGCCGGTTCGGCAAAACTACTCCCAGTGGGGAGGTTAGTGTTTGTATGTTTATGTGTTTGTTTGTTACTATTTGGTTTAGGCCTAGCCGTCTTCATACTTTCAGTGTGATTTGTCTGTTTGAACTTTTATTTTGATTTATCAATAAACCGGTCATCTCAATCATTTACTTCCTTGTTTGTGTTTATTGTTCTCCTTTGTTCAAGTTAACTAGTTACGCAGCCATATGCCCCTAGGCATTTTAACATCCAGGCGTAACACCGCCCCTGATCCTCGTTAGTCTGTTAGCTTACAGTTTTTTTCTGAATGCTTAAACACAACTGTGATTCTTATAGCACAATTTCTAAAACTATTAATACTTATAGCAAAACCACTCACTGAGTTCGCAAAACTAAAAGCACAAACACTGCTTTGCACTCAGTTTGCAATTTTGTAACACACACTTTGCACAACTGTAGGCACAATTCACTGCACTTACACTATTTTGCCAACTCTCTGGCACACTTTCTCATGTGAAAACTGTTTTAGATAAATATTTCACTTTGCAATCAGCCTAAGCACTATAAATAAGCCACAGGTAATGTACAATGGGTACAATGGAGGGAACAGGAAGAGTGAGAAGAGAAAGAAATAGCCCTTTTACAGCCAAAAAAAAAGTGTACATGTGGGGATATTGTCATTTCAGGCCTGGATACGTCATTCCAGAATATATTTTTCCCGGTGCCTTGGACTAGGACATTGCATGTGATGTAGACGGAATTTTGAGAGAGACGACCCGATGTACACTGATTTGTTTTGTCTCAGTGAAATTGCTATTTTGTGTTTTGACTGGGAAAAACAGACTTGTGTTTGTTTTGATGTGTGTAAATAAACACCAATAGTTTGGATCCCTGTATGTTTACAAAACTATGACAAAAGTATGACCTCAAACTGACATAGTCTACCTTGTGCACAGAGAAAGCAAAAGCCAGATGTGTTTTTTATTCAGACCATCAGTGTGTAGTTGGCACATTATGTGCTTATTATTGTGATGGCTTGTGTTTACTGTTTGATACGAAAACACAATTTGTACGAAGGTGTGAAGAGTTAAGCAAGGTGTGTTGGCTTTTGCAAGAGAACTACGATGTTTTGCTGATTGGGTGAAAGGTTTTCCTATTTGTGTGTAGAGTTTTGCAAAAAAAGCCATAGTTACAAAAAATGTGCTTAAGCAATCAGAAAAAACTGTAATAATGGTTTCCACCTGTCTCTTGTTTTACCTTGTTCCTTGTCCACCTGTGCCCTGTTACCCCTGTTAGCCCTGTGTGCTATTTAAACCCTCCGTCTCCCCTCAGTCTGTGTTGGTCATTAGTTGTTTGTGTAGTGGTTTACATATGATTTGTTCAGTTTGCATTAAAGGATTCTTTTGCCCTGCATTTGGGTCCAGCTCTCCCTCAGCTAACCGTGACATATTGAAGGTGTTTCTGCAGATATGTGTCCAGAAATCCGGGTTGGGAGATAGCGTGAGGTCACTTTCCCATTTTTCCTTGGGCAGGGTTATTGTGGGGTTAGATGAAACGATGAGGCTATAGTATAGATATAAGTTTTCTTCGGTGGTTGGCTATTTCTAATAACTGTTCACTGGTTTTAGAGAAGGCTGTAAGGTGTTAAAGTTATTTTGCTTTTGATTAAATATTTAAGCTGTTGGTAGTGGATAAATTGAGGTGAATGGCGTACATTTGTGATTTTAAAATGCGTGGTGGAGGTGGGTGATGCCCTTTTGCTGCCATTTGGGGAAGTGGATCGGTTCACTGTGAAGACGGAAGTCAGGGTTGTGCCAGATGATCACTTCAATTGAATGTAAAAGTAAGCTCACATAGTCTACTTTAACAATGTAACAAACAAAGGAAGCTTAACCAAAAGGCACAGAGATAAACTTAACAAATTAACAAGTTAAGAATAACAGATACACGAGATGAAACAGTATACCAAATAAGATTACAAACCCAAATATTAAAGGATAGAAAGAGAGAGGGAATGAGAGGGAGAGAGAGAGGAAGATAGAATGAAAGAGAGGGAGAAAGGCAGAGAGTGAGAGAGAGAGGGATCAGGCCAGGCAGAGCCTAGCCAGTCAAAGAAAGAGGCAGAAGACAAGAGAGCTCAAACATCTGTGTTCTTCCCTTAAATCTAAAACAACTTAGTATCATTAACATATAGATGGCATTTACCTGGAAACCCCTGAATCATTAGGTCATCTCTGTTATTCTGAGAGCAGGGGGTGTGGTGTCGGTGAATCTCATACCTAAAGACTATAACTGTAGTATGCACAGATACATTAAATTGTAATGAAACCATGATCAGACTGTTGCCCACATTACATATTAATTCAAGACCAAACATGGATGTATTATTCAAAACATACATTTACAGAGATTTGATCGGTGACCATCAAGTTTCCACTGTATGTAGAAAGGAGGGGAGCGGTTGCTTGGCAGGGGGCTGGGAACCGAAGCCAAATGGCAACACTGTATGCATGTGCGGGGGTGTTGGAAATCTTGGCCAACTAAGACAATAGAGATCGAACACTGGTATCCACACAGATGTAAATTGACTGCAAAAGGCATTCTTTAGAAATGAAAAAGGATTGGTCAAAAAGCTGGTCTTTACAAAATCACTACTTTTAAACAAGAAAAATCAGTCATGATTGGTTGGCAGATCTGTCACTATTGGTCATTATAAATGTAAACCCCATAGGAATATGAATATGTATGCTATTAGATAGATAGATAGATAGATACTTTATTGATCCCTAGGGGAAATTCAAGATTATTATTATTTATATTATGTTGTATATTCATGTTGTGTAGGCTACTACCATATTAGGTAACACTTTTCTTGACAGTGTTGACATAAGAGAGACATGACACTGTCATAACTATGACAAGACACTATCGTAAACCTGTCATAAACGTTAAACATGTCATAAATGTTTATGACTTCTGTCATTAAGTGTCATTAGTTTTTTGTCATGACAAGTTGACATTGTTTGGGTTGTCTTGATTATGATAACTTGACTTTTCAGGAGAGAAGTTTGGCTCGGGCGGGCAGTGCTCTAGCCATGCTCATCTGGGTGTTACTGGCTTCCGATCGGACATTCCACTCATCAATACACCCTCATGTCCTCTTCCCAAATGCTGGACATAGTGTGTGTGTGAGTGTGTGTGTGTGTGTGTGTGTGTGTGTGTGTGTGTGTGTGAGAGAGAGAGAGAGAGAGAGAGAGAGAGAGAGAGAGAGAGAGAGAGAGAGAGAGAGATTACATTTAACATTCACCTCCCATACAAACAAGCCTCAGTGTAACTGCTGCTAGTCTCCTCTCAGGGCACTGTGTGTGTCCCCCCCCCCCCGGACTCTATATAATTCTCCCCTAAATTAGGGTCGGGCATTGAAAATCGGTTCCAATAGGTAACCAGCGCCGAGGCAGACTGTAGTAAGAACGAAGAATAACAATGTGGATTTCGATGCCTCAATTCGATGCCACTTAAGTCTCTGCACCACATAGGCTAGTGGACCGTGTTTGACAGCTCGAGTGAGCCCATGCCATTGCCAAGTGGTCTACTTTAAATGTCAAAAGCTATTGTTGAAATCTAGAAAATAACTATACACAAGCAAACGACTATGAAACAACACCAACAGCCTAGTTTACACAAAAACTTGCTAATGCGCTAACTGGCATCTATTTGAAATGTTATCAGCAACATTGTAACGTGAAAATGTTGTTTAATTGTATGTTCTGATAACTTCCGAACTTAATGTAGCAGGCAGACCTTGTCTGCTTGCTTGCTCTTTCTTCCTGGTCTCTCCTGGCCCCTCTGCTAATGAGTGGGTGGGGCCAATCATTCAATTAGGCCCACCATGTGCTACTTTAGGAGCTCTACAGCAAGAGGCTCGGTAGGAGATGGCCTGATGTTTCGACGGAGCTCTATGGCGGCATCTGGAGGAAGGGAGCGTAGACGATTGTCGGTTGATCGCGAGCTGCAGGCGGATGGCAACGACTGGACTGTGAATGGTCAGGAGTTAGGAAATGACGGATCAGGAAGTGAGGATGGGGAGATGGATTGTGGAAGCGGGAGATTGGAAGGGTGGAAAGTAGTAAATAATAAACGGAAAGGTAAAGATAGAGACGAATCAGATAACAGTGATATTGATAAAGGAGTAAAAACGATGAAAAGGAGTGAAGATGAGTTCAAGGTGTTTGTCAAACTGTTAAAAGAGGGGACTACATTTGACGAGTGGAGTCCAACTCAACTATCCAAAACCCTACATAAAGATATTGGGGAGGTAAGGAGCGCTAAAAAATTGAGGAATGGTTCTTTGCTGGTTATGTAAAAATGAGGAGCAACAACAGAAAGCAATAAAGATAAATCAACTAAATGGACAGCGAGTGAAGTGTTCATTGGCGTTTGACAAAAAGTTTGTTAGGGGTGTAATCTCAGGGATTCCTCTAAGTGAGTCAGTGGACTCCGTGAAAGAAGGAATAAGCAATGTTAAAATAAGGGAAGCAAAACGACTTAAAACAAGATGGAATGGAAATATATGTGACAGTCTATCAATAATGTTAACTTTTGAGGAAGACAAACTCCCAGGAAAAGTCTTTATTGGGTATATGAGTTATGATGTCAAGGTTTACATCCCTCCACCACTGCGTTGTTTTAAATGTCAAAGATATGGACATGTAGCGGCGATATGTAAGGGCAAACAAAGATGTAGCAAATGTAGTGGTGAACATGACTATGGAAAGTGTGAAGAGGGGGCAAAACTGAAGTGTTGTAATTGTGGAGGAGAACATAGCGCAGCATATGGTGGATGTGAGGCTAATAAAAGAATGCAGGAGGTACAGCAAGTTAAAGTCGTCCAAGGTGTTTCTTATGCAGAGGCAATTAAGAAAGTCCCAAGAAGTGTACCGGTAGAAACAATGAAGGATGGGTCTAAAGGTGTAAGGGAATGTGTAAAGTGTGACAAATTAAAAGAAGATACATTGATTGTGAGTAAAGGTGATTTTGTGCTCTTCATGGCTGAGATAATTAATTGTTCAGCACAGACCAAAAGTAGAACAGAAAGAATTAAAATAATTGTCAAGTCAGCCGAAAAATTCCTGGATGTAAAGGGAATGCCTTGGGAAAAAGTTAGAGACTTTCTTAATGATGAAGCTCAACAATCACAGACATGGGTTGGGGATGCATAATGGTCTTAACTGTTCTGCAATGGAATGCGAGGAGCTTAATAGCGAATGGGCAGGAATTTAAAAAATATGTTGATGATATGCATGTAAAACCTAATGTTATTTGTGTACAGGAAAGCTGGTTGATTCCCAAACTGGATTTCATTATTAAAGGATATACCTCAATAAGGAGAGATAGAGAAGTGGGAAAAGGTGGGGGAATCATAACTTTCATTCAAAAAGGTATTCAATATAGGGAAATAAAAAAAGGGAATGATCTAGAATATACAATAATAGAGGTCTGGTCAAATGAAGGCAATATAGAGATAATAAATTTCTATAATCCATGTAGGCAATTAGAATTAAGCCAATTGGCAGACATTTGGAAGGATACAAATGGGAAAGTGATTTGGTGTGGTGATTTTAATGCACATAGTACTTTGTGGGGGGATAAGAATGATGTCAATGGGGATGGGATTTTAGAATTTATGGATGAGGAAGGATTAGTCTGTCTGAATGATGGCTCAGGGACTAGAATGGATATTGCTAGGGGAACAGAATCAGCAATAGACCTCACATTAGCTACAATGACATTAGCAGACAAGTGTGATTGGGAGGTATTGAAAGATAACACTATAGGTAGTGACCACTTCCCTGTTAAAATTCAAGTAGGAATGGAAGTTGCAATTGAGCATGAAGTCAAAAATGAGAGATGGATATTAGAAAAAGCAGATTGGGACAAATTTAGAGAGTTTAGTGATGAGATGCTGTCAGTAATAGAGATGAATAAAGATATAGAAAGTTTATGCAAAGATATTAGTGCTGGCATAATTAGTGCTGCTAGTTTAGCCATTCCTAAATCTAAACCCAAGAATTTAGGTAAAATAGTGCCATGGTGGTCTAATGAATGCAAAAAAGCAATTAAAGATAGGAACAAAGCTTTCAGAGTTTTGAAAAGAACAAATAATTTCCAAAACCTTATTAAGTTTAAGAAATCTCAAGCAGTTGTAAGGAAAACTATAAGGGAGGCTAAGCATGGTTACTGGAGAAGGTTTTGTGACTCTATAGGAAGAACCACTCCAGTGGAGAGAGTTTGGGGAATGATAAAGAAAATGAAAGGGAGTGAAAAAGAATATGGATATCCTGTGTTAAATGATGGTCAAAATGTAATTACTAGTAACATTGGCAAAGCAGAGATAATTGCAAAGGTTCTGAGTAAGGTACATAGTAATGAAAATCTTAGCCAACAGGAAAAGAGAGCAAGAGCAGAAACAATGGAAAAATATAAACATGATTTTGAGAATGAAGTTGTGATAGGAGGGGTGTTGGATGAATTAATCACAATAACTGAACTCAATAATGCACTGAGAAAGTTAGGTAAGTCTTCACCAGGGGGGGATGGGATTTGTTATGCTATGTTGGAAAACTTAACTGACAAAGGAAAGGAAGTGTTATTGTCTCTATATAATAAGGTATGGACAGAGGGAATTATTCCAAGAGCATGGAAAGAATCTATAGTTATCCCTATTAAAAAACCTGGGAAAGATCCAAAGATTCCTAACAATTACAGGCCAATAGCACTTACATCCCAAATGGGGAAAGCAATGGAAAGAATTATGAATGACAGACTTATATATATAGTTGAGTCTAAAGGATTGATACATAATTATCAGAGTGGTTTTAGAAGAGGTAGAGGTACTATGGATCCTTTAGTATTCTTGGAGGATGTAATAAGACGAGCTCAAGTAAATAAGGAGTCAGTGGTGGCTGTCTTCTGTGATATTGAGAAAGCATACGACATGATGTGGAAGGAAGGACTTTTGATTAAGTTAAATCATATGGGAATCAAAGGGAGAGTATTCACATGGATTAAGGATTTTTTGTCTGAAAGAACAATAATGGTGAGAATAAATGGGGTGACAAGTGAGCAGTATCAGGTAGAAAATGGTATCCCGCAAGGGAGTATTATCAGTCCTTTGTTGTTTTCTATCATGATAAATGACATTTTTAAGGAAGTGGAGAATTTTGTAGATATAGCACTGTTTGCAGATGATGGGGCTTTATGGAAAAGAGGGAGGAATGTTGAATTTGTGGTGAATAAAATACAGCAAGCAGTTGATGTAGTAGGTAAATGGTCTATTAGGTGGGGTTTTAGAATCTCAATTGATAAGACCAAAATAATGGTTTTCTCTAGAAAGAAATTAGCTAAGGAAATAAAAGTGAAGTTTTCAAATAATGAGTTAGAAAGGGTTGATTCCTTTAAATACGTGGGCATATGGTTAGATCAAAGGTTAACATGGGCAGTGCATATTCAAAAAATAATTGATAAATGTAAGAAGGTATTAAATGTAATGAGATGTCTATGTGGAGTGGAGTGGGGAGCAAGTAGACCTGCTCTAAGAACAATTTATACAGGATTGATCAGGTCTGTATTTGACTATGGTTGCATAATATATGGCTCTGCAGCCAAAACATGGCTGAATAAGTTGGATGTGATCCAAAATCAGGCGTTAAGGTTATGCTGTGGTGCTGTCAAAACCACGCCAGTAACAGCTATCCAGGTGGAGATGGGAGAAATGCCTCTTCACCTTAGAAGAGATCAGTTGGCCCTTGTGTATTGGGCAAACTTGAGAGGTCATAATGAAGGTCATATGAGTCAGTCGGTATTGAAGCAATGCCAAGAGCGTGGAAACGCTCAAGTCAGAAGTTTTGGTTGGGTCATCCATGATAAAGTAAATGAAATGGGGTTTAATGAACTAAAAATAAGTCCCACTGTACCATTCCCAGATACTCCACCATGGGTTTATAGGGAGGTGTCCACTGATTTGGGATTATTAGAAGAAAAACAAAATAATGACATGGATAAATACAGGGTGCAGAGCTATTTAATGGAGAGGTATAGTGAGGATATGACTATATATACAGATGCATCTAAACTAACTGATAAAAGAATGGGTGTTGCTTATGTCATTCCAAAATTAAACATTAAAGTTGGAAAAAGAATCAGTGATGATTTAGCAGTTTACACAGCGGAATTGATAGCTGTGTGGCTAGCGTTGCTTTGGGTGGAGGTCAATAGGCCAATGAAGGCAGTAATTGCTTCAGATTCCAGCTCAGCTTTGATCAGCATTAAAACGTTTCAGTCAAAGTCAAGGCAGGACATTGTGTATGATATATTGCAAGTGGCAAATAAACTAATAAAATCAGGAACTACTATAACTCTGGTATGGGTACCAGCTCATATAGGAGTAATAGGAAATGAGTTAGCAGATAGAAGTGCTAAGCAAGCAGCTAGACATTATAATATAGATGCTGAAGTGAACTACAGCAAAGCAGAAATTAAAAGTATGGTCAAAAACATAGTTAAGGGTAAATGGCAAACATTATGGGACGGTGGGCAGACTGGAAGACAGTTCTATAATATTCAGAATAAAGTGGGAAAGAGCAGAAGTACAAACAGAAGCAAGGAGGAGGAGGATGTATTCTCTAGAATGAGGTATGGACACACACGCCTAAATAAAACTTTGTTAATAATTAAGAAGCATGCTGATGGCAACTGTGAATTCTGTGGTAGTCCAGAGACTATAGAGCATGTTATTTTACACTGTAATAATTATCAGGAAGAAAGACAAAGACTAGTCTTACAATTACAAGGAGAACAACTGAGGCTAAACCTAGAAGAAATTCTGCAAAGAAACACAGGGGAAATGTGTGTAAGATATGTAATTGGCTTCCTGAGGAATACAGGACTAATTAAAAGAATTTAGTTTGATCTTTTGTTTTGTTTGGTTTGTTTTGTTTTGTTTTGTTTTGTTTTGTTTTGTTTTGTTTTGTTTGTTTGTTTGTTTTTATTTGTTTGTATCCTATTAGGAAAGGTTAGACTCCAGTACCACACTCCAGTCCAGTTGGTGGCGGTAATGCACCATTAAAGTTAGTTGCCAACCGCCATAAAAACCGAAAGAAGAAGAAGAAGAAGAAGAGGCTCGGTAGGTTCCACTGTTTGTCCCTCGGCTGAGCACTGGGGTCTACCGGCCATCAGGTATGTTGCTGCCCTAATGCTGTAGACTAAAATGTGCTTGGGTTAGCTAAACTCCATTTCTCTGTAGCCCTAGATGGATGGATATGCTATCCTCATCTGCTGTCAGTGGAAAATTGCCATAGAGAAGAATATGGGTATGTATAGCTCTAAAATAAATTGATGTTTGGGGAAATGGTATCAGGTTTGATGTATTTTGTTTGTCTTCCAGGTAGCACGGCTTTTCCATCCGCGTTGCCCTCAGCGTAGGTCGTGCTGCTGTCTTGTCTGTCTTAGTTTTGTTTGGTTTCTGTTTAGCTTTGCTTGCACTTGGCAACTGCTTGCATTGTACTTGTACCCTTTTGTTTTACTTTACTTTATTATCTTAGTTATACAGTGTTTGTTTATTGCATAGTCTGGGAGCAACAACTTTTAACTGTTTGTTAATTTGGCAGGCAGGGTTCTCGCTGGCGGGAGGCTAGTCCGTTACCTAGTGGTGGTGCAGTAAAGATGCACATTTTGGTGTGAATTATCAGAATGTTTGCTGTGGTCTGCGGTGTCATGATTTGATCTTTCTTGCTGTGTGTGTGCATGTGTGTGGGCTCTAGGGCACGTTATCAGTAGTCTGCCTCCCCCAGGTAAGCCCCTGCCTTGCTCATCGTGCCTCCCCTGTGGAACGTGTTAGTTAAATAAACAAAAGTGCAACAAGAAAACATAATAAATATTTTTGTACTTTCCTAACCCAGACTAGTCTTCATGTCTTTTTGCAGCTCTCCCCCCTTCCTTTTCCCTGGCTTCGGTTAAATAAACTTGGTCATGTTTCCACTGGAATTCACGTCTCTGCCTCGTGTATACGAACCTGTGTGCTATGGTGCAATTATGTGTGCTCTTAACTCATTTCCCTGGGTGCTAGGCCCAGGGTGGCGTAGTCTGGCTAAAGTGATTGGCATTTAGTGCCGTCCTCCCCAAAAACCTCGCCCTGCTACATTCACATTAATCTTTCATATGCATGAGGCCCATATAGCATCACAATAAATTTGAAGCTCATGCTAAAAGTTTGCTTGTAAAAACATAAATATGTAGGTGACAAACATGCCTCTGCTGCATTGATATGCCCGAGCTGTCAAAGAGGCTATGGAACCCAGTGTTTCCCATACATTGACTAATCTGTGGCGGAGCGCCATGAAATCGAAATCAATCGGCGGCCACAGATTAATATTCTATGTTCAATTTAATTTAATTTAATTTAAATATAAGATCAAATCCATGCATTGCCATTGAGCTGCGCTTTTTACGCACGCAGCCTTTCCTTGCCCCGCCCCGCTCTCTCTCGTAGCCCGCTGCCACTCCTCTGCATGTGCATTTAACAAAATATTCACAATTGTTGAAGGATTGTTGTTGCCACATAGAAGCATTGCATAGAAGACGTCTGGCTAAATTGCTATTAAATCCGCTTAGCATCGTGACCATGCTGCGCAAATTTGTTCAAAACTGCTGCATTGAAGTTAACTCTGCTAAGGTCTTATCACAACATAGTAGGCTACATTGAAGAGACTAAACTAAGTTAAGTTATGCAGTCAAGCAGTATCTCAAAGCTAACATTAGAATACTGTTTGGATGTTGAATTTAGCATGCTTAGCCTTACAGCTGCTTGTCAATTTCGTTGAAGGGTTCATTTGATTGCCCTTCTGACTCTGAATGTTTGCAAAATCCCGATGTAAATGGAAAAGTGTTTTCCAAAATTCAAAAGTGCTTGAACCAAGGAGAAGTATGAACCTTTATTTTAACTATGTATCAAATGTTATGAATTGCATCCACACATCAGCAGCCTTTTAACTGTGTTACTGACGAACGACTTAAAGTGACAGGCACTCGATTAGACCTATACACTACCAGGACGATCTTAATAATTCTGTGGGAAACACTGAAACCCAAATGATACCCAACCTATGGATCAGTATGAGTTGGATCACCACTAACGGCTGGAGGCATAAGCATGGAACTGTTACTCACCAAAGAGACACAGCTCATCATTTCAATTGCATCACATGTTGCTAGGTAAATCATTAGGTACAAGGTTCTCAACAATTCTCTTCCTGCAAAGTTTATTCATTACATAGGCTACATCTCATTTGTCACGTAGGCTACATCTCATTCATCACGTAGGCTACATCTTTCAGGTTCACAGGAAAACCACAGACATTTGCTTTAGCACGTTGCTTTTCTGAGTCTAAAAAAAAATGTTGCAGACACCCTCACATACTCTAGTCTACCAAATGCCCAAAAGCATCATGAACTATAGGCCTACCAGCAATATCATGATTATACAATATAGTTGAAATTCTTACAATGCAGAAAAATTGCATGATATACAGCACCCTCCACATCTACTGGTACAACTGGGCCACATCCACATGTCATTTGTCACGTAGGCTATCTTTCAGGTCCACAGGAAAACCACAGACATGTGCCTGAGCACGTAGTTTCTCTAAGTAAAATAATAATAATAAAGAACTCTAACTAGACTACCATATGCCCATTGTAGTGTATCACACACACAAACAAACAAACACACACACACACACACACACACACACACACATACATACATACACACAAAGATCCAGATACAGATCAAGTATAAATCCGTCTGATGATAAGTCTGTCATATTGTTGGGAGGGAACATTAAAATGGAAAGCATGCTACATACCAACCATAAGTATTGGTGATAGTGCGTGTGTTCTGTCATTCTACCTTATTAAGAAAATTCGAAGCGGACTTTTGTTGTTGGTGGTAAGCGGACACAGAAGCATGCGAGGTGCGCAACGTCGACGTTGCCATTCACACACATGTGTTTTTACCAACCATTAAATTGTGTCTTCTTAAAATTAGAAAAACATTTTGAATAGGCCTAGACTACGGATACAATCTAGGGCATCAGTTACACAAAACTGAGCCATTACATCTCCCAAAACATGACAAGTTAGGCTACCACTTAAAATGTCTCAGCCAGACAGTCTAGCCTAACAGGCAGATAAACGGCTGCTTGATATAATCTCTCCTCTCAGATGTTGACCGGGACAAATACAAAAGCTTCCAAAAATAAATTGTTAAAACAAAGAAGCTGCCGATAGGCCTACGCTTCCTGAGTAGCCGTTCACACCGTTCCCTTTTCAATTCCACCATTCACTTCTTACATTCCCGTTAGGCTACTGAACAACTAAGAAAAATGCAAGTTAGTCTATGGGTGCGGTAGAAGCCTATCTCTCTTAACAATTTGTCAATTTAACGAGGCAGGACAAACAGTATGTAGATCTACTCACCACGAAATAGGATCTTGTAGTAAAATATCAAAGTTTCCACGACGTCTCATCAAACAAAGTATGTCCGCTACACGTCTCAACGAAGTCTAAGATGGCGATAACACAACCTTTCACTTTCGATAACAGAGTAGCCTAAACGTCAGTTAGGCGTCTGTGGTTAGAATGACAGAGGCATCAGTATGCATGTATAGCAGTATTCTGTACTATCTTTATTTCAGCAGGGCTTTTTTCCTTCGGTTGAATACTTGCATGAACAAGTGTTGTTGTGCAATAGGCCTAGTGTTTACTTCAGCATGTCGGGGTTATTGTTTCTTTATACTATAAAACATGATTGTTTTTCTGACTTAAAATGTAAATAATAGGCTATGTGTTTTTGACTTTAAAATGACTAAATAAAGATGCTTAAAGATTAACCTGTTGTCATTTTCTTTGTTTTATTGTTTTTTATGCTGTAAAAAAATGAGTAGGCTTTCCCCTTCAAACGTTCTCTTTTTTTCTGTAGTTGGTCATGACATGCATTGACCACCAAGGTCATCTCTCCATTCAGTGCAACCCTGCACCAGATCAGAGCATTGCAGTAGTATAAAAAGTAAAGTCACAATTCCATACTGTAGCCTGCAGCAGGGTGTGTTGAACGTTTGTGTTAATGTTTATGGCTCTGCGGTGGTAGCGTGTGTTTGCAATGTCGTCCAGGGAAGGCAGGGGGTGGAGCAGAGACAGGATTGGTCCTCTAATTAAGTATCAAAGCATGAATGAAGTGTGTTTATTATCCTCTAATGAAATATCAAAGCATGAATGAAGTGTGTTTATCAGGATTGGTCCTCTAATGAAATATCAAAGCATGAATGAAGTGTGTTTATCAGGATTGGTCCTCTAATGAAGTATCAAAGCATGAATGAAGTGTGTTTATTTCAGGTTTAGATGGAAAGCTGCTCCTGTGCTCTGTGGCTTCTCACAGATCATCTTCATCAAGTGATGACACACATGTTCTCTTGTTCACATGTACTCTTTAAACACAAACAGATATCCCATAATACAAGCGTCAAGACACACACACACACACTCACGCACACACACACACAATAACAGATATCCCATACAAGCGTCAAGACACACACACACACTCACTCACGCATGCACGCACGCACACACACACACACACCACCCCTCTGTTGATTGTAATACACACACACACACACAATAACAGATATCCCGTACAAGCTTTTTCATTTTGGACGTGATAGTCCAAAGACGTGATAATCACAGGAAAGGGATGTTGCAGGTGATAATATCCAGCAGTGGGATTGTGTTTATAGTTCATTTACAAATAAAGTTTTACCCAAACAACAAAGCAAACAGGTGCTTAGCTAATGTTACCTGATCTTGACCACCATAATGTTCTAGTTCCCTTACAGCTCTCCTTGTCCCCTCAGTGGGCCTACAACACACACACACGCACACCCACACACACACACACACACACACAAACACACACACCACCGCTCTGTTGATGATGCCCATCTTAGCCTGAGCAGCTGCAATAGACACGCACGCACACTTCTTAATTCATAATACTCTTTTTTTCTGGACACATCTGTCAAACACACACACACACACACACAAACACACACACCACCCCTCTGTTGATGATGCCCATCTTAGCCTGAGCAGCTGCAATAGACACGCACACACGCACGCACGCACGCACACACACACACACACACACCATACACCATACTACCAAACTCCTGTCTGCGCCTTGGACGGGCTGATCTACTCCCTTGGCAGTGCTGGAAAAATGACAAACACTCAGACAGCTACGGCTCTTTACACTACACTACCCCGCATGAAGCACATCTTGCACTCCACACGCGTACCACAGTTTGGGAATCTCTGTAGCCTAACTTGTATAACTTTGTACACATTTGTTACTTAGGCCTACTTTGCTAAATATATATATATAATATTTCTGACTATGGCATAGCTTTAGCTCCCCACCCAATAGGCTAATGACTAAAAAAAAAAACACACAAATGCTTGATCATCAGAGAATCTGGAGTCTCTAGTCTGGAGGAATAAACATGGAACTGTTACTCTCCAAAGAGACACAGCCAATCATTTCAATTGCATCACATGTTGCTAGGTAAATCATTAGGTACAAGGTTCTCAACAGCAACATCCTGCAAAGTTATTTTGTCATGTAGGCTACATCTCATTCGTCACGTAGGCTACATCTTTCAGGTTCACAGGAAAACCACAGACATTTGCTTTAGCACGTTGCTTTTCTCTGAGTCTAAAAAAAATGTTGCAGACACCCTCACATACTCTAGTCTACCAAATACCCAAAAACATCATGAACTATGCCTACCAGCAATATCATGATTATACAATATAGTTGAAATTCTTACAATGCAGGAAAAATTGCATGATATCCAGCACCCTCCACATCTACTGGTAGGCCACATCCACATGCCATTTGTCAAAAATCGTGAAAACAAAGTACCGGTAGCCTGCTGATATAACCTGTCCTGGGCCGCATTTCCCAAAACCATAGCTGCGAACTAATGGGAAATTGAATTGCAACCAACGAAGTTGCTAACAGGTTGTTACTGTACACACATACACACTCACACACACACACACACACACACACACACACACACACACACACACACACACACAGAGAGACACGTTTACACACACCACACACACACACACACACATTTACACACACAGAGACACGTTTACACACACACACAGACACACACACACACACACGTGTACACTACAGCTCATGATACTTGCTGCTGTTGATCCACACAGGATCTACTGGCAGTGGTCAGTCTTGATCCCTGCAGGGAAGGATGAGCGGTGGGTGTAGCATCTGCACCTCCTTGCCATGTCTGACCACAGACCAGCAGACGGATCATGGGTTATGCCAAGTGTGCACGTGAACAGGGGCCCTGAGCCAATGGGGGCCCTCGGATTAAAAAAAAAAGCAATTTAGGTTAGATTATGCCTGGTGCTTCTTAACATGACACATGATGAAGACCATGGAGAGGATAGCACAGGCCAACAGCATTAACATGACACATGATGAAGACCATGGAGAGGATAGCACAGGCCAACAGCATTAACATGACACATGATGAAGACCATGGAGAGGCTAGCACAGACCAGCAGCATTAACATGACATGACACAGCTTGGGCCCCCCGGTCTAACCAGCACTGGACCCCCTACAGCGGACAGGAAATGTCCCCATAGCAAAGCAAAAAGTGTGTAAAAATGTGCCATTTTGGAATACGGCGGCCATATTGGATTTTTGGACAAAATTCAACATGCCCCAAGTTTTAATCTGTTCCATTAGGGGTTCTGACCAGGAATCCATGGAGAAAACGTTGACCAAAAACTAGGCCTAATGTTTCCAGCAGATGACCTGTCTACTTGGGCCCCCCGGTCTAACCAGCACTGGACCCCCTGCAGTTTGGCCATCAGGACACATTGGAGTGGAGGATGCCATCATGCACCTGCTCCACCAAGTCTGGGGGCATCGTGAGGGTCATATGGTTGGACTTCTCTAGCGCCTTCAACACCATTCAATACCTGCTCCACCGAGCCTACTCTCACCTGGACCAGTCTGGGCGCATCATGAGGGTCATGTGGTTGGACTTCTCTAGCGCCTTCAACACCATTCAATACCTGCTCCACCGAGCCTACTCTCACCTGGACCAGTCTGGACGCATCATGAGGGTCATGTGGTTTGACTTCTCTACTGCCTTGAACACCATGCAGCCTTCTGTTTTGGAGAACGAGGTCAGAAGTGTGCAGGAGGACGCTCAGCTTGTGACCTGGATAGCAGACTAGCTGACCAACAGGCCTTATGGGTGATTTAAGAGACACAGTCTATAGCTGTGTGTGTGTGTTTCTGTTTGCAGTGCCGGTTCAGACCTCCATGGGGCCCTAAGCAAAATTCTGCTAAGTGGCCCTCCTACCTGAACTCTGAGCGCCAAAATGTAACCATGTTTTACAGTATCATGTGACACCTCAGTGCTCCCAATACAATCTTCCCACCCCATTTTGGATGTCTATGGGAGTTACCAAATAGAGTGTTTTTCCCTATAAAGGACTAGGAGAAAGAAACATAATTGTGTATGAATCACCTTCACACAGCAATAAATACCCAGTTTCAGTGTCTGGGCTGTTTGCTTTTGATGCTTGCTGTACATATCCCCTTGCAAAAAATAACTGCAGTTTTTTCAAAGTACAGTTTAGTTATAGCCCTACCACAGTAGGCTACAGTGCAGTATAGTATTTTCATGTGCAAAATACTGCATTTCTGTAGTAAAGTACAGTACTATGCACAATGCAGTTTTTTGCGTCTAAAATACGGCATTGCCTGCATAATAACTGCAAATATTTTCTCCAAAACTGTGGTTTTCATACTCAGAAATCTGCAGTTTGACACTTTAAGTAATGCAGTTTTTTTTTGTAAGGGTCATTGTGCTGGTAGCCTACTGGCTGACTGTTCTTCACCTGTGTGTCTGTAGTAGGCTACTTGCCAAAGTCATGGCAGCTATGAACTGGCTCCACTGATTCTCTAATTAATTCAATATTTTTTCAAACGTAGACTATTTTAAACAATCATTTTAATACTTCATATAAGCCTAATTCATGATGTGCATCTATTGTCCATGCAGCACAGCGAATCAAAGTTAATACATTAGTAGTAGGCTACTACTTTCCATTTTGCATACGTTCAGTTGTAGGCTATCTATAACTAAAGCTTGACTGAAATATTGCAAAACAATTTAGTTCTTTTAAAATTGTATGGGAAGAGTGAAATCACCTATTAGTTTCGACGGGTCCTCGCATGTTTCTGCTGAAAAACTGCTAGTTTCATCCTGAGCTGCACGTTATGAACGCATTTAAAGATGCGTTTTTAAAAAAAAATTTAGCCAGTCGCCCGCATTAAAAAAAACGGAATATGCTATTATATTTCACAACTTTGCGAAGTACTGTGACTGGGAAAGGCTGGCAAGCAAGCCACAGACAGATCAGGGGATTCACTTCCCTGTTAGGTTGGCCTAGGCTAGACCAGCAACACGCGCTGGAGAGATGCATGTTGACATCAAACCATGGAACGAACGCAAGTTTACCCGACTGCTGTTCCCGTTGTTCATTCTCGTTTCACGTTTCTTCCGTTTTTCATGCCCTGAATGGTAATTCGGGGACCTTCATTAACTTGCGGGGCCCTACGCAACTTGCGTAGTGTGCGTATAGGGAGAACCGGCCCTGCTGTTTGTGTTTGTATGTACTGTGTGTGTGCCTGACCAACAGACCTCATGGGATATGTGTGTGTGTGTGTTTGTGTGTGTATATTTGTGTGTGTGTGTGTGTGTGTGTGTGCACTGGATGGTGCTGTTTTGAAACTAAATCCCCCTTGGGTATTTCTTATTTTATCGCCTCTAAAACACCCCCCAAGAGTAGGGTAAAATGCCCCCACCCTGTCAAAGCAATGCCCCTCATGCAAAATCAAAATTAAACAACTAAAGTAAACACAATCTATTGTGAAGCAATAAAATATCATCAATAATTTGATTACAAGCTACTATATTTGATCAATATATTGGCATTTTACCCCAAGGGGCATATTCATCTACCCTAATCAGCAGACCTTACCGGATATGTGGTTATGAAGCATTCCTCTGTACAGTAAACTGATCCCAAGTAATCCGGTTTTGAAATTGCAACACATTTTTACATGTTATCCAACATTGAGCTGAATATATTCTAATAGCAGCCCAAAATAATGCACATCATAATGATCATGGCATGTGTAACTTGCGTTATGTTTGTCAGTTCTGACTGATTACAGAGACGAGGATGGCAAATGAAGCAGCTTTATTTGTCTGCATGGGTCAGGAAATACAAAAGTGATGGAAGATAAACAGATCTGGTCCACCTGCAGCAGTGAACTTCCCTTCTGTTGGGATACATGACTATTACTATATTAAGTTTCTAAGCATACTACTATTTCCAATTACTGTATTATAAAAGTATGAAGTGTGTCAAAAAAAAATAATAAAAATAAATTTCAAAAGGGAATAATGTGGCATAAAAACATAAGTATGAATGTGTAAATGTATTTAAGTGTATAAGTGAATTCGATATACCACATACAATTACAAACACTACTTCATCTATTTTCATTAGGAAACACAAAAAACAGCGCTAATCAAAAGGTAAACACTCCACTCTTGTGGTCATACAGCGGTACTGCAACATAAAAATCAAAACAACAAGTACAATTGGTTACCTGCATGGGTCAGGAAATACAAAAGTGAGGGAAGACAAACAGATTTGCCCACCTGAACAAAATAAATGTAATATTCAAATATGCACTAAAGCGATACGATCGTGCTTTAAGGTCAAACGAAAATACAAAACCAAGACGATATAAAACGTTGCCGAAACGCGAGTTATGTGGATGGACATACATAATGATTGTAACAACAGATACAGGCCATATACAATATAATTATAACACAACTTTTAATGACTTTTAATGCGGACCCTCTTTTGCCCAGCTTACTAGCAGTTAACTTCCCTTCTGCTGCAGGACACCCACAATGCAACTGTACAGAATAATTCCAAAATAAAAGTCTTGACCCATTAATGCAGGATTTAACATTAACTATATGGAACACTTTATTAACACTGTTACACGCACAGATCAACTGTGCTTTTGAATATATATTTCTACCAGCATGCTGGCATGGATGCAGACAAAACCTGAACAATTCAAACCACCTGAACCTAAACAATCCGAAACCACACAGCTGATCATCCACTTCAGGAGGAACAAACCTCATCCACCCCATCCACATCAACAGGGAAGAAACCTCATCCACATCCACATCTATGGGGACTGCCTGGAGAGAGTCTACATCCACATCTATGGGGACTGCCTGGAGAGAGTCTACATCCACATCTATGGGGACTGCCTGGAGAGAGTCTACATCCACATCTATGGGGACTGCCTGGAGAGAGTCTACATCCAAATCTACGGGGACTGCCTGGAGAGAGTCTACATCCACATCCCATCCACATCAACAGGGAAGAAACCTCATCCACATCCAAATCTACGGGGACTGCCTGGAGAGAGTCTACATCCACATCCCATCCACATCAACAGGGAAGAAACCTCATCCACATCCAAATCTACGGGGACTGCCTGGAGAGAGTCTACATCCACATCCCATCCACATCAACAGGGAAGAAACCTCATCCACATCAACAGGGACTGTCTGGAGGGAGTCTCCCACTTCAAGTTCCTGGGCTCACACATGGCGGATGCCCTGTGCTGGAACACTAGCACCACCACACTGGTAAAGAAGGCACAGCAGCATCTCCATTTCTTGAGGATACTCAGGAAGAGCAACTTGGCTTTGCTGGTCTCCTTCTACCGCTGCTCTGTGGAGAGTGTGCTGAGTTACTGCATCACTGCTGATGAGCTGCTGCTCTGCTGAGTTACTGCATCACTGCTGATGAGCTGCTGCTCTGCCGAGTTACTGCATCACTGCTGCTGCTCTGCCGAGTTACTGCATCACTGCTGATGAGCTGCTGCTCTGTGGAGAGTGTGCCGAGTTACTGCATCACTGAATCACTGCTGATGAGCTGCTGTTCTGTGGAGAGTGTGCCGAGTTACTGCATCACTGCTGATGAGCTGCTGCTCTGTGGAGAGTGTGCTGAGTTACTGCATCACTGCTGATGAGCTGCTGCTCTGTGGAGAGTGTGCTGAGTTACTGCATCACTGCTGATGAACTGCTGCTCTGCTGAATTATTGCACAACACACACACACCACACAACACACACACCCCGTAACGTAAACACTCCTTGCCCACAGGTAGCCTATGCCCAGAACACAGAAGTGCCACAAAATTGCTAAGTGTAAATATAAAATAACTTTATTTAGATAAATGAGTCGACATAAAGGTTAAAAAGGTTTTAAAATAAAGTTCTGCTGCCAGTCAATAGTCCACAATGGCGGCTGCCTTATACAGCAGCACTGGAGCAAAGAAAAGGCCTCAATGGGGAATCCCGCTGCGTGACGTCATTGACCACGCCCCCTCGTGAGGATGGGAATCCCCAGTAGCGTCATGCGCTTCCACCCGGAACCAGCAATCCATGGCACCTCGGGCAGTAAGCAACAGTCATCAGGGCCTAGCAGCTCAACAATACATTGCAATCATGAAATGCATATGACCAGGATAGCAACTGGACTTTCCTTTCGTTGGATATTGTGAGCGTTGGTTATATGCACGTCAAATCCTCGCAGCTCCGGACGAAACGTCGGTAGTCACAGGCCCTCCTCCTCCGTCACTCCGGATAGCAGTCAAACACCTCGGTCAACAAGGGCAAGGAAATCAGGACATGCAGACCAAAACACAGACAATTACAGGAACATTAATGCGGCTGGGAAGGTGTTCTTACGGCCCTTTGCAAGGGAACCGTGTGCGTGGAGCTGTACACTGGGTCTCCGTGGCTTTCACTCATGGCTCGCGTTACGTCTCGTTCCACCCCACTCTCGTCACCGCTGGCTGGCTGGCCTGCTTGAATTCCCGTTGTCTCCGCCCAAACTCCGGTAAGTCCGTATTTCTTTATTTATACCCCTCCGCTCATTCACGGATAGGCTAGGCAATAATTGTCCCGTAATTGTCCATGACAAAATGGTAAAAGTAATTTGTGCACACCAATGGAAAGTCTGTATCAGGAATAATGCTATATCCACACTTCACACTACGTAAGCACAGCAATCAGTGATTCACAGCAAAAACACAGCAATCCCATCACACACACAGTGAATCCCAGCAAGCCAAAGACTATGTTACTCCTTATATCCCAACTGGCTGACACACACACTGTTCCTGTGAGAGTCAATGTGATCTGTATACCCAAAGGTTAAGTATAAGTATAAGTATATATACTTTTTTGATCCCGTGAGGGAAATTCGGTCTCTGCATTTTAACCCAATCGGTGAATTAGTGAAACACAAACAGCACACAGTGAACACACAGTGAGGTGAAGCACACACTAATCCCGGCGCAGTGAGCTGCCTGCTACAATGGCGGCGCTCGGGGAGCAGTGAGGGGTTAGGTGCCTTGCTCAAGGGCACTTCAGCCGCGGCCCACTGGTCGGGGCTCGAACTGGCAACCCTCGGGTTATAAGTCCAGAGTGCTAACCAGTGGGCCACGGCTGCCCCTAGGTTCAGTCCCAAACATCAACAGCACCTACACCATGTTACTGTGTCTTTAAGCAAATGATCTTGAGGCTGACGGATGGACTTTAGCTCTCTAGTTATCTAAGCTGTAAACTTTTTACAACAGCTTGTTACAGGAACACAACGTTTACTCTGAAACACTACAGGGGAAAACAAATCTAAGGAGGTTCAAATGATCACAAGGTAAGTGTGTTTACTTGTTTACTTTGTATAGGAGTTTATATGTTTTGAAGTGTGTAGATACATTCTTTTTTCCTGTAGTTTTATGATCTTATAAAGTACACAAGTCTTAACTGTAACACCAAAGAAAGGTCTTCTCAAAGATCGTAGGCTATCCAGGAATCAGCATATCAGAGTAAGATATTACTGTAAGGCTGGCCAACAGCATCGTCTCTGATCCGAACATTTTCCTACATAGTGAATAAAAATGGTTCGTGTCAAAACAGAGTAATGTGGTTCTAGACTGAAGAACTATCTGTGCAACATCAATATCATCAGATTTAATGAAAAATATGAGACAATATGAGAATGAATGGGCCTTCACAGAGTAAGTTAGGCTAACGTATATCCCACTATGTACAGTAGGCCTACAATGGGCCTTCACAGAGTAAGTTAGGCTAACATATATCCCACTATGTACTCCTACAATGGGCCTTCACAGAGTAAGTTAGGCTAATGTATATCCCACTATGTACTCCTACAATGGGGCTTCACAGACTAAGTTAGGCTAACATATATCCAACTATGTAGGCATACAATGGGCCTTCACAGAGTAAGTTAGGCTAATGTATATTCAACTTAAACTACCTACCTCAAAGCAGGGATAATAAGGTTTGTGAAATTATATAGGCTGTTACACACTTGTTGTGGATCTGAAAGGACTTGTGCATGTAAACCACACCTAATTCAGAATGTTACCTCAAGCAGAATATGGACTTTGCACAGAATATGGTGTGTCAATGTAATCATTGACAATAACAACTCGATAAGTTGCAGGCTTTTCAAACAGTCTTCAATGCAGGACTCCTCGATGTCTTGATCCCTTACACATTAAGGGGCTTCTGAGTCGGCTACATCATAACTCCTTCTAAAGTCCTGGATAAATCAGTCCACTATTTCATATAGTAACGTTAAGTAGGGCAGGAGCCAGAGCTTTGTTTACAGCAAGCTTTATTCAGCAGGAACGAGGGCAAGGACACAGACACGGAATACAGGACACATTAGGCAGGTCAAACACACACACACACACATGGACGCAGCCACCCACACAAAAAGGATCACACACGAGGAAGAACTAAACGGGTAACACGCTACACTAAAAACGCTGACATTAAAACAGTAAATAAAGACCTTAACATACATAAAACAGCCCAAAGTTCACCCCCGCATCCCAGCATGCATTGTAACGGAGTCCATAGCAACATAGTCCGGAAGCACCGACGTTAAAATATGTTGCTGTTAGGACACCATCTTCAACTGTTTGTGTTTGTTTGAGTTTGTTTATATTTGTGTATATTTGTGCATTTTCCTTCATGTTTGTTGTGCTTCTTTCATCATTTTCTGTTTGTTCTGTGTCTTATTCTTGTCACAATACTGAAAACAAAGATAGCGGTTCATGTTTAGCTACAGCTATAGTCTATATGGTGACACATGAAACAAGACGTAAAGCTGCATTTGTCTCATGTACATTCCCAGAGAGACTCTCCCACTGCTGCTAGGATGAGTGTCTCTCAGGAGAGAGAGGAGGCTGCAGGTCACAGTGAGACACTCAGACCAGAGTCTGCAGCACACAGCTGTGTGCAACAAAGCAGCAAACCAACACACTCTGATGGAGGTTAAGTGAATCCACAGATACAGTACGCATCATACCTGTCCCCACACACTCTGATGGAGGGTAAATTAATCCACAGATACAGTACACATCATACCTGTCCCCACACACTCTGATGGAGGGTAAATTAATCCACAGATACAGTACACATCATACCTGTCCCCACACACTCTGATGGAGGGTAAATTAATCCACAGATACAGTACACATCATACCTGTCCCCACACACTCTGATGGAGGGTAAGTTAATCCACAGATACAGTACACATCATACCTGTCCCCACACACTCTGATGGAGGGTAAGTTAGTACACAGATACAGTACACATCATACCTGTCCCAACACCCCCTCTGGTCTTTGGTGCATTGGTGCCTCATTGTCTGTATTTGGAATTGTTTGGTTCCTTGTCTAAGTTGTCAGTGAACTTCCTACATGTAAACTGTGCAAATGAATCCAAATGTTCATGGGAGCAGCAGTACAAAGAGAATTCAATAGCAATAGTGGCCATTAGACTGATAATACCATCTCTGGGATGTTATCTGTAGGGAAATAGCATGGACAAGACATGAGAGTATTCTCATTATGGAATCATTTGGCTAATCACTGGGAATAATGATCTCCTTGCAGTAACACTTCTGCAGCCTAAAGCCTGATTTAGGGGTTCTGCACGTTGCCTACACCATTGTTAGCTTGGGTGTCCCCATGCTGCCTTGCACGCGATTTGATTCACGCTGTAAGGCAGCCTGGAAACCATGGAGCAAATTTTCGCCTGAGATAGGGAACGATCACAGAACAAGGGGGAAAGCAAAACGATGATGAGCTATGCACAAACGCATTTGATAGACATCCGTGGCACCCAATAAATAGCCTGGCTAGCGCCACCACTTACCAAACGTTAATTTTCTCGTATTTGAAAAAAATGCCCAGATCCGTTTTTTGGGTGCCACGGATGTTTATCAAATGCGTTTGTGCATGGCACATCATCGTTTTGCTTTCCCCCTTGTTCTGTGATCGTTCCCTATCTCAGGCGAAAATTTGCTCCATGGTTTCCAGGCTGCCTTACAGCATGAATCAAATCGCGCGCAAGGCAGCATGGGGACACCCAGGCTACACCATTGTGAACCTGTGTAAATTAACAGTAAACTTTTAGAGTGTAGTTCAGTTTCTTGTGTCTCCTTATGTAACTAGACCACAGACACACAGACCTCCATCTCCAGTGCCCAGCTGTGTGTCCATGAAGAGTGATGAGTCCATGGGTGGTATGCCCTACTTCAGCAGTGAACCAGTTCCATCAGGTCTAAAGTGAGCAGTTGTAGATATGGACACATGCAATTCATCACACACACACACACACACACAAAATTTTCAGAAAATCGCCATGCTTCTAAACAAAATCTTCAAACTAGAGCGCATTGAATCAATCCGTGCTAGCGGAGCTAATGTACGTGTGAGGCATTTTATCAGAGCGATATTGTCAACGTCAGCGAGTATTTGCATTAGATTATCGTCTAATGGCATCAAAAAAGTTTACTCAAAATGAAGTGTTGGGTCTTCTTTTCGCGGACCCTGATTCTGAAGGGGAATATCTGCCTTCAGAAAATGACGTTGATTTGTTTAGTGAACACGCTTCAGATGCGTCCCTGCCTTGCAATGGTGCAGCTGGACAAAGTGAGAGTTTAGCCCTACACCAAGCACAAACGTTAAATCCTTTGCCCAATGTAGATGGTCCTTTGCCCAATGTCAGTAGTGGGAACAATGTTTCACGGGGTCGGAGTGTTCATCAGGAAGTTAGCAGGCATGTTAGTGGTGTGGCGAACGAGGCTGGAGGTAATGTCCATGTAGCGTTAGCTTCGCGAGGCAGATCTGGCCATGCTGCTCGCAGCAGGAGCAGAGGTGGTGACACGGGGCAGGGGAGCCATTAGGCTATGCATAGTCTATCGCAAGATGATGGGAATGTATTAGGGGTGTAACGGTACACAGAAGTCACAGTTTGGTTCATACCTCGCTTCAGACATCACGGTTCGGTACGAGTTCGGTACAAGTGTAGCGTCCGAGGTAAGGCTCACTTAAGAACATGCACACTGATCTTTGGATGAGACAATGGCTCTCCGTTTAATGGCGGCTCCACAACTTACAACCACGAGATCTCTTCCACCCCGGAACTTCAACACCCCCCAAACTTGTCATTACCATGGTAACTGATAATCAAAGCTGTTCTCATATTAAATGCTACATTCTTCCCCCCCATCAAGAAGGAACGTCCTCGTTTCTTGAGAAATCAAAATAAAAAAAAAAACACATCCTGCCAGCAACTCACATCCATTATACAATAACTTCAAAGTAATTATATACCACACTAAACTCCCTCCCCTTAAGGCTACAATAAAGCAGATCAGAACATCCTGCCCTGAGTATTGTGTAACCGAACAGACAGGGGGAAGAGAGAGAGAGAGAGAGAGAGAGAGAGGGAGAGAGAGAGAGAGAGAGAGAGAGAGAGAGAAAGAGAGAAAATGCGCATGCACGCGTGTCGATGTGATGTCAGTCCATAAAAAAAAGTCCCTCAATTTCTTCGGGAGCTGCACTACTCTTCCAGCCCGTGAGGTCCTCCCATCTATGGCTGTGGGAGAGTGAAATCCGGCACTCACAGCAGGCTGGTCACCATCCAGATCCTCACCATGCTCCTGGAGGGCCGTGCTGGTGCTCCCCGGGTCATCCACAGGAGGTGCTGGAGGTCCAGCAGTCACAGGTAGACCTCTGGGAGAGACAGGCCACGGTAAAGTGTACGGGCGCAGTCTGTTATAATGAGCTCGCACGAGGGGAGAGTTACCCTCTAATGGACTGGTCAGTTCGTAGGTGACACCAACCTCACCCGAGACATCCAAACGTCCTTGCACTCTGTAAGGCCCCTTCCAATGAGGTGCCAGCTTGAGACGGCTCTCTGTAGGATCATGTAGCCACACAAGGTCTCCGACCTCATACGGACGGTGTCTCATGTGAACGTCATAGTGGGCTTTCTGACGCTCTTGTGCCACAGTCTGATTGTCTGTGGCTCTCTTGAACGCTGTTTCTAAACCTGCCCTGAGGGAGGCAGCAAAACTCCTCGGGCAAGTATTTCCCCAACTTGTCGCTGTCTGAGGACCAAGGAGCACATCAGCTGGGATCCTCGCTTCTCTGCCATGGGTGAGGAAGAAAGGGGTGAATCCAGAGCTGGCATGCACACTAGTGTTGTAGGCAAAAGCGACCTGTTTCAGAAAAGAGTCCCACTCTCCTTCACAGGAGAGAAGGGTCTTCGCCAATTGGTCAATTAAAGTTCGATTCAGCCTTTCGACCATGCCATCTGAGCGAGGGTTGTATGGTGTAGTACGAGTCTTTTTTATACCTAGCAGTTGACACATGTTCCTGACTAGTTCAGACTCAAACTGCCTCCCCATATCTGTATGCAATGTCTCCATTACCCCATGTTCCATTACATACTCATTAAACAGACAAGAGGCAACTGTCATTGCTGTCTGGTCAGGTATGGCATACAAGTTCACATATTTGGTATAATAGTCTTCTACAGCCAGCACATATCTGTTTCCCCGAGATGTCACAGGCAGCTCTAAAATGTCAGCAGCCACCCGCTGGAAAGGTCTTACCGCCTGCGAGCTCATCAAAGGTGCCTGGTACTTAGGAACAGGTGACTTCCTCCTCTGGCATGCATAGCACTCCTCACACCACTTCCGTATGTCACGGTGCATGCTGGGCCAAAAGCACATGCGGCATGCTCGTGCCAGGACCTTTTCGAAGGCCAGATGACCCACAAGTGGGCCTCCATGCAGCTGACTCAAGAGCTCTGGGACCAATGCAGCTGGAATGACTGTTTGTGCTATCTGCCCAATTCCAGGTTGCTCCAACATGTGGCATAACAGTCCATCGACCAAGGTAAGGGCTGGGAACTCACTCCACAACCGCCTCACAGTTAGAGGGGCCTTTTTCACCTTCCACCTCAGGGGCCTCTGGCCACTTTCCACCCATGACATCACTAAGCTGATATCAGTGTCGTTCCTCTGCATGTCCTTGATTGAAGTACCATCCTGAGACAAAGAGTACAACATAGGCAGGTCTGGTGTGGTGTCAGTCTCTGGCTGGGAATGCTGCTCACCTGCTAGTGGATTGACAGGAACCTGAGGTGGGGTGTCCATTATACACGCAACAGGAAAATCGCTGCCAACGTCTGTTTGTGTTGCTGCATGAACGTTCATGGGAGGGGCCTGGCTGGCAGTATCACAGTCATCATCCGAAGGCCGCCGGCGAGACAGTGCGTCCGCATTCGCATGTCGTGAGCCCTCCTTATGAACTATGACCCAGTCATAAGGGTCAAGCTCCAGAGCCCACCTGGTGCGCCGTCCTGTCCTGTCATTAGCCAGGGAGAGATGTCGTAGTCCAAGCAGGGGCCTATGGTCAGTGACAATAGTAAACGCCTGGAGCCCCAGGTAATGTCTGAAGTGACGCACAGCCCACACAATGGCCCACATTTCCCTATCAAACGTAGACCATTTCCGCTCTGCTGCTGTGAGGGAGTGACTAGCAAAGCCCACCATTCTCTCAACGCCATCTGACTTCTGAGCCAACACAGCGCCCACTGCAACCTGGGATGCATCTGTATATAATGTGAATGGCAGTGAGAAGTCTGGATGAGCCATCACTGGTTCTGAACAAAGGGCATCACGCAAAAAGTCAAATGAGGCCTGGCACTCTGACGTCCACTGAAAAGGCACGTCTTTACCCATCAAATGGTTAAGTGGGGCAGCTTGTTGTGCAAAACCCTGAATGAACCTTCTGTAATATGAGCTCAGTCCGAGAAATGCACGTACCTCTGTTGCTGACCGTGGGACAGGCCATGACTGTACCTTTTTGATGTTGCGTGGGTCAGGTCGTAGCCCTTCATGTGAGATCACATGGCCCAGGAACACAACATGATCCCGGGCCAGGTGGCACTTCCTTGCATTCAGCCTCAGTCCAGCTCCTTCTATCCTCTTAAGAACCTCATCCAGGTGTGCGAGATGGTCATTAAAAGAGCGGCTGTATAGAAGTATATCGTCCAAATAGACCATGCAGATGTTCCAGGGGAGGCCTTTCAACACCAGTTCCATAAAACGCTGGAACGTGGCAGGAGCGTTGGTAAGGCCCATGGGCATAGAACAGAACTGGTACAACCCACGGCCAGTTGTGAAGGCCGTCTTTTCACGATCTTCTTCTGCTACCTCCACTTGCCAGTAGCCATCCGAAAAATCAAGCGTACTAAACCATGTAGCTCCTGACAACGCATCCAAGGTATCATCGATGCGCGGCAGAGGGTGAGAGTCTTTTATGGTGACAGAGTTAAGCTTTCTGTAGTCGACGCAAAACCTCCATGAATTGTTCTTTTTCTTTACAAGAATTATAGGAGATGACCACGGACTACAGCTCTCCTCTATCACCCCATCCCCCAAAAGAAGCCGCACTTGCCTGTCAATTTCCCGCCTTTTCTCAGGAGCTGTACGGTAGGCACGTTGTTTAACTGGTGGATGGTCGCCAGTGCGGATGTAGTGTTTGATAGGGCCACGTGCTTTTTGTTGTGTACGTCCCGGTCGGAACACCTCCTGGCGCTCCTGCAACAAGGACTCAAGCTTCTGCCTCTGTTGTGATGTGAGTGGTGATTCAGACAAATCAGGCAAAAAGGAAGCCACCGGGCTGCACTGCCGCACGTCCACTGGAGTGGCAAGGTCACTTTCATTGACATGATAGCACAGGCCCAGGTGCGACCCCGGATGGAGTGTCAATGTTTGTTCTGTGGGGTTGAGCAGCCGGGCCACAGTCCTGCCATTACTAACCTGGGCAACCGTACGGGCCATCACTAGCTGCTTATTGTCTCGAATTTCTGGTTCCAGGTAGCCCACATATGAGCACACAGGGGCCCCTGTATTGTCTGAAGTCTTTAAGTGCACTGGCACAATCATCTCGCTGAGAGGAGGCACAGTTACAACAGTGGAAATAGAAATGTTGCAACAATCAGGGACAAAATCACTGGTACGCATCAGGGGAATGATAATGTTCCTCAGCTTAATTGAGCCCTGGGCTATATCTAGTACGGCATGATGTTGACACAGGAAGTCCCAGCCCAGCAACACATTCTGTGTGGCGTCAGGTACGACATGTACCTCTTGTTCCCAGTACTCGTTACCCATGTGTATAGACAGTGACAGAGTCCCCAGCGTATCTAATAGTTGCCCATTGACAGCCCTAGCCAGTATGTACTGCTTATTCAAAACACGTCTGCGAAGTGAGGGGATGGACATTCTGAAACTGTCTGTGATCAGTGACACACTTGAACCTGTGTCCATTAGAACTGTGACCTAATAACCCTCAATGAGTCCTTTTACATATGATGTGTGTTTAACAGAGTCATCAAAAGTCTGGCTATCACAAGGGAAAGTGGCGGACATGTCAACAGGACTGTGGCGATGGCCCTCCACAGGCAAAACTGGCGTCTGGGCCACGACGCCAGTCACTGGGAGTTTCCCTGCTCTCGTCTCGCATGTGCAGGAGAGGGGGAGCGGCGCCCTGGGGACAGAAATCTCACCCACCGTCTGGAAGTCCCCTCTGTGTCACGAGAGGTCCAGGGTCCAGCTGCCGTCGTCCGAGCATCCAGCCTCTCCTGGGATGACCAGCGCTAGGCCTGTGAGTTGCCGAAACGCTGTGGAGAACGCCCCCTCATATTGAATTCAGCAGCCGCTGAACGGCAGCCATACTCCCCACAGTCACACCTGCAACCACCGCGTGGAGTCCGATATGGAGAGAGACTACGTTGATCATGCCCTCTGAAGCGATAAGTTTCTGGTTTGTCATATCCCGTCCTGCAGCTACTGCCTTTAATGTCTCGCAACTCTGTCTGTAAGCTGTCCACTTTCACAGACAGACGTTCAACCGCACTCAAGAGTCCGGCTGTCATTGTAGAATTGCAGTCAACAGAATCCAAAGCTGACACATTGGTCTGCAGAGGGGTCATTTGGGGAACCCGCGCGTTCACACACAGAGCCTGCCTTGCACGCTCACAGCGCGCTGCAATTGCCATGGCCTCCTCCAAGTTACTGGCCCCCATCTCATGACACTTAGTCTGTAAGGCCGGGTCCAGGCCTGCAAGAAATCTACGGAATTTTTCCCCATCTTGTGCAACTTTGTCATAATCTGGAAATGCCTCCAGTACCAGTCTTGAGATATCGGCTGCAAACACCTCCAAACTTTCATTTGCATTCCTGGGGCGAGCATTCAGACATGTTTGGAAATACAAAATAAATTGTTTCTGTCCAAAGGCATCCAATAGCCTTTCCTTTACACTCTCATAATCACTTTGAACATCAGATGGCAAACTGTCCCACAAAATGAACGCAGCCCCATCCAACTTAGTTGGTAGCAGTGTCGTAAGAGTAGCCAAATAACGTGCTCCTGTACCTCCCCTTGTGTGCGCCCGCACGGCAGCTTCGAACTGCTTGCTCCATGTTGCAAAGGACTTTGTGCCATCGCCTTTGAAGGGAGGGGGGAGTTCAATCTTCAAATTGCTACTCACGTTAGTATCAACGCGGTGCGAGGCACCAAACTTGACTGCATCCTCATCCCAGTCGTGGTAAGCTCTGTAGCCGTCCATAATCAAAGATATGTCAGTGTTCCGATTAATCCGGAAAAAGTTCGAAAGAAATAAAATACAAGTCCTTTTAAACACCGCTGTCACCAATGTAGCGTCCGAGGTAAGGCTCACTTAAGAACATGCACACTGATACGTAAATCTTTGGATGAGACAATGGCTCTCCGTTTAATGGCGGCTCCACAACTTACAACCACGAGATCTCTTCCACCCCGGAACTTCAACACCCCCCAAACTTGTCATTACCATGGTAACTGATAATCAAAGCTGTTCTCATATTAAATGCTACACAAGCAGAAAGCATTTTTTTTTTATTATTGTGCATGTCTCAGGCTGTTCAACCTACAGTAGTGTCATACAGTCTCTCCCCTATCTATCTGCAACAGCCTGAAGTTTGTAAGATGTAAACAGTTTCAGTGATTGATTGGTAGCCTACAATCATCTGGGTGATGGCGTCAAATATGTGTAGCATGTTCGATTTCCACTGTAGCATGTTCGATTTCCACCCACTAACAACTGCTGAACAACACCGACACACAGTTTCATCTCTCGCCTGTACTAGGCTACTGTAACTGAAGTTCTCAAACTTGCGATCTTAAAAGAGACCAGCGGGTCCTCTAACTCCTGTGGGTCGCCACCACTCGCTTAGTGCTGCTAAAGGTGTCGCTAAAGAACTCTCGTAACTCTCGTATTTAACAGTAATTCCGCATTACATTAATTAATCTGCACATGAGTTTTATGTTTTATACCGTGTATTCTCCGTGTAAATTTATGCACTGAACCGTGACGCCCGTACTGTTTTGGTTCAATACGAATACATGTACCGTTACACCCCTAGAATGTATGTATGGATAGGGAGTCATTATCTCTACAGCAAAAGGCCTGCTATATAAATTCTTTTTTTTTGTCAGCCATTTATTAGTAATGATTTACACTGTTGATTTACTAGCCTATCTATTTCCCTGACCATTTAGTGTACAATATGTGTTCTTTTTTGTGTGTTCATGTCCTTGTGATGTGTGTGTCTGTCAGCTAAAAAAACAACCAAAAAACATCAACAAAAACAACAAAAAGAAAAAAAATACTAACATTGTCTCTCGTCTTGTCTGGTCATCTCACTCCTGATCTGTGCCTTGCCGTGGCAAGTGAGCTTTTGAACTAAACAGGTCTTGTCTACTTGTGTTTGTGTGTCATCTGAATAATATATATGTGCCCCATACATGGAATCAGAGTGCCTACTGTATGTAGTAAATGGAAAATCTCTACAGCAAAAGGCCAGCCTACTGCTACATGCATTCGGTTTGTTTCTGCCATTTATTATGACCACCCCGCAGCGAAGCGGCGGTCATATAGGTTTAGTCAGATTTTTTTTTTTTTTTTTTTTTTTTTTCTTTTTCGCATGCCCAAATTTCCGTCAATAAGTCCCGGGACACTGAAAGACCGGGGTACACGAAACTTGGTGGGCATGTAACCCCACATGGATAGCATGGAACCATCGTTTTTCGTTTTGATCTGTAGCCCCCCCGCTGGACTGGACCCCCCGAAAGGAGGGTAGGGCAGACACAGTTTTCTGGGAATATCTCAAAAACCGTAGGGTTTAGGAGAACCATTTTTTTTTGTATGTTGATCTCAAGGGGCCATGTCAACCCATTCCATAACCACTCATTTCATGTATAGCGCCACCTAGTTAAACACAAAAAAGTAAAAATGAGGTGTTGTAATCGCAGGTATCTGTGACCTAACTTAGTCAAAACTGCACGAAATTGGAAGTGTAGGATCATTATCCACGCCAAGTTTCGTGGAATTCCGTTCATGGGGGGCCACACAATAAATTAATTTATGTTACTATACACCAACTGGCCTGTAGGTGGCCGGAGACAGTTTTCTGTGAATATCTCGAGAACCGTAGGGCCTAGGAGGTCCACCTTTTTTTTGTATATTGATCTCAAGGGGCCATGTCAACCCATCCCATTACCACTTATTTCATGTATAGCGCCACCTAGTTAAAAATTCAAAAGCAAACAATTAGGTGTTTTCATCACAATATCTCTGGCTGACATGGTCAAAACTGCACGAAATTGAAAGTGTAGGATCATTATGACACCCTCCGAATGCATGCCAAGTTTTGTGTACTTTCGTTCATGGGGGGCCTTACAATAAAATAATTTATGTGTACATTTAGTGACGTACACCAACAAGGATTCCCGGGACACTGAAAGACCGGGGTACACAAAACTTGGTGGGCATGTACCCCCACATAGATAGCATGGAACCGTCATTTTTCGTTTTGATCTGTAGCCCCCCCGCTGGACTGGACCCCCCGAAAGGAGGGTAGGCCAGACACAGTTCTCTGTGAATATCTTGAGAACTGTAGGGCCTAGGATGACCATTTTTTTCCGTATATTTGCCTCCAGGGGTCATGTTAACCCATTTCATGTGCACAAACAGATACACACACACACATACAGTAATCATACGTATGACACATACTCACACAGTAAACATATGTACGCTTCCATGCACAGACACATACGCAGGCACACACACAAGCACGCACACACACACACTCACACACACACACACCCACACACATAACATAAACATAACACAAACAATCAAGAATTTCTCAGAATTATGAACAGGCAAGATGGAGGTGGGGTTGTATAAAATGAATTTTACATGTGAAAATCTATGAACTAATCATGTTTTGGTACTTGTTGTCTAGCAGATACCAGTGAGAATTGAGTGTGGATAATGCAATTTAGTGAGACAGTTAGAATCATATAGGCCTTTCAGCGTGATTTCTTTTTGTTGAAAAAATTTGCTGGACTGGGCGGCGGTCATATTTTGTACCGCTCTGCGGTACATCTAGTTAGTAATGATTTACACAGTTTGTTTACTACTTACTATTTACCTGAGCATTCAGTATTGTGCAATATAGCATATAGAAGGTGAGGGAAATTTTGGGGGGAAAGAAGTGCTGCATTTTATCATTCAAACATTTTCATGAAAATTCTATAATCCAAGATGGCCACCACCACATGATGTCATAATATGCAAATTAGATACATAAACTTTGGGTCATCCTTAATATTTCTCTAATTTACAGAAAGTCTCTATCTCTTATCACTTTTAAGATATAGCCTTTTGAAATTAAGATCGAAAATCAAACTCACAAAAATTTGAATTCAAAATCGAACGTTTCGAGAAAAATCCTCTGGGGCCTAAAGGGTTAAGCAAAGACTGGCACATTCAGCGTTAATGCTATGAAGGGCTGAACGACTTGCATATATTATTGTTTCCCTATCACTATAGCGAACAACAACAACAACAGTTAAGTAAACAAATATAAAAAAATATCAGGAAATGGACCAACCTTAAAGTCTGCAGTTTACAGTGGGGACTAGACAGTCCCTTAGAGAGAAGCTGAACTCCAGAATCTCCCAGGGCATTGTGACTCAGATCCAACTCTATCAGGGAGTTTGGTGACTGTAGAACAGTAGCCACAATTCCACAGGACTTCTCTGTGAGTTTACAGTCAGCAAATCTGCAACAACATTTGACAGAATTATGTCGAACTTCAATAAAGAATGATAACATTGTAAAACTGTAGTTTTAACACTGTGTAAAGCGCCATGAGACATGTGCAATGTTTTGGCGCTCTATAAGTGAAATTAAAGGACAAGTTCGGTATTTTACACTTAAAGTCCTGTTTTAGCCTGAAATTAAGATGTCAAAATCGAACGTTTAGAGAAAAAAAAAACCTTTGGCGCCTAAAGCCGCTAAAAATCGCTTTGGACAAAGGCGTCTGCTAAATCCATAACCATAACCATAACCATAACCATAAAGGGTTAAACAGTTGAGTGTCAGTTCTACACTTATCAGTCACATGCAATTCTACACACACACACACAACGTCGTGCTAGATTTTTTGACAGTTTTCAGGGGTTATGAGGAGCAATATGAGAGAGAAATTTGGTGATCACCGATCGTCTTTTCCATTGGCGTCGGTGAAGGAAGGAAATTGAAGAAACATGCTGTCACGTCAGGTAGCCTAAAGTTCACAATGACTTTATGCTACATTTTTTGAAGGTTCTTAGTGATTATGAGGAACAATATGAGAGAAATTTGGTGATCACTGATCGTTGTTTAACCGTTGTTAAAGGAACCATATGTAAGATTGTGGCCAAAACTGGTACTGCAATCACTTTCAAATTACTGTAGAGTGGTGTATCCCCTCCCCCTCCCCCCTGACTCGAGGTTGCCAATCGGATGCCAAAACACTACTGACTTTGTGATTAGTAGATAGGTGGAGGGTGGGGCATCAGGCCAAAACACAACATGACATGACATGACATGACAAAACACAACATCAACATCAGTTGAGGGTTGCAACTTCACTTTTTAAATGACAATATCCTGGCCGGACTACTGTTGTCAGTGATATAAGCAGTGGCGTGCACAGACATTTTGGGGGGCAGGTGCTCAGGAGGGGGGGGGCACATTTTAGCGCACGTGGAACACTTAATTATATATAAAAAAATTGCACGCACATGTTGAATGAAATTTGACTTGTGCTGCAATTAGTAAATACAATTAAGACAATAAAGAGACCAAAATGTGATAATTTATGTTGCCTAACAAAACCTATACAACAGAAAACTTAACACATAGATTTGCAATTGCAAACTCCACCGAAATTATTTGTAGCCTATGTGGTCGTCCTCACGTTATCTTTCATTGACTTGGGCTACAGCGTAAAACTGTATCATGTGACCAGTCGGCTAAAATGCTTAGTTGTTTGATGCTGTATGAGACATTTTACTGCACAACAAAATTATTACATGTTGGGCTTAGAGGGCAAACTGTAAGATTTTGCTTGATCTGTAATATGTTACCTGGCTGATGGGTCACGGGAGAAGCAGCCTGTCAGCGACCATGCCTGCTATCTGAAGACGCTTACTGAACTGCTATGGTGTCTGGCGTGCCCTGCGCGCGAACGCGCGAGTTCACGTGACAAAGGAAGAGAGATAGGCTGGTCGGGTGTGCGCAAGGAGGTGGCTCATTTCGGGGCATTGTTTCAGTCGTTTTTAATGGCTCAGGTTTTCAAAAGATCATTTCAAAACCGACCTCAGTAAAATCTTAATAATATTAATAATTTAAAAAAAAGGGCATTTTCGTTGATAAAGGGCAAACTTCCTAGTGCTTTAGCACCACCTAGTGTCTATGTATGCACGCCTATGGATATAAGTATTTGAAATGAACATGATTTCTTAATGTCTAGTGACATATCAGGGCCATTTTATGATTAATTGAAATACATTTCTTACATACGGTTACAATAGGTGTTAATGAAGAAAAAACGCTTAATGTCATCTTTGGCCAGGTGCGAGCCCTATCAGATTCGAGGCCCTGGGCGATGGCCAAATTCGCCCTCCCCTTGCGATGGCCCTGCCTACAACCCATTCAAATGATCAGATTCTGTATAAATGATATACAAATTAGTAAAGTGTACAAATTAGTATAATGACATTTCAACAAATTATTTTTGTGAAATTCCAGTTCTAATTTCTTTATTATTCAATATTATTATTAATAGGTCTGGTATGTCTGTCTTTTGTGGAATGGATCCTTTAAATCTGTGACTGTTCCTGCAGATTAAGGGTTGATCTGATCCAGGATCAGTCCAGGTGTGGAGTGTGTGAGCAGGTACTGAGGAACCCAGTCATCATCACCTGTGGACACAGTTTCTGCAGGCAGTGCATCATCAGCTACTGGGAGCAGCCTGGACTACCAGGAGACCAAGTCTGTCCCCAGTGTGGGAAGACATGCAGAACCCAGCCTCCTCTACAGCCTCCTCTGGATGAACACACAGATATGAGCACACAGGGTGAACACACAGGCATGATCAACAGCAGAAGACACCTGCACACTGAACATACACCAGGCAGAAAGAGGGAACTAGGTGAGTATACATTTTGACTTTTTAAACATTGTATTGATTATATTTGTTCCTCTGAGAATGAATGTTAACAAACAGAATAATTACAAATATTGCAAATTATGTTTTGGTTATAGGCCTATTTTGTCAACGGATACTTAATGTTTATGGGTAATTACAGTATTTTTTAATATGTTCTGGGGCAGACACAAATAGATAACAACATGTTGATGTATCAAGTGAGAATACCTGTTGGTGCATTGTTTAAGTCTCATATTCTCATACTCCATTTTCTCACTCAAATATTATGAAATTGCTGCTCTCTCTCTCCCTTGGAATGAATGGAATTTTCATGTCAGACATTTCAATGCAAAATGTAGAGTAATTACTAGCTGTAAAGTGCTCGACTGGGGATGTCCTGAAAATATCGCTTCTCGTGATGACTTATGGAATGCCTCTTGTACAATCAGAAATTAAACTGAAATTAAACTGCTACTGGAAGCAACTGGAATCCATGCATTTACATGGAATTATTTTTCAGATTCCAAAAATAGTTCCGTGGAAATGCATGGATTCCAGTTGCTACTACTGGAAGCAACTGTAATCCATGCAATTCCACAGAATTATTTTTGGAACCTGATCCCTTATCATACCTGTTCATTCTACTCGGCGCTCGACTTATCGTGACTAAATTCAAGATGGCGGCGAACGGTAAACTTCCTGAAGGTACTGTCTGTATAAATCGTCTTGTAAATAAACTACCAGTGCTTTTTCAAAGTTCTCAATGTCTCGTTTTAAATGTCAGGACCCTCGGAAGTCTACCAATGAAGGGTGGAGCTACTTTGAGCCTCGTAAATGGTGTAAAACAGTGATTTATTTGCATGGCTAGCCGATGCCCAAGGCTCCCCCATTGAAAAACTGTTGGTAGCATCGGCTAACTAGCGCCAGATTTCGGAGTGCAGGGGTGAGATGAGCTATGAGACAAAAGTTCACACTCTGTATCATGTTTCAAGGCACTTTAGGTCAATATCACACCGAACTTCAACCGGACCTAACTGTCTTTATTGACTTGTCTTTTTTTTAAACAGACGAGGACCTGAGGAGAGTTATAAAGAGTCACAAAGCCAGTCTGAAGAGGAGGTTTGAGAACATATCTGAAGACATCATCAAACCAAGAGCTAAGACACTCCTCAATAAAATCTACACAGAGCTCTACATCACAGAGGGAGAGAGTGAAGGGGTGAATAAGGATCATGAGGTTTGGCAGGTAGAGTCAGCATCCAGATCTCAACCCACAGAAGACACACCAATCAACTGCAATGACATCTTCAAGCCCTTACCTGGACAGGAGAAGCACATCAGAACTGTGAAGACCAAAGGTGTTGCTGGCATTGGAAAAACAGTCTCAGTGCAAAAGTTCATTCTTGATTGGACAGATGGGGTAGCCAATCAGGATGTAGATTTTATGTTTCCCATTTCTTTCCGTGAGCTTAATTTAGTCAGGGATGATCAGTACAGTCTTCACAGGCTCCTGCTTGACTTCCACCCTGAGCTGAAGGAGCTTAATGATTGTGAGGGATACAAAGACTGTCAGGTTGTGTTCATCTTTGATGGTTTGAATGAGAGTCGGTTGACTCTGAATCTGGAACAAAACAGTAAGTTGTCTGATGTGAATCAAACATCATCAGTGGATGTTCTAATGACGAGCCTCATTCAGGGAACTCTGCTTCCCTCTGCACTCATCTGGATAACTTCACGACCAGCAGCAGCCAGTCAGATTCCTGCTCAGTACATTGACCAGGTAACAGAAGTACGAGGATTCAATGACCCACAGAAAGAAGAGTACTTCAGGAAGAAAATCAATGATGTGAGTCAGGCCAACAGAATCATCTCACACATTACGGCATCCAGAAGTCTCCACATCATGTGCCACATTCCAGTGTTCTGTTGGATTGTAGCTACTGTACTTCAGCAGATGTTGGAAAAGGAGAACATCAAAGACATTCCTAAAACACTGACTGAGATGTTCATACACTTCTTGCTCATCCAAACCACCAAGAAGGATCAGAAATATCAGAGTGGAACTAAAGCAAATCAAGAGAAACTTCTGAAATCTCAGAAAAAACTACTGCTGAAGCTGGCAGAACTGGCTTTCAAGAATCTAGAGAATGGCAACCTCATGTTTTATGAGGAAGACCTGAGAGAGTGTGGCATTGATGTCAGTGAAGCCTCAGTGTACTCTGGCATGTGCACTGAGATCTTCAAGACAGAATCTGTGTTTCACCAGAGGAAGGTCTACTGCTTTGTGCATCTTAGTGTCCAGGAGTTTCTGGCTGCTGTGTTTGTGTTTCACTCGTATTTGGCTAAGAACCTTGAAGCTCTGAAATCCCTCATCACTGATGAGCAGAGAGATGAACTCAATCCATCACTTTTATCTTCTCTTCAGTCAGTATTAGGATTAAAAACTGAAGACAACTTACATGTTTTACTTAAGAGTGCAGTTGATAAGGCTTTGGATAGCCAGAACGGACACCTGGATCTATTCCTTCGCTTCCTTATGGGCATTTCTCTGGAGAGCAATCACAGACTTCTGCAAGGTCTACTGAACCAGACACACAACAGCTCATATAGCATCAAGGAAATATGTCAGTACATGAAGAAGCTCAACAGAGAAGGTCCCTCTCCTGAACAATGCATCAATCTTTTCCACTGCTTATTTGAAATGAATGATGATTCCATACACAAAGAAATTCAGGCATACTTGTCATCACCAAAGAACATCACACAGAAGTTGTCTCCTGCCCACTGTTCAGCACTGGCCCACATGCTTCTGATGTCTGAGAAGGTGCTGGATGAGTTTGACCTGAAGAAATACAACACATCAGATGAGGGACGCAGGAGACTGCTCCCAGCTGTGAGGTGCTCCAGAAATGGACGGTGAGTTTCTGATGGGGAGACTGATAACAATAGTGACTAAATATAATGTTGAAGTCACTACTGTTTGGAATGTGCTATTTCTTTAGAATTGAGAATACAACTGCAATTCGAAACATTCGATTACGATTTGGTTAGAGTTTAATGCACTAATGTAAGTTTAATAGTATTGCTGGTTGCATCCCTGGAAGTCATAAAAAGTTGGGGTTGTCAATGTAATGGGATCCTTTCCAGACTGACCTGCAGAGTAAATAAAAATTTGCTAACACTAGTTACTCTGGGTTCACCCAGGCTAGTCTAGTACTGCTCTAGGCCAGGGCCGGTCTTATGATATTCTGGGCCAGAACTCACATCTTCCTAATAAAACCAAGACAGTTAAATGTCAAAGATTGGCCATTGTAAGTTTGTTGATGGGGATGGAGTTCGCTAAATATTTTAGAAAGGAAACATGAGTGTATGCTACGCAGAGCAAAGACAAATTTGAATATGCTTCATATCAAGTAGAAGGCTAAAGTAAAACTTGGATGCTAAGCCTGTATTCTTCGGGCAAATTAATCCCACTGATCCCTTTAGTTTTAGGCTTATGTGTATTGATGTTGCCAAGCTTGTTCGTTGCCTTATCGGTGTTGCACTATCTTTTAAAATAAATGTTCTATGAGTGAAATATATTGCCGTTGCTCTTAGTTCTTTAGGATTTAAGTTTTCTGTTTAAGGTGACAATTCGGCTTGTAGATTATTTCTCCCTCTTTTAAATTGGAGTGAGCGTGGAGCGATTTCACTGGAGCGGGAGGATTTTTAAGTGGAGCGGGGAGCAAAATTGAGTGGAGCATGCCGGATGTGAATTTGAGTAGCGGAGGAGCGGCCGAGTGAACAGCCACCTGAGCGAGGAGCGGGATATTCGCACCGCTCAGCTCCGCTCACTAGCTCTGATTCCAACTCAGGAAAAAAATTGCAGGTCCAGGACACTGTCATTATATAGTCAGCATCTTCACATATGGTAATTGTATTTAGCAGACGTTTCAGCTAAACTCCAATAACTTGACTATTAGGCTACTTTACTATGAAAATGCAAACAGAACCGTCAATGACGTTTGTCACACATTCTTTATTATTCCTGTATAACAAATTGCATTGTATCACTGGCAGTCAGAGGCTTTCTGTTGGAGAATCCTCCATCACCGTGTCACCAACACCGACTTGTATGCCCCATAGACAGTAATGCTTCGACCATGCTGCCTGTTTACGTAAACATGGAATCAGTTCCAGAGTGGGGCATGGCCAACAGCAGCTCATTCACATTTAAGGCAACAGGCCCCAGAAACAGCCTATTCTGAAAGGGACTGAAACTGGCAAGAATGGAGCTGCTGATAATGTGTAATCTGAGGGGAATTTTTTGCAAACAGCTTCAGGGACATGTTTTGTGACACCCATAGGTCTATTTTGACTTGGTGAAAAAGAAGTATAATATGGGACATTTAATGATCTGTGTACTGCCATTGCAGGCGAAATATCTCTTGAGTAGCCTATGTTGATTTATTGGGGCACCTTAAACAATATCCTTTTCATTTATCAATTCTGTAATGTTTTATCTTTTCTCATGTTGTTATATAGACTTGCTGATTGCAAACTCTCAGAGAATTCCTGTGGAATTGTGGCTACTGTTCTACAGTCACCAAACTCCCTGATAGAGCTGGACCTGAGTCACAATGACCTGAGAGATTCTGGCGTTCAGCTTCTCTCTAAGGGACTTTCTAGTAATAACTGCAAACTACAGACATTAAGGTTGGTGTTAAACATGTCTTTGTAAAGAATAATTATTATGAATATGCGGCACAGTCATAAAGGTTATGGTTCCGTTCCGTTCAGTTCATCTTTATTTGCCATTTTGCCCAGGTACAAGTACAAGTGCATTGGAAATCTTGTGCAGGGCCCGGTTTCCCGATAACGATGGATACACAAATTTACGAGGGTTTTATACGAATCATCTTAAGATCGTTCGTTTGTTTTTTCTGACTATTTCCCGGACATGCTCGTAGCTTGAACGCTAGCCCACTGCTCTTAAGATGCTCTTAAGGGGAGCTGTCCACGTTAATAGTTCTGAAATATCCTCTAAGTTGATGGTGATGTCAGGTGACTGCATGTCACAGGTAGGCCTATCGTTTAAACTTCAGATCTACAGTACACATTAATTCACATCATTACGAAAATAGGAATATCAAAGTATATAAAATAGGAATAGCAAAGTATAGGAATACTTTGACATCTGCATGTAAGCATCCCAAGTAGGCTATATACCACACACAGATATAAATAATTGTAATTATTTAAGATTAGATTGTTGCACCATTTTTATGTTTGTTGGAAGACATATGAACATATTAGGCTTAGGCTATAGGTTATTCGGTACATCGGTCATGCCAGTTCTTTGCTACTTGTAAGAGTCCTGTGTGTGCTGCCTGTGCAATAATGTTTTGGGGTGTCACTTAAGAAGACATTTGAAGATAAGAAAGAGGTCGAGTAAGAAAGTGGAGAAATGTGTAGGTTTAAATAACATATCTTAGATTTTGACGCAGCACAGATTAAACCACATGTTCCTTTCTCTACCTTTACCTCATAGGCCTAATAAAAGATAACCTACACTTAGACAAAGATGATGGCAAACTATTCTGTCAACGTCTTGTGTCATATTCTAACTTAATTGCATTTTTGTCTGCTTTTAATGACATTATTATCACCATTAAATGTATGCTATTTTGTACGCTAAAAAAATGATTCATCACAAGTAAATACAATAAAAAATGGGAACATAAGTTGGATAATTGTTACATTAATTGTTACATTAATACCGTATTTTCCGGACTATAAGTCGCACTTTTTTTCATAGTTTGGCTGGTCCTGCGACTTATAGTCAGGTGCGACTTATATATGAAAAAAAATATATAATTGAACATGTTTTATATTACATTATTTTATCTGTTCACCTGTTGTTATGTAGACTTGCTGAATGCAAACTCTCAGAGAAGTCCTGTGGAATTGTGGCTACTGTTCTACAGTCACCAAACTCCCTGATAGAGCTGGACCTGAGTCACAATGACCTGAGAGATTCTGGAGTTCAGCTTCTCTCTAATGGACTGTCTAGTTCTAACTGCAAATTACAGACATTAAGGTTGGTGTTAAACATGTCTTTGTAAAGGATTATTTTTATGACTAAGCAGCAATCATAAAGGTTGTGGTTCTGTTATGGTTTTGTTATGGTTGATATTATTAAATATTATTTCAGTTCAGTTACAGACTGAATCATGAAGGTTTACTGTGGCATAGTTTTATATTATTTAATCTTTCTCTCTCTGTCTCTGTCCCTCTCTCTCTCCGTGGGTGGGTGTGTGTTGTGTAAATGTTCCGTTCAGTTCAGTTTATCTTTATTTGCCATTTTACCCAGGTACAAGTACAAGTATATTGGAAATCTTGTGCAGGTCTCACAGTCACGTGTGTGTGTGTGTGTGTGTGTGTGTGTGTGTGTGTGTGTGTGTGTGTGTGTGTGTGTGTGTGTGTGTGTGTGTGTATGTGTGTGTGTATATGTGTGTGTATGTGTGTGTGCGTGTGTGTGTGTGTGTGTGTGTGTTGGTTTAAGCATAGTGTGCATGGGAATGATCTACCATTACTCATGATTATGTTGATTCATCTTGGCACTGTTTATTCCTTCCATTTATCCATCTCTGTAATATTTTATCTGTTCTCATGTTGTTATGCAGACTTGCTGACTGTAAACTCTCAGAGAAGTCCTGTGGAATTGTGGCTGCTGTTCTACAGTCACCAAACTCTCTGATAGAGCTGGATCTGAGTCAGAATGACCTGAGAGATTCTGGAGTTCAGCTTCTCGCTAAGGGACTGTCTAAACTCCAGACATTAAGGTTGGTGTAAGGCCAGGCAGACTGCAGATATAAAGGTTCCCTTTATACTATATTGTCATAAAGTTACTCATTTGGAATTTTACATATGCCTTAACATTAGGCAGATTAATATATGTTGTGCGTTATTCAACATGAAAACGGCAATTTGTATATTAATTAAATAATAGTATTACTTGTTTAGAGGTAACGTATCTGTCAGCAAATCAAAATGCAGCATAATAAAAATCAACACCAGTTAGATAGTGAGGGAACTACAGTTTTACACTTGTGTCATTCTTTCAGCATTTAACTATTTAGTCAATTTGATTTATAGTAACCTTGCGTAATATATTGAAGTTCGACATAATTCTGTCAAATGTTGTTGCAGATTTGCTGACTGTAAACTCACAGACAAGTCCTGTGGAATTGTGGCTACTGTTCTACAGTCACCAAAGTCCCTGATAGAGCTGGATCTGAGTCAGAATGACCTGGGAGATTCTGGAGTTCAGCTTCTTTCTAAGGGACTGTCTAGTCCCCACTGTAAACTGCAGAAATTAAGGTTGGTCCTTTTAAACATGTTTGGATAGCGTAGCCTACGATACCGCGACTGCATAAGACTACAGAAAGAATACAAACAACCCGATTTCCGTTTCCGGCGGCAGAGTAATACCGTACCTCACAGCACATAGTTGCACAAAAACTATGATAAAACCTGTTGGAAAGCATCTTTTGCAGCGATTTTTGTGTGAGCATATCAGTGAATACCCCTGACCACTCGGTGAGTTTCACGTCTTTGTAAACAAAAGTTTAATGCGTTTTAGGAAGGATTGTTCCAGTGCACCTAGGCAGCCATTGTGGAGGTGGGGGGGGGGGGGGGGGGCGCTACCACAGAAACCGAAAACTCTCAGACCAGCAGTATATGTCCAAATTTCAATCTTAACTGTTCTATTTAATCAGAAACAATCTGAAAACAGGGCTTTAAGTGTAAAATACCGAACCTGTCCTTTAATTTCACGTATAGAGCGCCAAAACATTGCACATGTCTCATGGCGCTTTACACAGTGTTAAACTACAGTTTTACAATGTTATCATTCTTTATTGAAGTTCGACATAATTCTGTCAAATGTTGTTGCAGATTTGCTGACTGTAAACTCACAGAGAAGTCCTGTGGAATTGTGGCTACTGTTCTACAGTCACCAAACTCCCTGATGAAGTTGGATCTGAGTCACAATGACCTGGGAAATTCTGGAGTTCAGCTTCTCGCTAAGGGACTTTCTAGTCCCCACTGTAAACTGCAGACATTAAGGTTGGTCCATTTCCTGATATTTTTTATATTTGTTTACTTAACTGTTGTTGTTGTTGTTCGCTATAGTGATAGGGAAACAATAATATATGCAAGTCGATCAGCCCTTCATAGCATTAACGCTAAATGTGCCAGTCTTTGCTTAACCCTTTAGGCGCCAGAGGTTTTTTTTTTCGAAACGTTCGATTTTGAATTCAAATTTTGAGTTCGATTTTCGATCTTAAATTCAAAAGGCTATATCTTAAAAGTGATAAGAGATAGAGACTTTCTGTAAATTAAGCAATATTAAGGATGACCCAAAGTTTATGTAGGGATTACATTTTCCCATCTAATTCGCATATTATGACGTCATGTGGTGGTGGCCATCTTGGATTATAGAATTTTCATGAAAAGTCACATGTTTGAATGATAAAATGCAGCACTTCTTTCCCCCCAAAATGTCCCTCACCTTCTGTATGCTATATTGCACAATACTGAATGCTCAGGTAAATAGTTCAGGGCAATAGATAGTAAATCAACAGTGTAAATCATTACTAATAAATGGCTGACAAAAAAAAGAAGAATTTATGTATCAGGCCTAATGGCTCCTCTGCCCCGTGTCACACCGCCTCTGCTCCTGCTGCGAGCAGCACGGCCAGATCTGCCTCGCGAGCACGCAGAGTAAAGAGAATTTGCACAGCTCGGACTAGGCCTACTGTCATTCTCATTGCGACTCCCCACCCTGCCTCTACGTTGCCCCTAACTGTCCTATGAGCACTTCGACTTCGTCTAACATACCCAGTGGCATTAGACAAAGGCTCCACCACGTTACTGTCGCCACGATTGCGGAGAGGCACACGGTCAGAAGACAGAAGCTAGCGCTACATGGACATTACTTCCAGCCTCGTTCGCCACACCACTAACACGCCTGCTGGGTCATTCCGTGTCAAATCACCCAGTGGCTGACAGGTCACCCTCTTCAAAAAAATCTGAAAAAAGTTGTTTGTAGACCAAACCTATGCATACATCTTAAATATACTGCTCAAAACAATTAAGGGAACACTTCTGAGCACAAGTCAAACTTTTGAGGCGAGTGTTTTATTTTGCAAGAACTGTCAGACATTTTGTGAATGTAGTTTGAGAATGGAGAAAAGGGTGGAAGGTTTAAAAAAATGTGTTTTTACAATTGTGGAAAAAAAAATTGAGCAGTATATATGTGACATATATAAAAACGGCCAATTTTGCTATATTTTGAAATATATTTGACATGTATGTGTATATATGTGACTTATATGTGTGAGGCCTATCACGTAGCCTAGGCTACTACACCACTGAGAACACGGGCGGCTTCCCAACACGTCGTGTCAACGGAAACACTATTTTCTTCCAGTTTTCTTCCAGTTGTAATGCCCAGGGTTAGGCTATAAAACTCATTACGTTGAAGCATCATTTAAACTGTTTACTACCAATGCTGACAAACTTACCAGTAGTAGGCCTATGTTCTTGATGCATCATGATCGACTCACTGCAGAAATGTTCAACTGCGTTTTCAGAAAATGCAGACGACTACTCAGTTTCAGTTTCGTTAGGGGAGGTGACGTGACGCAAAATATCCAAAAAAATTTCATGATTTATCAGGGAGAGGGGGATAGTGAATGAAGAGTTAAAAGAAAATGTGACGATGACATCAATAGTCACACAGCCTACATTCCGTTCTAAAGATTTTTCCTGAAATTGCACAAACCCTTTTTGATAGTCAGAATAACTGTCTGAAGAACTGACACAGAATATTGTCTGTCTTATGTTTGTCTGTGGACTTAAATTGGTAAAATATGTCTTGTCTCCACCGTGGGATAGTGAGAAACGTAATTTCGATCTCTTTGTATGTCTGGAACATGTGAAGAAATTGACAATAAAGCTGACTTTGACTTTGACTTTGATATTGTTTTTTTTTTCTGCCAGTTACAATCCTCTCTCAACTGACCACATGTTTAACACTCTAGGCTACTTATTTTACCTTAGAAAACAGCTGAGGCCTAGCAACACTCTAGGCTACTTATTTTACCTTAGAAAACATAGCTGAGGCCTAGCAACAGCTGTTTTGAAGTTGTGTAAAAGTCGATCAATAGTAGATCTGAACAGGTCAGAATTTAAGTGGAAGTAAAAATATCGTCATGGTCTGTGCCAAGCTACCTCTGTGTGTGTGTGTGTGTGTGTGTGTGTCTGTCTAGGTCCAGGTGAGAGAAAGAGGAGTCAGAAATTGAGTCAGAACTACACTTTTCCCAGTAAGACTCGGAGAGAAAATGAATTTCAAGATTTATTTCACAAAGAACTTTACAAAGTAAAGTCTAACACTTACATAATTAAAAGTCTTTGGGGTAGGCCTCCACATCGGTCCAGGTCTTGGAACATCTAGACACCGCAGATCTATGCCTGATAATAGCTGGAGCATCTAGACACCGCAGATCTATGGCGTAGGCCCCCCCATCGGTCCTTGGGGCATCTAGACACAGCAGATCTATGCCTGATAATAACTGGCAGGGGTGGGAAAAAATTAGATGAGTGAAATACCCACCACGCAAGCTACAATAGGAACAACCTCTGTGCAGTGCTGGCCCAAGCATTTATAGGGCCCCCAGCTCCCACCGAAAAAGACAGATTCAGAATTTTAACTTGGCTTTAAAAATGAGTTTTGAAATCATATAATAATTAAACATATGGCTGTCAAAGTTGCTCTGGAGTCAGTGTAGTCCCTTGTAATAGAATTGACATACTGTATGTAAGTCATTTTGGATGACAAGTGTCTACTAAATGAATACATGTAAATGTTCTCTTTCTGAGGTGCCCAGTGGATCATAATCTGTCCATTATGCCAAGGGGTATAAATACCAATTCTTCTAATTTGTTGCTTTAACAATAGGCTATTAAGTGCATGGATTTCTTTGCATAATATATGGTAAGAAAATGTAGGGAGTTATTTATAATTTGACCGGGATTATTTCACTTCCCTATCCCAGAACCCCCACTTTTAAAAAGTCTGATACGGCCCTGTGTACATGTGTGTGTACATGTGTGTGTACACGCACACGCACACACACACACGCACACACACACACGAGCTTGTGAATAAGAATGTGGGGTATCACAGCATGTGGTGAGTTATACAGTAGGCGCTCTGCCAAAAGTTCTTGTGGGCAAGTCCCTCCACTCGGCGGCCATATTGCAACGCATTTTGAGCACTTATTGGGCATCTTCTCGACCCTTTGAGTGCTGTGTCTTCATTAGAAAGCCTCTGACCGTGGCGCCTAGAGGATTAACACAACATTTAGCTAGTGCAGAATTGATATGACATTACATACCTCACCCACTGCCATCGTATTGTTATAGTATTTACAGATAAGCCAATACCAGTCAACAAGGTAAATATTGGCTGATACCGATGTTAGGCCAATATACTGTATATTGATCATTACACCCCTACAGTTTAGCTACATCATACCTTGCACTACAGCATAGTCAAATCTTTCAGGTGTGTGTGTGTGTGTGTGTGTGTGTGATTTCTGCACTGTTGGTGAAAGGTCTCTTGATTTTTATGTATTTATCGGGGCACTGTGTAAACAGTATATCTTCCATTTATTCATGTTATCTTTTGTTGTGTTCTTATGCAGGCTTGCTGACTGTAAGCTCACGGAAAACGTGTGTGAGATTGTAGCTTCAGTTCTACAGTCACCAAACTCCCTGCTACAGCTGGACGTGGGTCACAATGACCTGGGGGATTCTGGAGTTCAGCTCCTCTCTAAGGCACTGTCCAGTTCCAACAGCATACTGCAGATATTAAGGTTGGAATAAGGCCTTGCATGCATTTCCTGATATTTTGTTTATTTGTTTGTTTAATTAGGCAAATATTGTCTGATACTGATGTTAGGCCAATATGTCATTCATTACTTCCCTACAACTTAGCCACATTACACATTGCACTATATCTTTTTAAAACCCAGATTTGTGTGTGTGTTTGTGTGTGTGTGTGTGTGTGTGTGTGTGTGATTACAGGAGAATAATGTCTCCTGTCTGAAATCAGAGTTGATCAAAAATAGAGAATTTTATTTCAATAAATAATCATTCGGATTATTGCCACACACCAGATCCGTGGTGTGTGTGTTGCGTCACAGCTGTGGCACGGTTAGTGAGAGTGTGTCCACACCTAGCAGACGATGGGGAGTAAATGCTATTGGAGTTGGTGTCTCTGTCTATGTCTGTGTAAGAAGGATAGGCAAAGCATCCATGACAGAGATGCGTTGATGCTTTTTACCTGATATGGAACCTGACCGGGAATGGTAAACTCAAACCAAACCCAAACTCAAAGTAAAGGAATTGACAGATAAGAACAGTAGAAATGTAATTACAAATGTAAATAAACTATAATCCCTGTCATTATCGTTATAAGCAACACTTGTCACAACCACAATTGTGCATGCGCTCAGTTGGGCGCCCGCACAATCACACACAAACATGCTTACCCAGCTGAGGATGATGGGAGATCACACCCCTGCTCTAGCACATCATTGTCTTCATCTTCATCCAGAAGTTACCTATCCTACATGTCCATGCATTCGTGGTCCTTGGGGTCATGTTTGCCAGTTACCTGGAGCTCATCAGCAGTCGGCTGCTTCCACCCCAGTTGTGCATACTTCTCTCCCTTCATCTAAAATAACGAGAGCAAAAAACACAATCCTGATAGTGATAGGTTGTTTAGTTTTTATTATACATCACTTCCACATAATCTTTATCTTCACCAACCATGACTCTCTTTTCACTAAAAGTATTGTCACTGGAGGACTCAGATTGCTTGGAGAGGTCATTTTAGTCTCAGAGCTCTCTACTAAGTGCCATTTTATGGTCTTGGCAAGACCATAATATACCAGCTACAAGCAGCAAACATTGATTCATGAGGAAGGAGATATGACAAAATATCTAAACAGTGTTTGCATATAACGTACAATACACACATTATATCATTATATTACTATTAGGCTACTGTTTCTAACCATCATACATTATAATTTTGTTCTTGTATATAGGCCTATAGCCTACACATAATATTAGATTAGCCTACTATTACTGTTTCTATCCTTGTTCTCCTATCCTTTCCTCTCTTTCTTATCTGGCACGAGAGATACAGTCAGTTTGTCACACTCACGTCACTCTTGGAATACATTCATACTGCAGCGCAGCCATTAAAGTTAGTTCAGTTCAACATTAAACCACAGGGAGTAACGTTAGGCTACAGCTCTGCAGTGCTTCGTTTGGCTGTAAAGACTTTAAAACAATTCTTGAATCCTTTCGCCAGGTAGGCATCTGATATATGTTTCCTTTCCTTTCAGTACATCTTATGTTAATCAATTATACTAGAATGAGTTAACGTTATTTGGAAAATCTGGGAAAGGACGTTGGAGCTAACAGCTCAACATTTCGGGTAACGTTGACGTTATTATATTGTTATTAACGTTATGCTATCCGACCGTCTAGCTAACTACACCGGTGTTAACTCTAAATACTGATGAGAAATGTCTTCAATAAATTGCCTTTGTAATGGATGTAACTCGTAAATGAGTTTAAGAGTATTTTTGTAATGGCAGTATACAGTTAGCAGCTAGCTTCTGTGAATGTTGTCCGTTTCACATAAGAAAGTAACCTAAAGTAGTTCAACAAGAGACCCCAGCGAGTAGGCTAACGTTAATCAATAGTTCTACTGTGTCTCATTTTGCTGTTAAGACTTTTCCTAAAGTCTTGAATATTCTCCCCAGGCTTTGAGGAGTTGTATCAGAGGGTAGCTAACATTAGATCTGCTGTTTTTAAGCGTGGTGCCCAACGGCCGTCCTGCTTTGCTTGAGTCTGTGGGGATCCAACGGCTGCTATCGCCAACGGCTTGTGTCTGCGTGTCTGCGGCTCGAGCCCCTACAGCTCAATCGAACTCCTGATTCAAATTTTGCGAACGTTTGTGTTTTTTTCTTAACAGTTACATTTGAACGATTTGGTGTTAACATGAATTGCATATTACCTTCGTCAAGCCCACGTCCAACTCCACTGTATGTTCGCGAAGACTTTGCGAGTGTGAAACTAAATAGATAGCTGCAGCGATAATATGTAGGGAGAATTTATACTATAAGTCAATTATTTGACCAGCTGCCGACCCAAGTATGGAGACTGTAGCGATCTGATCTGATAATTATGTGTTCTCATGCAGGCTTGCTGGTTGTAAACTCACAGATAAATCTTGTGAGATTGCGGCTTCAGTTCTGCAGTCACCAAACTCCTTGCAGCAGCTGGACTTAAGTGACAATGACCTGGGGGATTCTGGAGTCCAGCTTCTCTCTAAGGGACTGTCCAGTTCCAACTGCAAAATACACACATTAAGGTTGGTGCAGACATTAATTTCTTATACCATTGTTCAGGTGTCATTCTAATTTTGAACTTATCTGTGAGTTTTAAAATGAGTGAACTGATCCAATCTCTGTCATAAGTTTATAATGAAGCAATATGGCACAAGTGAGAGTGGCGTTGGTAGCACATATCGCCATGGCTTTTATTCGGCCTCATGCTGCAGGTAATCACAGCCATGGCAATATCTGCTACCAACTCCACTCTGATTCATGCCATATTACTTTCATGCAACAGTTCTACTACCAACTAGTCGATTTGAAAGACGCCAAATTGCTTTTAATATCATCTATTTACTTTTTTCCCCATTCATCTTTCACATGGCAAATATTTCCAATCCTCCAATAGTTCCAATAGTTCAAACACAACTCTTCACTGGAGAGTAATTTGCAGAGCCTAATCGCTTGTCCATATGGCATATGCTGAATTGAACATTCACCCTACTCTATTTACTCCATTTTCTCACTCAGTTGCTGTCAAATGTGATGTTATGAAATTGCTGCTCTCTTGCTGTTAATGAATGGAATGTTTACATTGCACAATTCAGAGCAAAGAGCAGAGTGTTTGAGCGGGGATGTCCTGAGATATCACCACTCAAGGAATGTCTCTTGTCCAATAATACATAGTTTTACCAGACCTATCTGTTGTAAAATAAACACATTACTTCAGATTCAAAGAATGTCACCAGTTGCATGCAGGAAAGAACAATGAAAAGGACAATCTCTCTCTTTCTCTCTCTCTCTCTCTCTCTCTCTCTCTCTCAGGCTCTCTGATTGTCTCATCTCAGAGAAGGGTTGTGGTTTTCTGGCTTCTGCTCTGACTTCAATGTTCTCTCACCTAAAAGAGTTGGATCTCAGCTACAATCATCCTGGAGTATCAGGACTGAAGCTGTTATCTGCTAGACTGGAGGATCCTGTCTGTAAACTGGATATACTGAGGTATGTTCGGAAAGAAACCCCAGTGTTGCACATCTAGATGTTGTCTCCATACCGAGTGTAGTGCCCTATTTTCAAATGTGTATTGTAATAGCTGTATCTCTTTGATGCAGCATGCAATAATGCAAATATTTAGAGGCGCGTTCATATTCACAAACATAGTCGAATGTTTAGGAACCTTTGCAAAAAGTTTTCTGTTTGTTTGTAACTGTTCAGATTCCAGGCTGGGAGATTAACAGAAAGACAGGGAGGTGAGCAGAAGGACAAGGAGCTGTTTATCCCCGGGAGACAAGAAATACTATTTTCTGATTGTCTGACAGGGGAGCTATTAATTCTGTATATCGGGACACTTATGAAGTAGATCAAATTTCACCAAGTTAAATATTCATTAGGCCTATTATCACTGTCAGTAACCAAAGAAAGTAGTACAACAAACAGTCATTAGTTCAGGGTTCACAACAAGTGGCCTATGGTCCACAGGTGGGCCGTGAAGGTGTTGCTGGTGGTCCCTGATCTTGCATTAAATAATGGAGTTTCACTGTTGGAAAGTGCATTTGTTATTCAGAGGTCCCTGATCTTGCATTAAATAATGGAGTTTCACTGTTGGAAAGTGCATTTGTTATTCAGAGGTCCCTGATCATGCATTAAATAATGGAGTTTCACTGTTGGAAAGTGCATTTGTTATTCAGAGGGAGTCCTCAGGTTGCTCACTGACAGGATAGACAGTGTCGGGGGTTTTTACTTCATTATTGTCTTCTTCTGAGAACTAAAGGAGCCTTGAGGCGTCACCTTGGGACAAGTGGATGCCTTTGTATGCGATGAAGACAGCTGGAAAGAGAGTTACATCATTACTTTATATCAGGGGAAACATATACGGCAGCAGACTATTTTCAGTAGGATAATAAATCACCTTACATTTCATAGGTGGCACAAACAGAAAAACAGCAGTGTTGACATCTGTCAAATGGAACATGTGTGTGACAATTTGCTTTTCTTACAGAACTGACCATGCTTCTGTAAGCAGAGCACGACCACGTTTGCTGAGATGTAAGTTTTTATTGTTTATTCAGTATTTGTGATCATTCACATATTTTAGCATGGTATGCGTGTGTGTGTACAGTATGGGTGTGTGTATGTTTTTTGTTAATGTTGACATTGTGTGTGTGTGTATGTGTGTGTGAATGTGTGAGAGAGAGAGAGAGGTATGTGTTTGTGTGTGTGTGTGCCTGTGTCTGTGTGTGTGCACGCTGGTAGGGTAGTGGTGTGTGTGTTTTTTGTTTATGTTGACTGTGTGTGTGTGTGTGTGTGAGTGTGAGTGTGAGTGTGAGTGTGTGTGTGTGTGTGTGTGTGCGCTGGTAGGGTAGTGGTGTGTGTGTGTCTGTGTGTGTGTGTGTGTGTGTGTGTGTGCGTGCGCTGGTAGGGTGGTGGTGTGTGTGTGTATACTTGTAGGGTAGTGCTCTGTGTGTGTGTGTGTGCTGGTAGGGTAGTGGTGTGTGTGTGTGTGTGTTGGTAGGGTAGTGGTGTGTGTGTGTGTGCTGGTAGGGTAGTGGAGTGTGTGTGCGTGTGTGTGTGTGTGTGTGCTGGTAGGGTAGTAGTGTGTGTGTGTTTGTACCTGTGTGTGTGTGTATGTGTGTGTACGCTGGTCGGGTAGTAGTGTGTTTGTGTGCCTGTGTGTGTGTGATGGTAGGGTAGTAGTGTGTGTGTGTGTGTGCTGGTAGGGTAGTGGTGTGTGTGTGTGTGTGTGTGTGTGTGTGTGTGTGCTGGTAGGGTAGTGGTGTGTTTGTGTGTCTGTGTGTGTGTGCTGGTAGGGTAGTAGTGTGTGTGTGTGCTGGTAGGGTAGTGGTGTGTGTGTGTGCTGGTTGGGTAGTTTTGTGTGTGTGTGTGTGCTGGTAGGGTAGTGGTGTGTTTGTGTGCCTGTGTGTGTGTGCTGGTAGGGTAGTGGCATTGAATGTGTGTACAGTATGGGTGTGTTTTTTTGTTTTTGTTTGTGTTGACATGGTGTGTGCGTGTGTGTGTGTGTGTGTGTGTGTGTGTGTGTGTGTTCTCCATATTCTGATGAGGATGTTCTCTCTGTATTGTGTGTGTGTGTGTGTGTGTGTGTGTGTGTGTGTGTGTGTGTGTGTGTGTGTGTGTGTGTGTGTATGTGTATGTGTGTGTTGATTTGGTGTGTGTGTGTGTGTGTTCTCCATATTCTGATGAGGTTGCTCTCTCTCTCTCTCTGGTAGGGTAGTGGTGTGTGTGTGTTTGTGTGTGTGCTGGTAGGGTAGTGGTGTGTGTGTGTGTGTGTTGGTAGGGTAGTGGTGTGTGTGTGTGTGTCCGTGTGTGTGTCTGTGTGTGTGCGTGTGTGTTGGTAGGGTAGTGGTGTGTGTGTGTGTATGTGTGTGCTGGTAGGGTAGTGGTGTGTGTGTGTGTGTGTGCTGGTAGGGTAGTGGTGTGTGTGTGTGTTGGTAGGGTAGTGGTGTGTGTGTGTGTGTGCTGGTAGGGTAGTGGCGTGTGTGTGTGTGTGCTGGTAGGGTAGTGGTGTGTGTGTGTGTATACTGGTAGGGTAGTGGTGTGTGTGTGTGTGTACTGGTAGGGTAGTGGTGTGTGTGTGTGTGCTGGTAGGGTAGTGGTGTGTGTGTGTGTGTGTGTGTTGGTAGGGTAATGGTGTGTGGGTGTGTGTGCTGGTAGGGTAGTGGTGTGTGTGTGTTTGTGCTGGTAGGGTGGTGGTGTGTGTGTGTACTGGTAGGATAGTGGTGTGTGTGTGTGTGCGCGCTGGTAGGGTAGTGGTGTGTGTGTGCGTGTGTTGGTAGGGTAGTGGTGTGTGTGAAGAGGGGTTTAGTAGATTAAGTGGCAAGGGCTGCATAAGAAAGGTGGGGGTGGATTGGGATTGGGGGGGGGCACCAACAAGGAGCACCCAAGAGCAACAGGGGCAAGGAAAAACTCCCTTACCAAGGAAGAAACCTTGGGCAGATCCACGGCTCAAGGGGCTAACCCAACTGCCAGGGGTCTTGGTGTGTGTGTTGGGGGGATGACAAGGGAGATGGGATAGTGTGCTGTGTATGTGGGGAGAGGGCAGTGTGCAATATGTGTGTTCGAGAAGCTTCCTCATGAGACAATGTGCTGTGTATTTGGGGGGGGGGGGGGGCAGTGTGCTGTAAGTATGTTGGGGATGTGTGTTGGAGAAGCTTCCTGATGTAATAATGTGCTGTGTATGTAGGGGAGAGGGGGGGGGGGGCAGTGTACTGCAAGTATAGTGAAGGGACTTACTATTGCAAGCAGAGTACTGTATGTATGATGTATGTGAGTGATGACAGTGAAGATGTGTGTGTGGGCGGGAGGGGAGTGGAGCAGTGACTGTGTGTGTGTGTGTGTGTAGTGTGTGTGTGGGTAGGTGGGGGCAGTGTGCTGTAAGTATGTAGAGGATGTGTGTTGAAGAAGATCCTGAAGACAATGTGCTGTGTATGTAGGGAGGGGGGGGGGGGGGGCAGTGTGCAGCAAGTATGTAGAGGAGGCTTACTGTAGCAAGCAGTGTGCTGTATGTATGTGAGGTGATGACAGTGATGATGTACTGTAAGTGTGTGTGTTTTTTGTGTGTGTGTTGGGGATGGGGGTGGTGTGTGTGTGTGCGCGCTGGTAGGGTAGTGGTGTGTGTGTGTGTGCTGGTAGGGTAGTGGTGTGTGTGTGTGTGTGTGTGTGTACTGGTAGGGTAGTGGTGTGTGTGTGTGTGCTGGTAGAGTAGTGGTGTGTGTGTGTGTGTGTTGGTAGTTTAGTGGTGTGTGTGTGTGTGCTGGTAGGGTAGTGGTGTGTGTGTGTGTGTAAGGAGGGTAGTGGTGTGTGTGCGTTTGTTTGTTTGTGCTGACATGGTGTGTGTTTGTGTTGACGTGGGTTTGTGCCTGTGTGTGTGTGTGTATGTGTATTTCTGTGTGTGTGTGTGTGTTGTCATGTTCTCTCGTCTGCTGATGCCTGTATGTGTGTTTGTGTTGTTTTGGTATGTGTGTGTGTGTGTGTGTGTGTGTTCTCATGTTCTCTCCTCTCCACTTGTCTGCAGATGCCTGTGATCTCACACTGGACCCAAACACAGCAAACATAAATCTCTCTCTCTCTGAGGGGAACAGAAAGGTGACATGTGTGAGTAAGAAGCAGCCGTATCCTGAACACCCAGAGAGATTTGACTCCTGTGATCAGGTGTTGTGTAGAGAGGGTCTGACTGGACACTGCTACTGGGAGGCTGATTGGAGTATTGATGGAGATGAGATATCTGTGGCCTATAAAAGCATCAAGAGGAAAGGGGGTGGTGCTGACGTCACAATGGGACGGAATGCCAAGTCCTGGAGTCTGGACTGCCGTCCTGACAGTTACTATGCCTGCCACAATAGTAAACACACTGACATACCTGCCCCCTCCTCCGGCTCCAGAACAGTAGGAGTTTACCTGGACTGGCCGGCCGGCACTCTGTCCTTCTACAGCGTCTCCACTGATACACTCACCCACCTGCACACGTTCCACTCCACATTCACTGAGCCCCTCTATCCGGGGTTTTATGTTTGGACTGGCTCCTCAGTGTCCCTGTGCAAGATCACATGAGCTCCTCCAACAGGTACACCCACCCTTTCTCTCTACCCTCAGTCTTTACTCCCCCTTCCAGTATCTTCCTCCATCCCTCTCTATTTCTCTCTCTCCATGTGTGTGTGTGTGTGTTTGTGTGTGTGTGGTTTGTATAACACTGTTGTCTATTTAACCAACTGCCAAAATTCAGACTTAAATTCATCAAGTCAAGACACTGCACAACATTCCGCAGTAACCACGTAACCGTAGCAACATCCATTGTGATGCTTGATCTGTGGCCCTGGCAGTTGAGCAGGGCTTGTTACTATGGCATTAGCTCCAGCTTTAGCCCAGACTGTATAAAGAACTGCACCAGTCACACACACACTCCTGTTCATACACATGTGTAATGTATGTATGTACATTCAATTATGTACTGCTATTTTGATGAAACTGAACTAATGCTGATATTGATTTCTTCATATTTGTGTTGTTCTTTAAATGAATGTGTGGATTATGAGAATGTTTCAGCAACATCGATATGATGTATTCTGTTTTCCCTAAAAGTTTAGTTATTCGCTGAATTTATTTGAAAATGATTAGCTGATCTGAGGTGTCAGTGTTTCTTCATGTGTTGACATAGAACTATAAAACAGGCTTGTTTAGCTTTTTCTGAAAATATGTAAATAAAATGTGTTTCTGACTTTAAAAATGTCTAAATAAAGATTTGTAAAGGAAATGTGATGAACATGTTGTCATTGTCTTTGTTTCATTGATTTCTGTGACATAACAAAATTGAGTATGTGATTTCTTTTTTTTCTTCAAACTTCATTTTTCTGTAGTTGGACATGGTACAGTATGTCATCTTCCCATTCAGTGCAACACTGCACCAGGTCAGTGCATTGCAGAAGTATAATAACTAAGGTCACAATGTCATACTGTAGCCTGCAGGTAGATGAGTGAGGGCAGATGTAAGTTTGTCTCCAGAGAGACTCTTCAGGCATTCAGCTGTTTGAATGAAATGTGTTTGTTTCAGGTTTATATGTAAACCTCATTTAATGAACTGATCTGAAGCCTTCAAATGGCTGCACACTTGTGCTGCAAGCCTCCTCCAACTTATCTGGTCTGAAAGCACACGGCCGCATAGGGGATATGACTCCTTGGGGTCAGTATTGCTGGGGATAACAGTGCTCCTGCAGCAGGGAGCTGGAGAGGCCACTTAGGGGATATGACTCCTTGGGGTCAGTACTGCTGGAGGCCATTTAGGGGATATGACTCCTTGGGGTCAGTATTGCTGGGGATATGACTCCTTGGGGTCAGTATTGCTGGGGATAACAGTGCTCCTGCTGCAGGGAGCTGGAGAGGCCACTTAGGGGATATGACTCCTTGGGGTCAGTACTGCTGGGGATAACAGTGCTCCTGCTGCAGGGAGCTGGAGAGGCCTAGTACGCCTTCCTCTGGGCCCAGTGCTGCAAACACATAGTCAGTTCACAGAAGGAGATCAAATACAGTTCAGGGGCCTCATTACAGAAAAATATCCTAACTGCTTGTCCTATCTTAACTTACAGAGCCCCGGATATGTCATGGGGAAAATGAAAAAATTATAATAATAAGTTGTGGCCACGAAATATTAATTTGTTCCCACGAAATAGTAGTTTGTGGCCACGAAATAGGTAGGCCTATAGGCTGTGCACTGGACAGCTGGATGAGCAAATCAAGCGCAACTCCTCAAACAGGAACAGTCGCTGTCACAGGGATATGGTAGAGTGCTATTTTAGGCTGGGAATGAAATACAAAGACATTTTGAAAAGCCTGGCATTGGAAGGATTAATTATTAGCGAGAGGCATCTCCACAGACTATTAAGAGCCAGGTCGCTGCACCGGCGTAGGTACGACTTGAACATGTCTCTCTCGTTTGTGTTTTTTTATAAGGCGGCCGTGAACATTTCCATTAAAAACATGCATCAGATAGCTGGAGGTGAATCTTCATTCCCCCCCCCCTCCTCACTCTCACTTTTTCCCCATCCTCATCTCATCTCACGCCTTCTACCCACACACCCATCACTTTTCCATTTCTTTGTTATTATTTGCATACGCCGCGCGCTGATGAAATCATATCTCGGGCACTTCTATCTTTTGTAACACGTCGCGTCGCAGAGGTGCGCTGACCCGAGGACCTGTGCCAAGATAGATGGACGGTCAGGAGCAATGCCGAGGCTGATGGAGAACCGGGACAAATAAAACACTTTTTAATGAAACGTAATTTACAAAGACATTGTAAAACACTGAAAGTTAATATTTTGTCACTAGCAACCTACATCTGTCCTCTGTCAAATACAGTTGCATTTACAGCTCTGAACAAAACCGTTCAAGAGTTATTTAAGGAGAAGTCGAACGTGTGTTATGTTTCATTCCCTCCTGGCTGGGACAAATGAAACAGCATGGGGGACGAATGAAACATACAGCTCAAATTATGTAAACTTCCCACAACTTCAACATTTGACAACATACCTAACCTAGCTAATCATTTTTATTAGTTATGCTAAATATGCTAACTAGCATGCTAACATGCTAATTATGCTAACCATTTGACTTAGTTAACTTAGCTAATCATTTTTAGCAGTTTTACTAAAAATGCTAACTAGCATGCTAACATGCTAGCATGCTAACTATGCTAACCATGTGACTTAGCTAACTTAGCTAATCATTTTTAGCAGTTTTGTTAAAAATGCTAACTAGCATGCTAACATGCTAACTATGCTAACCATGTGACTTAGCTAACTTAGCTAATCATTTTTAGCAGTTTTGCTAAAAATGCTAACTAGCATGCTAACATGCTAGCATGCTAACTATGCTAACCATGTGACTTAGCTAACTTAGCTAATCATTTTTAGCAGTTTTGCTAAAAATGCTAACTAGCATGTTAACATGCTAACTATGCTAACCATGTGACTTAGCTAACTTAGCTAATCGTTTTTAGCAGTTTTGCTAAAAATGCTAACTAGCATGCTAACTATGCTAACCAAGTTACTTAGCTAACTTAGCTAACTAGCTACAGTGGGTAGGAGTCATAGTTGATGACAAGTAACAGTTACAATGGCTGAACAGTTAAAAAGTTCAGTAGTTTAAAGGGTTAAATTGTTTAACAGTGAAATATTGTAGTGAGGACTTTTATTTTGAAACAGTTTATGGCAGAGGAAGCAGTTGAACAGGATGTGTAGTCTTAATAAGGCCAGTTTGTATGCTTAAAGCCTGAGACTGGCAGTTGATCCAGGTGGCCCGAACACCTGCCATAGGATTCTAATTGCTTAACGGCCGTATTGTGATGTCATAATCATAATGTTAAGTCAATGGGGAAATGTTGATAGTTTTTAATTAATAGTTTAAAAAGTATAAAAGTTACAAAGTTGAAAAATACAAAGCTCACATGTCCTAAGTAAGACCTACGTAACATAGTTTGAATGAAGTTTCTACGTTAAACGGTTGAAGCTGCATTAAGTGCGTTAGAAGAAGAATAATAACTAGAAAAGCATTTCCTGAAGGAAATACAGTGCATGAAAATGCAAAAAATATGATGTAAAATATCATACAGAGTAAAAACAAACTATATTGGTTGCTAGGTAGATGAGGTTTAATATAGTTGGAGTGACTGAACAGTTAAATAGGTGGATAGTTTATATGGTTAAATGATTTGCTTGGTAGATAAGGTTTAATATAGTTGGAATGATTGAACGGTTAAATAGGTGGATAATACTTAACTTAGTTAACTTAGCTAATGTTTTAATTTTTAGTAGTTATGCTAACTAGCATGTTAGCAATGTTAACATGCTAACTATGTTAACCATGTGACTTAGCTAACTTTGCTAAAAAAATTTAACAGTTATGCTAACTATGCTAACTAGCATGTTAACATGCTAGCATGCTAACTATGCTAACCATGTGACTTAGCTAACTTAATTAATCATTTTCAGCAGTTTTGCTAAAAATGCTAACTAGCATGCTAACATGTTAGCATGCTAACTATGCTAACCATGTGACTTAGCTAACTTAGCTAATCATTTTTAGCAGTTTTGCTAAAAATGCTAACTAGCATGCTAACATGCTAGCATGCTAACTATGTTAACCATGTGACTTAGCTAACTTAGCTAATCATTTTTAGTAGTTTTGCTTAAAATGCTAACTAGCATGCTAACATGCTAGCATGCTAACTATGCTAACCATGTGACTTAGCTAACTTAGCTAATCATTTTTAGCAGTTTTGCTAAAAATGCTAACTAGCATGCTAACATGCTAGCATGCTAACTATGCTAGCCAAGTTACTTAGCTAACTTAGCTAACTAGCTACAGTGGGTAGGAGTCATAGTTGATGACAAGTAACAGTTACAATGGCTGAACAGTTAAAAAGTTCAGTAGTTTAAAGGGTTAAATTGTTTAACAGTGAAATATTGTAGTGAGGACTTTTATTTTGAAACAGTTTTTGGCAGAGGAAGCAGTTGAACAGGATGTGTAGTTTTAATAGGGCCAGTTTGTATGCTTAAAGCCTGAAACTGGCAGTTGATCCAGGTGGCCCGAACACCTGCCATAGGATTCTAATTGCTTAACGGCCGTATTGTGATGTCATAATCATAGTGTTAAGTCAATGGGGAAATTTTGATTAGTTTTTAATTAATAGTTTAAAAAGTATAAAAGTTACAAAGATGAAAAATACATAGCAGCTTTGTCCGTTTGAATACCTACGTTACAAAGTTTGAATGAAGTTTCTAAGTTAAACTGTTCAAGAGAAATAGCGTACGGAAAAAGTGGTAAGCGGAATAATAAGAAGAAGTTGCCTAGGAAGAACAGTACAGTGCATTTTCATGCACTGTAATAATAGTCTAATATTCTGTTATAATGATTAATATTTATTTGTTATAAATGTCATAAATGTGTTAAAACACATAGCTTATAGGCCTACATTTTTAAGTTTTCACTTTATTTAACTTAGTTATTTAATTAACTTATTTAGTGAAAAAATGCTTTATGGTGTCCCTAACAGTCATGTTCATCATCTTGTCATAGGCTATAGGCAACAACTCAACAGTAGCCTACTGTTGCAGTCTGTTTTGGCAGTTATTTTGCATTTAGTATGTGCCATCCTAAGATAGGATTCCTAAGTTAGGAAATTCTTGAGTTAGGATGGTTCTGTAATGGCCAAATTCCTATCTTAAGTTAAGATAGGATTTTTTCTTAAATGCAGTTAGGAAACATGCTTCTGTAATACCAAAAATCCTAAATGCCATCCTAAACTGAGATAAGATAGGATTTCAGAGTTAGGACGTTTCTGTAATGAGGTCCCTGATGGGGAACAGTGCTACCTCATGCAGCAACCAGGGTAAGATACACCTGACAACTGTTCCATATAACTATTGCCATTCCTTGTGTAAGGCATACTACAATTCTACCACAAATGTATGTTATAATCCCTGCAAAACAGAGCTATGAAGTTGTTTAGTGGTGACAAAGCACAAATGACATAAAATAATCTCACACTCTTACTGGACTTCAATAGAACAGAATGAGCTTTGTTGTCATGGTAACAAATGTAATCTCACACTCTTACTGGACTTCAATAGAACAGAATGAGCTTTGTTGTCATGGTAACAAATGTAATCTCATACTCTTACTGGACTTCAATAGAACAGAATGAGCTTTGTTGTTATGGTAGCAAATGTACTACGGAATTGGAGCACAGCTCTGCATGGTGCCACAGCATGACACAAGAACAAAACATATAGAACACAAAACAATAAATATGTAATACATATGACTAAACAAGGATGTGGGCAGCTGTGTAGGGGCTAAAGTGCATCTATATTGCACCAGGGATGTACAGTAGTTACACGTGAGAGGTGTTGTTCAGGAAGCTCATCAGCTTGTGAAGCATCCTCCTCTCTGCCTCCACAGCCAATGAATCCAGCTGAATTCCACCTCCTATGTCAGAGCTGGCTTTTTTAATAAGCCTGTTCAGTCTGTCAGAGCTGGCTTTTTTAATGAGTCTGTTCAGTCTGTCAGAGCTATCTTTTTTAATGAGCCTGTTCAGTCTGTCAGCACCCCTCAGCTGAATTCCACCTCCTATGTCAGAGCTGGCTTTTTTAATGAGCCTGTTCAGTGTGTTGGCATCCCTCACTTTCATGCCACATCCCCAGCACACCACTGCATACAAAATGGCTAGGGGGAAGCGAGACGGCCACCATTCAACCCGAAAAAAGTCATATAACCATTCCAATGACTCTGAAGCAGTTAAATGAAGGTAAATTAAGCTAAAAAACTTGCATATTAAGCTAAAAACCCTGCATAGTGTGCCTTTCAGTAAATATTATTACACTATAAGCCCATAGATTCATCTGAATTGATTCATTTAAGTAAATAGTATTACACTATAAACCCATAGATTCATCTGAATTTATTCATTTAATTAATGCAAAAAACCCAACAACTGATATATTCACTTGAGGTCACATACACACTAATATCATAGCATCAAAGAAAGAATGGAAATCAACTCAAAACTCCATTTGGCTCCTACACCACTACTGACTCTCTGCTGCCATCTCTCTCACACACTCACACACACACACACACACACACACACACACACACACACACACACACACACACACACACACACACACACACACACACACACACACACACACACACACACACACACACACACACACACACACACACACACACACATCATATCATATAACAACAATATCCATATAGTTACATATATAAGGAAGCAATATAAAATCCTAATAAAGACGTATTGTACAACAGATGGTGATAGATGTTAATACAGTGTCCACCCCAGTCCAGTCCACATGTCCATATGGTTTCTTACATGACAAAACAATACCAAATAGATACAACAGATCCTGACATTCACACAGTGTCCACCCCAGTCCAGTCCACATGTCCATATGGTTTCTTACATGACAAAACAATACCAAATAGATACAACAGATCCTGACATTCACACAGTGTCCACCCCAGTCCAGTCCACATGTCTGACTGACTCTGTCTGCGTCTCCATCTCAGTGCTGAGCTCCACTCAGGAAGAGGCTGTTTCCTGTGTGCTGCTGGTGTGTGTGTGTGTATGTGTGTGTATGTGTGTGAGAGAATGTGTGTGTGTGTGTGTCTGTTGAGCTCTCGTCAGGAAGAGGTTGTTTCCATATTCCAGACATACAGACTCTGGTGTGTGTGTGTGTGTGTGTTTTGGATCATGTCATGAGTTCCTGCACCACAGACCCCATCCAGAGCCATGGCTCAACACTTTACTAGTCCATGAACAGTTCTGCAGGATGAAGGAGAGAAGAGGATCATCAATCAGTGTTCATAACAACCAAGAAAGAGGATGACAGACAGAAAGAAAGACAAATATTAAAGAAAGAAATGGATGACAAGAGGAAAAGGGGGGAGAGGTGTGTGCTGAGACAGAAGGACACAACCAAACACACACACACACATGAATAGAAAAAGATGAGAGAAAAACGTTAACACATTTCTGTCACTCAACACATTTCAAACAAATAGGCTACCAACTTCAGAGAGAGGCATGAGGCATGCTTTGATGAAATGAGTACAGTGTCGCGGAAATCCATTTCGAGATATATTTATAGATGTGAATGCAGAGAAGGTCGAAAAATGACAAAATTATTCAATTTAAATTAAATTTCACTTATAGAGTGCCAAAACATTACACGTCTCATGGCGCTTTAGAGAGAGTTAAAACATTCAGAGAGAGCCCATGAGTAACAGGGGCGAGGAAAAACTCCCTAGAATTGGAGATACATATAAGAAGAAACCTCGTGCAGATCCATGACTCAAGGGCCTGAACCATCTGCCTAGGGTCAGTTACAGGGCAGTAAGGTCTGTATACATGATAAATGAAAGGTTAGTTAGGTGTAGGCTGCGCATTAAAGTTTGGATAAAAAAAGTTGATGTTTTTCTTCCTCGTTCAGGCGCTTGCTGTGTGAGAACAGGAGTTTCCATTTTTTACTTGGTCTGATAACTTTGTGTTTTGGCTTTTGGCCTCTTCAAGAAGTCATCATAAATAGGCTATCCACTCTTACACTGACTCTTTCCAGAGATGAAGGACTTATTATTTGAAGAGATTGAATTTCCAGAGATTGAAGTGACTTATTGAATGTAAAGGCGAGTATGTCAGACAGTGGCTCTGCGCAGCTTTTTAGGAGGCCAATATTTCCTTCACCCCCCTAAGAATTTTGTGAACTCTGTCCTTATCAATAGCGATAGCAACATTTTGTTCTGCTCATGGATCCCTGAGCAGAACAATTCCTTGGTAAAGTCATAAATATTGAAGCGAGAGGGAAGGAGAGGGTTTTTATGATTGGATTGTAAGGGGGAAAAGAGAGAGAGAGAGAGAGAGAGAGAGAGAAAGAGAGAGAGAGAGAGAGAGAGAGAGAGAGAAAGAGAGAGAGAGTGGGAAGGAAGAAGGGAGAGAGAAAATAACAGTTTTGTGTAAAAGACTGAGACAGGAAAAAAGGTAGAGAGAGAGGGAGGGATGAAAGATGGATGGATGAGTAAAAGCAGAGGAACACAAAGGAAACAGACAGAAGAGAGAGAAAGGACAGAAACTAAAAGACAGGCATGTTGGGTCTCATGTTCGTTAGATATTTACTCACTCTAGTTTCTCCAGTTTACAGTGTGGGTCCTTCACTAGAGCACAGAGCGGCTCTACAGCTGATGTGCTAATCGGGTGAGTGGCCCTCAGGTCCAGGTATCTCAGATTTGAGGAGGGAGACTTAAGAGCAGAGGCCAGATAGGAACAGCTCTTATTGGTCAGATCACAGTCTCTCAGCCTGAAACCGAGTTAAACATCTGAATATTAATCACCAATCCTCTACTCTCTCTTTATCTCTCTCTCTTTCTCTCTTTCTCTCTCTCTCCCTCTCTCTCTCACACACACACACACACACACACAGTCACACACACACACACACACACACTTTCACACACTTTCACCAATCACTGTCATACACACATGCAAACACATTGACCCTCCACACACACACATACAGACACACACAATCTACTCTACCTATACACACTCACACTCTAACCACCACCACAGCCACACTCACTCTCCCAGACAGACAGACAGACACACACACACACACACACACACACACACACACACACTTGAGCAAGGCACCTAACCCCTTACTGCTCCCCGAGCGCCGCTGTTGTTGCAGGCAGCTCACTGTGCCGGGATTAGTGTGTGCTTCACCTCACTGTGTGTTCACTGTGTGCTGAGTGTGTTTCACTAATTCACGGAATGGGATAAACGCAGAGACCATTTATACTTATAAGTGATGATTACCGTAGTTCCTCCACTTTGCAGTTTTGATGACAAAGAGCAGAACATAAAAGTTCCACTCCTGAGTCCAGCAGCTTGTTGTTATTCAGGTCTAGCACTTTGAGATTTGATGACCGTGATGTCTTCAGTGCAGAGGCCAGATAGGAACAGCTCTTATCGGTCAGATCACATCTAACCAGCCTGAAACAGAGTTAAACACCTGAATATTAATCACCAATTCTCTAGTCTCTCTCACTCACTTTCTTTCACACACACCTACACACTCTCCTGCCTCTCACACACACACACACACACACAAATTCACTACAAGAAGTGATGCTTACCGTAGTTTCTCCAATTTGCAGTTTTGATGACAAAGAGCAGAACATAAAAGTTCTACTCCTAAGTCCAGCAGCTTATTGTTACTCAGGTCCAGCAGTCTGAGATTTGATAAGCGTGATGTCTTCAGTGCAGAGGCCAGATAGGAACAGCTCTTATCGGTCAGATCACAGCTATACAGCCTGAAACAGAGTTAAACATCTGAATATTAAGGCGAGACACTACAGGTGAATAGGGTAAAATTTTTAACAAGCAGATATCACTATGAAACTTGCCCAGTTGATTACTTACATTAATATGAGAAAAAAATGTATTACAAGTTTGCTGTAATTTAATGTTTACATATGCAAATTAGGCATTATCTAATTAAATATGCGCTAATTTGCATACATTTTAAGGCACGAAACCTGAGCATTGGATACAGCCAGGTTCAAAATGATGTTTTCATTGTGTTCAGATATTAGATGGGAAAACATCTACAGAGGGATTTATTCTATTATTCTACTTTTGTTATCCTGTGAATCAGAAAATTATGTCACTAGCCCTAAAAAATCGCTTTTTTCCATGTTTTTAGGCATAAAATGTCATGTAAGTCAGGCTAGGAATAATATATCAACAAACCCCTCTGTAGAAATCTTCGACATATAGTTAGGCATAAGTCTAGAAAGTTTGGTGTATGTACGTGCTTCTGAAGTGGAGTTTTTGAGCTCAGAGTGTGAACGGAAACTCATTTTGAGAAAACAGCCTTGAAAGACAGCCAATGAGATTCCGTTCTCAGCCTAGACTCGCCTTTGAACTTTCGCGATTGGTTGCTGATACAAAGGAAGTGTCCATATATGGATCACATAGCGTGATACAGGAAAAACAGAGCTTTCCAACGGTAGTACACATGTTATGTTTTGGACCACGGTCGCGGGAGTGCATGCAAGGTTAGAATGCTAACTTTTGCTGAATTTAGGAGAAATATACAGGCGCGAGTAGACACAATATAATGAAATAAACACCTAAATGTGTAAATCGGACTTTTTTGTTGTAGTAGTGTGATAGAATACATGCTAAGGTAACATACTAGCTCAAAATCTCGAAATTGACCAGTGCATGAAAAAACTATGTTTTCACCTGCCGTGTCTCGCCTTAATCACCAATCCTCTAGTCTCTCTCACTCACTCTCCTCACACACACACACACACACACTCACACACACACACACACACACACACACACAAATTGCCCACCCCCATACACACACCCACTCTACATGCTGTCTTTACCCCCCCCCCCCCCACAGGAAAGAAAGATGATGCAGAGGGTGTGAAAAATGAAAGAGAGAGGTGAATAAAAGAGGGATGGACACAGAGGAAACAGAAGAGAAAAATAAAAAAACAAAATATGAAAGAGATGAAAAGAGGTTGGAAATATATATATATAGAGAGAGAGGGAGGGAGGGAGGGAGGGAGGGATAAAGGGACAGAGAGAGGAGATGAAAGGAGGTAGGAAAGACAGATAGGGCAGGAGAGGGGGTATGAAAAGAGGTTGAAAAGAGAGAGAGAGAGACAGAGAGGGCAAGAAGAAGAGAAAGAGACACACATTCACACACACACACACACACACCACAACCACACATACACACTCACACCCCTACACACACAGCACAATCAAACACACACGTACACCCCTAAACACACACCACAACCACACATACACACTCACACCCCTACACACACAGCACAATCAAACACACACGTACACCCCTAAACACACACCACAACCACACATACACACTCACACCCCTACACACACAGCACAATCAAACACACACGTACACCCCTAAACACACACCACAACCACACATACACACTCACACCCCTACACACACAGCACAATCAAACACACACGTACACCCCTAAACACACACCACAACCACACATACACACTCACACCCCTACACACACAGCACAATCAAACACACACGTACACCCCTAAACACACACCACAACCACACATACACACTCACACCCCTACACACACAGCACAATCAAACACACACGTACACCCCTAAACACACACCACAACCACACATACACACTCACACCCCTACACACACAGCACAATCAAACACACACGTACACCCCTAAACACATACACACACACCACAACCAAACACACACACTCACTCCCCTACACACACACACCCCACAACCAAACACACACACTCATTCCCCTATACACACACACCCCAAAACCAAACACACACACTCACTCCCCTACACACACACACACACACCACACACACACCATCCCCACACAAACTCATTACATGAAGTGGTGCTTACTGTAGTTCTTCCAGTTTGCAGTTTTGATGACAAAGAGCAGAACATAAAAGTTCCACTCCTGAATCCAGCAGCTTATTGTATCTCAGGTCCAGCAGTCTGAGATTTGATGAGCGTGATGTCTTCAGTGCAGAGGCCAGATAGGAACAGCTCTTATCGGTCAGATCACATCTATCCAGCCTGAAACAGAGTTAAACACCTGAATATTAATCACCAATTCTCTACTCTCTCTCACTCACTTTCTTTCACACACACCTACACACTCTCCTGCCTCTCTCTCACTCACTCTCCTCACACACACACACACAGAGTCACACACACACACATACAGACACAGACACACACACACACACACATCCTCCCCACACAAACTCACTACATGAAGTGATGCTTACTGTAGTGTCTCCAGTTTGCAGTTTTGATGACAGAGAGCAGAACATAAAAGTTCCACTCCTGAGTCCAGCAGCTCATTGCCATTCAGGTCCAGCACTCTGAGATTTGATGAGCGTGATGTCTTCAGTGCAGAGGCCAGATAGAAACAGCTCTTATCGGTCAGATCACATCTAACCAGCCTGAAACAGAGTTAAACACCTGAATATTAATCACCAATCCTCTACTCTCTCTCACTCACTTTCTTTCTCTCTCACACACACACACACAGAGACACAAACAAACACACACACACACACACACACACACACACACACCTACAAACTCTCCTGCCTATCTCTCACTCACTCTCCTCACATGCACAAACACACACACAAACACAGATAATGAAGATCGGTAGTTCTACTCAAACTACTTGTGCACGTAGGCTATGGAAGATTGGTCAAATCTAGCAAGTAGGAAAGTTTAAGTGGGTGACAAGTGAAAGTAAGACAATTGAAAAAGACCAACAAAAGTTAATGTTACTTTTGATATAGTACAAAGACACAAAACTGGTGCTCTTAATAGCGATTCTGTTGTCTTTGAAAGGTTCTCTTATTGACACATTTAACAGCAAAGCACATTTAACACCTGCTTTTACAAGGTGGAAATATTTAGGTGCAAAATAGACGTGCGCTTTCACTGGCAGTTTTTGTACATACCACGGAATACATAATTAGGTGCTCTTTACGCTACCCCTCCCATCTCTTTACGCTAAACTCCCACTTTCCCCTTGACCCTCCTATGAATGCATATGCATGAAACGGAAAAGCACAATTTGCTATTTCCAGCTCCCGCGACAGGCAGTCTGCGCTTTTAGCTCACACACACACACACGCACACACTCTTCACACAAACTCACTACATGAAGTGATGCTTACTGTAGTTCCTCCAGTTTGCAGTTTTGATGACAAAGAGCAGAACATAAAAGTTCCACTCCTGAGTCCAGCAGCTTATTGACACCCAGGTGCAGCAGTCTGAGATTTGATGAGCGTGATGTATTCAGTGCAGAGGCCAGATAGGAACAGCTCTTATCGGTCAGATTACATCTATGCAGCCTGAAACAGAGTTAAAAAATCGGAATATTAATCACCAATCCTCTACTCTCTCTCACTCACTTTCTTTCACACACACCTACACACACTCCTGCCTCTCTCTCACTCACTCTCCTCACACACACACACACACGACGGAGTGAGTGGGCAGACCCGAGCATTTGAGTGAGTGTGACTGTTGGCCGCCGTGCCAGGAACAGTGTTCTATCTGTGTTCTATCTTTTTCTCTCTCTATACTTTTTGTATTTTTCTTTATAGTGTTAAGGTTTGGTATTGCTTGGGTTAGTATAAATGTAAATGTAAATCAGGTTTCTAGGCCAAGTATACTGGTGTATACAAGGAATTTGGTCTCTGCATTTATCCTATAATTAGTGAACACACAGAGCACACAGTGAACACACAGTGAGGTGAAGCACACACTAACCCGGAGCAGTGAGCTGCCTTGCTACAGCGGCGCTCGGGGAGCAGTGAGGGGTTAGGTGCCTTTCGCAAGGACACTTCAGCCGTTCCTACTGGCCTGGGATCGAACCCGCAACCCTTCGGTTACAAGCCCGAAGCCCTAACCAGTAGGCCACGACTGTCCTTCACGCCGTAACAGGGGGGTGGGGTTTTGTTGTCGGTGTTGTTTTTTGTTTTACCTGGGCATCTGCTTCCATTTTTTGTTTGCAGCCGCCCCAGGTATGAGAGAGTTTCGAAAAACGTACGCGGCATCATGTTGTTAAAATAGCATTGATTGCCAGTGTGAAGGAATGTAACTTAGCTGTAGGAGATGTTAGGGCATGACAATATTCTGTCAGCGGCCCGCATGAACAATGCGATTGTGCTGTTTTTGGAAATGGTTGAGTTGGCTAATGAGCTAATTCAAATGATATTAGTGGTTGATTGAGTTGATTGAAAGTTGATTGAAAGGGATTAGTATTTGAGCTGGCTAATGAGGTGATTGAAAGGGATTAGTATTTGTTGGCTAATAAAATTATTGAAAGGGAATAGTGGTTGAGTTGGCTAATTAGTTGATTGAAAGGGATTAGTGGTTGAGTTGGCTAATCAGGTGGAAAGGGATTAGTGGTTGAGTTGGCTAATGAGGTGATTGAAAGGGATTAGTGATTGAGTTGGCTAATGTGCTGATTGAAAGGGAATAGTGGTTGAGTTGGCTAATGAGCTGTTTGAAAGGGATTAGTGGTTGACAGCATTTTGACCTCCGGCCTTCCTCTCTCCACTCCATCAAAGAAAGTGACCTTGTCAAATGTTCCCCCATTTATTAAAGATGAGGTTTTAGCAAAAACTAAACAGTGCTAAAAAGAGCGATAATCTAACAGATTTTAGCGGGACAGATAATGAGTATGAAAGCGATTTCTATGACTGTATCGTTACCTACAGCCTACGTCAGAGTGGGTTTGCTAGTCGCGATTACAGTGTGGACGACATAAAATCCTTTTTGACAAAAATAAAACATGTGAGAAATGTTCAGATTGACGACTACTTCCCTGATGTGGAGCAGTTCACCATGAAAACGAAATCTTTATCGGGCTGCTTTACAAATCCTGAGTGTTTCCGTCTCAAAAAGATAATGACCAAGATTAACGTTTTGTTAAATAGCAATGATTAATTTCCCATGTTTTATGATGGCGTGTACACAACTCTTCTACTTTTTTCTTTTTATCATGGGTGAAATTAGTATTGCTTCTTTAAATTGAAATGGAGCCAGAGAAAGAAGCAAAAGAGCTTTGTTTGAAACAATCAAAAAGAATAGATTTGATGTGCTTCTTGCTCAAGAAACACACACTGCCTAAATTGCTGCTGACTGGGCAAGAGAGTTTGATGTCTATTTTAAGTCACAACACATCCAATAATGGTGGAGTTGCTATTCTGTTCTCACAGACTTTTACTCCTATTTCCTACCAGACTGAGGAAATAGTAAAGAGTAGATTTCTAAAAGTCAGAGTCAGTTTGAAAATAATTTCTTTGTGTTTTGTTTGTGTTTACGCACTCACTACACCAATAGATAGAATGCTTTTCTTGAATATTTTAAAATATGCTGTACGCAATTGTGAATCTGAGGAATTTTTACTCCTGGGAGGTGATTTTAATTGTACTGAAAATACAATAGACAGGAATCATGTTGAGGCACTCATGCCCTCACACAGAAGGCTCTTAAGAGCTGATTAATGCAAATGAGCTTGTTGATGTTTGGAAGAATTTTTCACAGTACACATAAACAGTATGGGTTCACTCTTACAATAAGCTTTTGTCTTTGGTTAGATTTGACAGGTTTTATGGTGTTAAGCATCAGCTTCGCCTGTTTAGGAAATGTGCTATCATTCCAGTTGATTTTTGAGACCACAGTTTTTTTTTTTTGCTTTTTTCTTTAAGTTCTGTCAAGTCTAAAAGTGTGTGTTACCCGATGGCCATTTTAGAGAGGTGTTTAGACTCTTTTGGAATGATTTTAAGAACACAAAACCATCTTTTATCTCATTGCAACGGTGGTTGGTAAGGCACAAATAAGACAACTGTGTCAAGAGTATACATTTAGTGTTGCTGAGATGTGAGCTCACTTTCTTTATTACAGCACCCCTAGAGGCCAAATGAGACCACTTTCCTTGCATGTCCTCACAATCAGCTAATATGTCCATGTATCAAGTTTGGACTTCATACAATGAAGCGTTGCTGAGATATGAGCCCACTTCCTGTATTACAGCGCCCCCTATAGAGGCCAAATGATGCCAATTTATTACTGTGTCCTCACAATCAGGTTCCAAGTCCCTGTACCAAGTTTGGACTTCATACATCAAAGCGCTGCTAAGATAGGAGCTCACTTCCTGTATTGCAGCGCCCCCTATAGAGGCCAAATGATTCCAATTTCCTAGTGCGTCATCATAATAAGGTAACAGGTCCTTATACCAAGTTTGGACTTTGTACACCAAAGCGTTGCTGAGATACAAGCTCACTTCCTGTGTTACAGCGCCCCCTATAGAGGCCACATGATGCCAATTTCCTAGTGCGTCCTCACAATCAGATACCAAGTCCCTGTACCAAGTTTGGAGTGTTAGCCCACTTCCTGTTTGGAGGCTTCATCGCCATATTTGATTGGCTGTCACAGGCAAACAAAAATGAAATTAAAAGATCTGATAAGTATCGTTTGTGCGGCTCGGTCTGAAGATCATCTCCGACAAGTTCTGTGAAAATCGGATGAAATTTGTAACCGCTGAAACTTTTCGTAGAGTTTGGACTAAATCAAATATGGCGGAGGTCCAATATGGCGGAAAGTGATAGGATGGGGGTCAATGAAGTCAAAGTCAAAGTCAAAGTCAAAGTCAAAGTCAGCTTTATTGTCAATTTCTTCACATGTTCCAGACATACAAAGAGATCGAAATTACGTTTCTCACTATCCCACGGTGGAGACAAGACATATTTTACCAATTTTAAGTCCACAGACAAACATAACATTCAAGTAAACAAAAAAGTAAGTAAATAAGTAAATAAGAGGGCACATATAATGAAAAAATAAGAGCAGCAAAATTTGGTTGAAATTGTGCATAGACAGTCAATAAAATAAAATACTAGTGCAAAGTCAGGCCAATAAGAGGCTGAGGTAGTTCTGTTTGACCTAAGTAAGAAATAAAGTGGCATAGTGGTGCAAGTTATGTAAGAGCAGCAGAAGTGTTGTGTTTTCAGGACAACAGCAACAAGTTGCAAAGTGTACAAGTGTGCAAGTGGAGTGGTGCAGGCGGCCATTGTGGGTCCAATGTCCAGGATGTTATGTAGCTGAGGGTGGAGGGGGGAGAGGAGGGAGAGAGTTCAGCATCCTAACAGCTTGGTGTATGAAGCTGTTGGTGAGTCTGGTAGTGCGGGAGCGCAGGCTTCTGTACCTCTTCCCAGAGGGCAGTAGATCAAACAGATTGTGAGCGGGGTGACTTGCATCACTCACAATTTTGGTCGCCTTGCGGGTGAGTTGGGTGGTGTAAATGTCCTTCAGGGAGGGGAGTGAAGCACCAATAATCCTTCCAGCTGTGTTCACTATGCGCTGCAGGGCTTTCCTGTTGTATTCAGTGAAGCTTCCGCCCCACACAGCGATACAGCTGGAGAGGATGCTCTCAATGGTGCCTCGGTAGAATGTGGTCATGATGGCTGGTGGAGCACTTGCTCGCCTGAGTTTCCGCAGGAAGTACAGGCGGCGCTGAGCTCTCTTCGCCAGTGATGCTGTGTTGGTGGTCCAGGAGAGGTCTTCACTGATGTGCACCCCCAGGAATTTGGTGCTGCTCGCTCTCTCCACCACAGCACCGTCGATGGTCAGTGGCAGGTGTTGGGTGTGACCTCTCCGGAAGTCAACAACAATCTCTTTGGTCTTGCTGACGTTCAGCAGGAGGTTGTTGTCCCTGCACCACGTGGTCAGATGGTCGACCTCCAACCTGTATTGAGTCTCGTCGCCCTTGGTGATGAGACCCACCAGAGTTGTGTCGTCAGCAAATTTCACTATGTGATTGTTGCTGTAGGTTGCAGTGCAGTGCAATGAACTCTGTATGGTCAAAGGATTCAGACACTACCTCAATTGTGAAAATCAGACAAATGAGTCAAGGATCACACGCATGAACGCATGTCCAGTATTGAACTGATGGTGGCGCTAGAGTGTTCAATGCATATGCATATAAATTGCTGTGAGTGATTGGGACAGTGTCCTGACTAATGGTATCGAGTTTTGTTATGTTAACTCAAAGTGCAACAGAGATGTTAGTCCACTTCCTGTTTGGCGCTTCATCGCCATATTTGATTGGCTGTCACGGGCAAACAAAAATGAAATTGAAAAATCTGACAAGTATCGTTTGTGCGGCTCGAGAAGAAGATCATCTCCGCCAAGTTCCGTGAAAATCGGATGAAATTTGTGAACACTGAAACTTTTCGTAGAGTTTGGACTAAATCTAATATGGCGGAGGTCCAATATGGCAAAAAGTGACGTAATAGGGGTCATTGAACTTAGGTCGGTCCAGGGATTCCAACGGTGCCTGATATGTGAAAATCGGACGCACCGTTCAATGGTCACATCCGTGAATGCAATCCAGGTTCGACCCATTGGTGGCGCTAGAGTGTTGGGCATAGAGTTCTGTAAATTGGTGAACGTGATCATAGGACAGTGCTGAATCAGTGTGCCGAATTTCATAACTTTAGACCCAGCGGTTCAAGTTTCGGCCAGATTTTGACCTGTTGGTGGCGCTAGACGGCTGGGTTTAGAGGTCCGTAAATGAGCGCGAGTGGTCAGTGGAGTGTCCCGAAACTTTCTGCCAAATTTCAGCACTTTTTAGCCATGCGGTCTATGGGCTGCCATAGACTCCAATGGCAGAAGTATAATAGGAAAAGCTAGTAACTCAATGGGTGCCTTCGCAGCTTCGCTGCTTGGCCCCCAATAATGACCAAAATGGTAAATGGTAAAATTCCACAAGTCTCCATTGACATTAGTGCACCGAAGGTTCACTCTGGTCTGCATAAATACTCTGGCCTTGCAATAATCGAACGCGGAAGTTGTCGAACGTTTGCGCCTCTCGCTCCGCTTTAACCCTCGCTGGCAGTAATTACTTTTTTCCCCAAAAAGGGGACTTGAATGACATAAAATCATGGAGACCTGTGTCAATCATCTGTACTGAATATAAATTGCTATCTAAAGCATTGGCTAATAGATTGAGTGAAGTTGTGGAGCAGGTTATTCACCCTGTCCAGACCTAATGTGTGCCAGGTAGGCTGATTCAAAACAACATTTCATTTATCAGGGATATATTTGATGTAGGCAAGCTGTTTAGTATCCATTTATCAAGAGAAAGCTTTTGACCGCGTCAAGCACAACTATTTGTGGAGTGCTCTGGCGGCTTGGTTTTTGCCCTGAGTTTATTGACATGATTAGAGTTCTGTACTGTGACATTGAAAGTATTCTAAAGGTTAATGGCGACTTGTGTGCTCCTTTTTAAAGTCCACAGAGGGTTCAGACAAGGATGTGCCTTATCTGGTATGTTGTACACTCTGGCAATTGAACCCCTATTGGTGAAAATTCCAGCATGTGAAATTGTTTTTTAATTGTCGGCTTATGCAGATGATGTTGCTCGTAAATGGTCAAAGGGACTTAAAGCTTTTGACCGTGACAGTCCATCCAGCGGGTGCGTCGCCTATCCGGAGCAGCTTCGCAGACCAGACGCGCCACAACTGAATTGAGTGCGCCCGGCGGGTGTGGGCCAGATCCGCAGGAGCTGCGCAGAACTGACGCGCCACAACTAACGGAACACTTTTCCCCCACATAAACCTGCAACTGCAACTACGTTATGTGATTATGCAGAGTGGAAGACTGCAGGCTGCACCGTCTTTGTGATTATTGGTAAGTACATTATACAAGTATCATTTTAAAAGTAAACTGGTGTTGATGTCATCTTAGTCTGTTAAATATTTAGGCCTATATTAAACATGAAAGTTTACAAACTTAGTTTACACTGAAATTCTGACAACCTGAGACGTGCAAGATAAGCTGGGTAGTACCTACGGTTAGCTGGTAGTCTAGGTTCTTTTAAACATGCATCCACAACTAATGTGAACATATGCTTTAAGGCTGAATTGGTGAGCTTTGCTTATAATTCACCAAAATTGCTGAATATCATGTCCATTGTGTGTTAGCTGCAAATTCGTAGCCATGTTAGCGCTACCCACTACCCACTTTGTCTCTAGCTAGCCTTGCTGCTAGTAGCACTGCAGGTATTGCATAGCCGGCAAGGGGTTTTTTAAGCCTGTTACAAATGGATTTAGAGTGGAAAACACTAGGCTTTTTATCAAAGGTCCACAAGCTGTCCTCCAGTTTATCCGGTTTGCATGTTGATGAGACCTGTTCAAGCAGGGTTTTTTTTTTTGCGATTGCCTACCAAACTGAATATAAAAGGATGCAATGCGTTGGCATACTACACTGTTAAAAATAAATAATCTTTGGATGTTGAATCTAATATTTACTCTTTGTTTCTTTGCTTTTGTGTGCTTTTTGTACGTCTTACAGGAGCAGTGCGGAAGAATCGCAGGTTGATGCCTAACGTTAACGTTAATCCATTAGACTAGTTTTGCCCTGGTCCACATCCATCCGTGAACGGCGCTGCAATTCACCGTCTGCTCAAAAATATTTCTCAGGACAGCTACTAGCCTACTCTGCGAGAGATCTGCTGCTACCGCGACCAAGGACCAACTGCTGCTGACCTGCGAGCTGCCATGCTAGCAGCCTGCCCTACAGTCTGGATTGAGTGGCTAAAAGTCAAAGAACTCTCACGAAACAACAAACTGTCGCTGTCAAAGTCCACCGAGCTGCAGATCTGCAGGATCGCCCAACTGTTCTGTGCTTTCAGTGCTCCCCAGACTGCCAGTAATCTTATCATCATCATCATTGGACATCAGCCGGTTAGAGGCACCCAATTGTTGTAATGTGTTAACATGGCATTTTCTTTCAGTGCGTTTGGCGGAGTTTGTTTATCAACATAAGCCAATGAAAATGGTAGCAAAAATTAAAAAAGACACATTACGCTTACATTTCACATATTGGTATGTGTTATGCTGTAGGCCTAAGGTTAGGCACACTGTTCTCTTTTGCCTTTTTGAAATAAAAAACTATTTAGAAAATTACAAATTGTGTGCAGGGTGGCCGCGGGTCCTTAAAAAGTCTTAAAAAGTCTTAATTCCTTTTTCCTAAAAATAAGGCCTTAAAAAGTATTAAATTGTCTTAAATTCAGATTGGATGGGTCTTAAATATTTTTTTAGTCATGTCACCGCGAAAATGCAGGCAATCTGTTCTGCCAGGTCGAATATTCTAGGTGTGCGCTGCGTTGTCTGGTTAGGTCAGAGCCCGCTTTTGCGCAGCTTTTAATGACGTGAAGTACTGTAGGCCTAACGACAATATATGCCTACCTCCAATGGTTGATAGCCACTTAGGCCTACATCAGCGTTTCTCAAAATACAAGGACTGCGGAGCCTAATTATGCCCAGTCCTTCTGTCATTCTGTCATTCGTCTGCTAATTTGCTGAGCAATTGATCAAGGAACCGCGGACCGACAGAAAACAAGAAAACAAACGTTTCGGCAATCAGGAAGAAATACTTGATAATTTGGTGTCATCAAACATAGTCATACAATTATGTGCGTGTATGAGCCTTCATTTAATGCATACGTGTGCACGAGAAACTGAAACCAATCGATAACGTTGGTAAAGCGAAGCTCCGCTTCAACCCGTTGGCTGGCTACGAGGTAACGACATTTAAACAAACAAACTTGGTTCTTGCAACTTCCACAAAAACGGAGCAGAGACTGGATAATACACTGTCTAGTTTAGCATTGAGTATTGTATGGTCAGATTTGAATATAAAGTGGCTATTGTAGACTAATTATTCTTCCTGTTTGATAAAGATCTCCAAATCAGTGATTTACATCTATCTGCTCTGCTGTTTACCATACACAAAAACTGGTATTGTGTTTCCAGAATCCTTACATTCAGACATTCAAATGAAATTTCGTTAAAAAGCATGTAACCTAAATATTTTCTCCATTTGCCTACTAGTGTATGCTGCTTGCATTAGGGAAGCATCCCAGAACAATGGCACCCATATAGGCCTAATTGCTGTTGTTTTGGGAAGTACTTTTTCTCATGCAAGCATCATGCAAACATGCAGAGTAAAGCAATTCAACTATTGTAATTATATTTTACATTAGTAAAGTGGTCCTCTGATGTGCATGTTTTCACAAACTTTGACTGCTTCGAAGTGCATGTATAACAATATAGCATAACAATACCCATATAGATAGATTTATGGACCCATCCTTAGACTTGGGGGGGGGGTCATTTTGGTGTGCCCTATGACCCCAAAGTCTGCCATGACCAGGGCTCAGGTCAAATAAGTGAAAACCGATCGTCAGTACTGTATATTTCCACTTTTCCATCGTAAGTTTGGTCTTAAATTTCACTTAGAAGTCGTATTAAAAGGTCTTAAATTTAAAAAGTCTTAAATTTAACTTGTTTATATCTGTAGACACCCTGTGTGTGTGTATTTGTTTGAGTCTTTTCTGATAGCCTAAATATGAATCACAGACCAGGGCCAGATGAGCCCCAGATGCAGAATATGAGTCTGGGCCAGATCCGCACCAAATGCCATGGCAATAATAACTGTACTGGGCCAGTTCTGGCCCAGATCTGTCTCTGATCCCTAATTCCAACCTGGCCCGTTGGAAGAAATGACACCGGGGCAGGTCCGTTTAGTGGATCTGCGCCAAATGCTAATGAAGATCTGAACCAAATCTGGCCCAAATATATTTTGCTGTCTGGGATATCAACGTTAATTAACATTCCGTTTTCAACATTAAAGAATTTAATCACTGTCATCCTTCAATGTTGAATAGTTTAGACGCTTACTGAGAAACCATACAAACGCAAGGAGCTACATGATGTTAAAAGTTAGCTCGTAAACATCAACATTAGCCAGCAACACATTCTCATCCAGCCTAACATTTGACAGCAACGTTACTAGGACATTCAATGACGTATGACACTGCAGAGAAACGATGAACCTCCATAACGTTACACATTAATTTGACAATAGCTAAGACTATTGCTTTCTCATCGCAAAATCAAAATTCCACTGGAGCTCCAAGCGGATTTGTACACAGCCTTTTACAATTCTTTCAGTCACGGTAAGTTGCTATAAAATGTCATTTTTGGTACATAGTTAATCTAGATACACTTATGACTTATGACCCCAGACCCTACTTTGTAGTTACACGTGCCTCTAGCTTATGGCAGCCTTACATTGTACGATTTTGGTCTGTTTTCACAGTCGGCGACGAAATTTCCAAAGTCGGACAGAAATCATGGGGGTTGTACTGGAATTGCGGCGCACTTTGACTTTGAGTTTAGTAGGCTAGGCTATCATTACAGTTCCTGTTGATATCTGTTGCACGACGGGTGATAATTTAAAGGAATCTGGTTGCAGTCTTGTAAATAGTGACCCTGCAAGATCCCTAGTCAGTGCAAAATCATAGTCTGTGACTTAAAACTCTATTACTTGTCTTTAGATGTGAGAGGGTCTGAGACTGTAGTCTTTCAAAAATCTTTTCCAAATCTTTGCAAATCTTTCCAAAGTCTGTCAGTGTAAGGACGGGCTTTAGTTGCTCAGTTGTCCAAAACCTCTCTTTTTAGTAAACTATGTGTACACAAACAATGTTCTCAATGCTAGAGTTCATGTGTAGAGACACTGATGATACTTCGATCAAAGTTTCATGTTGTGTCAAGCCTTCTTAGTGTTTTAAAAATAGCGATTTTGACGCGATCATGTATCAAAATAGTAGTGCCCCTAGGATTTCCTTTTAAAAGGCCAGAACACCCGAAAACGACAAGGCGGACACGCTTAAAAGTGATGCTTCGGATGTAATTATGCTTTTAAACTAAATTTTGACTTAGGTACATTCACAAAAACACCCTAGGTTGCATTTTGGCGAGAGTTTTGCTTTAAAATCTCAAGAAAAAACAAAACATAAAAATGAATGAAAACTGACTAACAGCAATACATTCCAATGGACGTGGAAGCATAGAATGTCAGAGTGTATTGGGTTAGCTATGCGCACTGTGATTGGCTCATTGCGTTTGGGGGCGTGGTTTAGCCATAGGTCAATTGAGAAAACTTCCAGTGATGACATAGTAATGTTCTTCTCAATAGACCTCTGAAGTTCGCCTACAAAAAAGAACCAAAACGGCCATCTTTGCCCATATAAGGAGCTCCGGTTATTAATTGAAGCTAACTACCTATGGCTAGTTGCATTGCAAGTTAGCTCTGGGGTAGCAAAAATCAAAGTGTGCCGCCTTCACGTACCGGAGATCACAGTATCCACTCGAAGGCAGAGGACAAAAGTGTGTTCAGGAAAACGTCTGTATTTCAGACTTTTCCATCCCCGCGAGAGTTTAAAAGATGCGATAATTCAACATCCCTATGTTATTTTTTCCATAGGAAAAATCGCCAGATACCGGATGTCAAAGATGGCAGCTTTTTTGTAGGCAAACTTCAGAGGTCTATACTTATATACTTGTGAGGTCTCTCACTCACTCTCTTCACATACACAAACACACACACATTGCCCCCCCATACACATACCCACTCTGCATGCTGTCTTTAAACCCCCTCCCAAGAAAGAAAGATGATACAGGGAGGGTGTGAAAAAGGAAAGAGAGGTGGATAAAATAGGGATGGGCACAGAGGAAACAGAAGAGAGAACGAAAGACAAAATATGAAAGAAATGAAAAGAAATGTCAGGAAGTTGGAAAGAGAGAAGGGGGCAGGAAGAAGGGAGAGAGAAGGGAGGGAGACACACACACACACATACATCCCCTCCCCACACATGTTACCTGTTTTAAACCCCACTACCATACCCACAACACACTCACTCTCCTACACACACACACACACTCACATTGCCCCCCCATACACCCACTCTACCTGCTGCCTTAACCCCCCCACCACCACCACCACACACTTACACCCCACCACACACATGCACACACACTCACTCTCCTACACACTCTCACTCTCCCACACACACACATTGTTGCAGGCAGCTCACTGCGCCGGGATTAGTGTGTGCTTCACCTCACTGTATGTTCACTGTGTGCTGAGTGTGTTTCACTAATTCACGGATTGGGATAAATGCAGAACAAATTTCCCTCACGGGATCAAAAGAGTATATATACTATACTTACTTAAACACACACACACACACATCCTCCCCACACAAACTCACTACATGAAGTGATGCTTACTGTAGTTCCTCCAGTTTTGAGTTTTGATGACAAAGAACAGGACATAAAAGTTCCACTCCTGAGTCCAGCAGCTTATTGCCACTCAGGTCCAGCACTCTGAGATTTGATGAGCGTGATGTATTCAGTGCAGAGGCCAGATAGGAACAGCTCTTATCGGTTAGATTACAGTCAAACAGCCTGAAACAGAGTTAAACATCTGAATATTAATAACCAATCCTCTACTCTCTCACACTCACTTTCTTTCACACACACTTACACACTCTCTTGTCTCTCTCTCACTCACTCTCCTTACACGCACACACACACACACACATACACACTGTCACACGGAGCTCTTTCGGTACCAGGCACCAATGCACCACACCACACACAAACACCTGACTCCACCATTACACATCATGCATGTTGAGCTACTGCTAATTACCAGCCAAGCTAACTTTGTGGGTGCACACACAAGTTGTTTGTAGTAGCAGTTTTTCATAACACAAGTACCTCATAGTTAAATAATCACAGACACAGGTTTCAATATTGTCTTTAATAACTTATCTGAGCGTGGTGAGTGGGAGCCACGCTTGTTTGTTTGTTTGTCCTCTCTCTCTCCTGCAGCACTTCCGGGTGACTAAAGGACCCGAGCTGTGGAAGCCAGCTGGCTTTGTAATGCCAGCCTCGTTATGATCCGTAATTTCATCCAATTGTTGTTAATTAAGTGTAAATTAAGAGTTGTGAAGAAATCAGGGTTTTGTAACGTGAAAGGATGTGTTGTATGTAAAATGTGTAACCTTTTGGCTATTTTGAGATCTTGCCATTGTTTTGTAAATGGGAGATTAATGGGGTTTGGTATGTGTACAGCTGTTTGGGGTTAATTGTAGGGGAGGGGCTAGTGGTATTTAAGACCTCAGAAAGAGGTAGCTCTCGCTGCCCATTGTCATTGTCAGAAAGAGGTAGCTCTCGCTGCCCATTGTCATTGTCAGAAAGAGGTAGCTCTCGCTGCCCATTGTCATTGCGGTCTGGTTTGTGGTGCTGGGCTGTGCAGTTTTGCTCTTCAGACTGCCAAGTTTTTCTTTTCTTCTTTAGATACATTTGTTTTTTCTTTCCTTAGTTCATAGGCCTACAATATTTTGTACATTTTGGAAACTTCAACTTTATTTTTGTTTCGTTTATTTTTTTTGGTCACTTGCTCACTTTTGGAGAAACTTGGACTGTAAATAAAACACCTTCCTTGCACTGGAGTTGCAAATCTTGGCTGAGTCATCATTTTGTCACAGAACCCATGTGACACACACAAACACACAACTACACACACACACACACACACACACACACACTGTACAAATACAGCTAATGTGGATTGTGTGTCCATCAACCAAGCCCTTTATATTTCCCTGTATTTGGACTAGTTGCACGAAAGGCTCTCGGTGAGCTTGTTTGTTTCCTGTGGAGCCAGGTGTGTTTGAACCTGCCGCTATTCTGTTACATTAATACACAGGATTAGATGTTAAAATCCCTTGTGCCAAAATCCAAGGTAAAAACACATTCAGAAGCCCCTGCTCAAGTTTAACTTTAAAAAGCACACTACCCACAAATCCGCCAACAAATGGTCACAAACACAATGCAAATGGCCCATCCAACAGCAGTATATAGTATGCGGCATGTCATTGGGGTTATCAAGTGGGCACCCTCATTCACCGATGTTTCGTTAAGTTAGGTCCACGACACCTCATGAAGGCTTAACAGTGAAACCAGCGTCCTGGAGACACTCCCCTCCATGCTGCCACCATATTACCACATTGAAATATCCAATACCCAAAATACTCTTAACCAGCCCAGGCATGGTCAAGGTTGGCTAGGTTGGTCCGTCCCGTTGATGTGGACTGAACCATAGCCATAAAAACCTTGGCCAACCAACCATCAACCTAGGCACAGCCCATCACAAACACAAAACAAATTAGCCAGTTAGCTTAGGCCCCATCACAAACACAAAACAAATTAGCCAGTTAGCTTACGCCCCATGCTGCCACCATATTACCACAACAAACATCCAAATACCCTTAACCAACCTAGGCATGGTCTAAGTTGGCTAGGTTGGTCCGTCCCGTTGATGCGGACTGAACCATAAACCATAAAAATCCTTAGCCAAGTACCATCAACCTAGGCACAGTCCATCACAAACACAAAACAAATGAGCCAGTTAGCTTACCTTAGCTTGCGCCCCAGGAAGGGTAATTTCTCCTTACCCACAACCATTCGCTTGCCCGTTCTTACTAACCACCTGCCTTAGACTTCGACCACAAATCCCCAATTCAGACAGCAAGCCAATAGCAGATCTGGCCACAAACCCACGTGCACCGATTTCAATAGGCCTTAATCGTGCACTCCAACCTCGCTTAGCTGCCTCCTCTGCTATTTCAGTATATTTAGCTCTCTTCAGCTCATTGGCCACTTCCACTCTGTCTTCCCAAGGAACAGTGAGTTCAATGAAGTAAACTATCTTCTCTGAATCCGACCATAGAATTACGTCGGGACGTAGCTTTGTACTCACTATATGTGGAGGTACCGCCATCTGCTGGCCAAGATCAACCTTCATTTCCCAGCCCGCCCCATTTTTCAACTGGCCGGTTTTACACCTGGCCTTCGCGGAACAAGGTTTATCCCCCTGACGTACAAAGTTAATTTGCCTTACCCCTTTACTAGCTGCTAATGAATTGACTTCTCTCCTTTTATCCTCTATTGCCGCTGCCACACATTTCAATACCTGGTTATGACGCCACGTATACCGCCCCTGGGTGAGACTTACCTTGCACCCTGATAGGATATGGTGGAGACTGCCCACACATGAGCAAAGTATGCATTTGTTAATGGTTATCACCAAACCATTGACTTAAATTCTTGGGAGATGGGAGCACATCATATGTAGCACCTAACATAAATCTAATCTTACCAGCTTCCATGCCCCATAGATCTTTCCATTTAATCAGTCTTTTTTCCATCCCCACCCCTTCCCAGTTCACCCACTGCCCTTGTTTTGCCTGCGACACTGCCTTAGTACATCTTACAGCCTCCTCCTGTCTATGCATTTCCTCCACTACCATTTTCCTCTTTTCTCCTGCAGAAGCCTTACTCCACAAGGGTTTACTTACACCCACCCCTAGACCCCCCCCCCGCCCGTGCTGCACACGGCCCATTATATCCCTATGCTTCAATGCTAATTGAGCTTGCTTAACTCTGGGTTCCACTTCCTCCCTACATTAACTGTGGGTGCAACTTTCCTCACCACTGGGTCCTTGGACTGAGTAAGAGTCATTTCCAATCTAGCCATAGCACACTTAAATTCCTCTGTCAGACTAGATATTGGCAACTCTACAATACCCTTCCCATACAAGGCTACACTGCTTAAGCAGCGTGGGACTCCGAGCCATTTTCTGACAAAGGAGTTGATCAATTTTTCCAACCTCTCTACCTTTGACAGAGGAACTTCATAAACTGTCAATGGCCACATTAGCCGAGGCAACAAACCAAACTGCAAACACCACAGCTTGAGCTTACCTGGCAGCCCTGACTTGTCAATTTTTGCAATACCTTGCCTAGTGACCTGTCTCAAGTCTTCAACCTGTGATTTATCACTAAGGCTTGCATCATACCACCTTCCCAGACTCTTCACTGGCTTCTCCAGAACTGTGGGAATCACCTCCTTATTTATAGCAAACTTTTTATCTATTACCTTCCCTTTAACAATTGAGAGACCCCTAGACTTACTTGGCTTCACCTTCATTCTGGCCCATTGCAGATTACTATTTAACTTATCCAGCAACCTGTAGGTGCATGGAACGGTTGACATCAAGGTTGTCATGTCGTTCATGAAAGCCCTAATCGGGGGGAGGCGTGGCCCTCCCTGCAACTTCTCCCCACCCACTACCCATTTTGAGGCCCTGATGATGACCTCCATTGCCATTGTAAAAGCAAGTGGGGAGATGGTACATCCGGCCATGATTCCTATCTCAAGTTGTTGCCACCCTGTGGTGTAATCAGCTGTAGTAAAACATAATTGAATATCCAGAAAGTATGCTTTTACTAGGCTTTTAATGCTACCTGGGATTCTGAAATAATCAAAGGCCTCCCACAACAGACTATGCGGCACAGACCCAAAAGCATTAGCCAAATCCAAGAACACAACGTGCAGGTCTCTCTTCTCACGCTTTGCTAATTGAATTTGGTGCCAAATCATGCTGGTATGCTCTAAGCACCCGGAGAAGCCAGGAATTCCAGCTTTTTGCACCGTGGTATCAATTAGTTTATTCCTTTCAAGGTAATTTGTCAGTCTCCGTGCCACCACACTGAAGAAAACCTTCCCTTCAACATTCAGTAGATGAATTGGCCTAAATTGATTAATCTCCACTGCGTCCTTTTCTTTGGGAATAAATATTCCCCCAGCCCTCCGCCAAGCCTTGGGAATACTCTGCTTTTTCCAAATTTGACTTTTTGTTTCCTGTGGAGCCAGGTGTGTTTGAACCTGCCGCTATTCTGAATGTATTTAGTGTCTACACGTCCTTCTTTATCGATATCTATTTGTGCTGATTCACTAGGTGCAAGACCCAACCGGGTCAGTGTAGACACTAATTACTTTCAGAATAGCGGCAGGTTCAAACACACCTGGCTACACAGGAAACAAAAAGTCAAATTATACTAGATGCTTCAACATTAACTGCAAACCGACAGGAAAGAAAAACAAAAGTTTAGCGATCAGGACCTGTCAGGAATTTTGCAAACACAGAAGGATTATATAGAGTGGCCATGAGATGCAAGGGAACATGGATGTGTTCTCCATTTGAGGAACGTTAGGGAACATGGATGTGTTCTCCATTTGAGGAACGTTAGGGAACATGGATGTGTTCTCCATTTGAGGAACGTTAGGGAACATGGATGTGTTCTCCATTTGAACGTTATGGAACGTAATCGATTGTGGATGTGCACAGACAGCTACCACTGTCTATGAGCTATAGTAGGCCTACTTTCACTTTCTAGAGTGTGCTTTCATTACGTGAAAGATGCTTCATAGTAGCCTGGGTTTTCCCATGCTACCTTGCGTGCGATTTTATTCACACTGCTAGGCAGCCTGGATTCCATGGACTTCGTTTTCACCTTAACAAAGGAACCAATCACAGAACGGAGGGGGGACAGCAAGACAATGACGACACACCGAAGCGGTTATGAGCTACGTACAGACACATTTGATAGACATTCGTAGTGCCCAATAAACGGCTCTGGGCATTCGAACATGTAGTTCCCAGACCCCATCTCAATGAGATGAGGTCTGACATTAGCCAGGCTAGCTTCATAGCAAAACAGCGACCACACATTATCATATGACGTGCTGTCATAAACACTTACTCCTATCAAAACCAAAACCATCTAAGTAAAGACGTATGTTAAGTGTTGTTCTCTCATTGATGCCTGTAATAAGGAAAATGCGATTTCGGTTTGTACAATGTATGCCCCCACCCCCCCCCAAACGGTATTAACCCCCCCTATGTGAAGCATTGAAGGGGGAAATCCCCCCCCCCCCATTTTGAAAAATGAATTTTAAGCCCTGTACACACTGACTACTGAGCATTCACACCTACATGTTTGCCTTAAACTTATGCTTTTGTATTACTTTTAGGGCTGTCAATCGATTAAAAAAAATAATCTAATTAATTACATACTCTGTGATTAATTAATCTAAATTAATAGCATATATAATTTTTGCTGTGAAAGTATTTTAAATATTTAAATTCAAATGAATCATTGAATAATCAGCATTAGTGACATTAAAGTTCAAAAACTCTTTTATTATTATTTTCACTGTTCAAATAATGGCCATAATAATCTATGATATGACCTAATATGCTGAGGAAAAAAATTCCACAGTGCTTCGGGAAGAAGTTATTTTTTCACATACAAGGCATTTCAGGCCACAGATATAACCTAGGGGAGACAATAAAAATAAATTAACACTCCCCTCAATGTAAACACTTATTTCTTTGCATTGATGTGCGACTATAGAGTTGATGAACTCATGTGATATGCAAATTCCTTGCTGCAGACATTGCAGAGGACTTTATTTTCAACACTTTATTTTTATCAACACCATCAGGCCATTTTTTAAAAGTACATGTTCCAATCAATGATTCAGGCAGCACGTTTTCTTCTCTCTCCTTCATTTTACAGTCTAATTTTTACTGACTAGAACGGCTCTGGGTCAAAGGTCATACGGAATCGATTAATCTGCACTAATTTTTTTAATCAGTTATTTTTTTCTCAAATTAATTAATCGAAATTAATCAGTTATTTTGACAGCCCTAATTACTTTTGTTACATTAGTTAATACATTCTTAAGCTAAAATGTGTGTCCTCCTCTGTTTTTGTCACAACTTGGAGCCAGGTCGTTACACACACACACACACAGACACACACACACATACTGTACAAACACAGACACTCAGATAGTATTACTTACAGAGCTGATGTGACTGCTGGCAGCACCTTCTGAAGAACTTCATCTGGACTGAGGAGTTCAGTCTGATCTTCCTCTGGTGTCTTTATGTACTTCTGCAGGTCAAACACAGCCAGTTGTTCCTCTGACATCTTAAACTTAAATGTCTTAGTCTCCCACTGTCCTGGTAAGAGCATCTCTACATGCAGATCTACTGAGCTCATTTTGTGTTCCACTACAGCATGGTGATTCAGCTCATTCAGACAGTAGAACAGGTTGATCCTTCTGTCTGAGCTACTCTGATCTCTGATCTTCTGTTTGACATACTGGACTGTTTGCTCTGAGCTGTCTGATTGGCTACTGCTCTGTGGCAGTAGGTGCTTTAAGAGATTCTGATTGGACTCCAGTGAGAGGCCCAGAAGGAAGCGGAGGAAAAGGTCCAGGTGTCCATTCTTACTCTGTAAGGCCAGATCTACTGCAGTCTTGTGTAGGTCATGAAATGTTGCAGCTCTGAACAGAGCAGAGAGCTGAGATGTTTGCTGTTGATCAGGCATGTTTCTCTGTCTGTTGCTGAAGTAGAGGAACACATAGAGAGCTGCAAGAAACTCCTGGATGCTCAGATGCACAAAGCTGAACACCTTCCCCTGGTACAGCCCAGACTCCTCTCTGAAGATCTGAGTACACACTCCTGAGTACACTGATGCTTCTGTGACGTCAATGCCACACTCTCTCAGGTCTTCCTCATAGAAGATCAGATTGTCTTTCTCCAGCTGTTGGAAAGCCAGTTTCCCCAGTTTGAAAATCACCTCTTCATCTGTCTCCTTTGTGTACTTGACATTTGTTATGCCTGTCTGAATGACCAGGAAGTGTGTGTACATTTGAGTCAGAGTCCTTGGCATTTCAAAACATGTTTTCTCTAGAACAGTGGCTGAAATCCAGCAGAAGACTGGAATGTGGCACATGATGTAGAGGCTCCTGGATGACTTCAGGTGTGTGATGGTTCTGCTGGCCAGGTTCTCATCACTGATTCTCTTCCTGAAGTACTCATCTTTCTGTGGGTCGTTGAATCCCCTTATTTCTGTCACCTGGTCCACACACTCAGGAGGGATCTGATTGGCTGCTGCTGGTCGGGTGGTGATCCAGAGGAGAGCAGAAGGAAGCAGATCCCCATTGATGAGGTTTGTCAGCAGCACGTCAACTGAGGCTGGCTTTGTCGCATCACAACACTTTGGGTTGGAGCGGAAATCAAGAGGAAGTCGACACTCATCCAGACCATCAAAGATGAACATGACTCTGTGCTCTGAACTGGAGAAGACTCTGGGATCTTTGATTTCTGGGAAAAAGTACGGAATAAGATCCACCAGACTAAGTGTATTCTTCTTCATCAGGTTCAGCTCCCGGAAAGGAAGAGAAAATATGAAGTGGACATCCTGATTGGCTGTTCCTTCAGCCCAGTCCAGAATGAACTTCTGCGCAGAGACTGTTTTTCCAATGCCAGCCACTCCCTTTGTCAGCACAGTTCTGATGGGTTTGACTTGTCCAGATAAGGGTTTAAAAATGTCACTGCATCTGATTGGTCTGCCTCGTGCTGCTTCTCTCCAGGATGCCATCTCTATCTGTCTGACCTCATGTTCATCATTGACCTTTCCTCTTCCCCCCTCTGTGATGTAGAGGTCTGTGTAGATCTCATGGAGGAGTCTGGTGTCTCCCTGCTGTGGGATTCCCTCAATCAGACACTGAAACTTCTTCTGCTGGTGGGATTTGTGGTTCTGCTGATATCTGTGTGTGAAAACCAAAACAAATAATTAAAGACTAAATCAACAACTATTCAAAAACACACATGCATATTCTTTGATGAGCCAGTGTGATTGTCGACCCACGCCTCCCCCCCCCCCCCACCCACCCTGAATGTCCTCATGTGATTACTGCTGAAGAGACTTGCTTCATATCTCCCCTGAATGTCCTCATGTGATTACTGCTGAAGTGACTTGCTTCATATCTCCCCTGAATGTGCTCATGTGATTACTGCTGAAGTGCTTCATATCTCCCCTGAATGCTCTTCCCTGATGCGAGTTCATCATCATCACACACACACACACACACACACACACACACACACACACACACACACAGGGGCGTCACTAGACCTTATTCACTGGGGCACGTGCCTTAGTAAAAGTCTCCAGTGCCCCAGTAAAATTCTAGCGCGGCTCTAGCTGGAAACGGCATTCATGAGCGCATCTCCGTGCCTGCTTTAATCATGGCTCGAGTCTGTCACTTACCAGCCAATAATAAAAAAAAAACAAGGAATAAAGAAAGGGGCCATAATAGCCAATCAGGAAATAGCACCTCTATAGCTGGCTAAGATTGAACGCAACAACCAATGAAAATCGTTCACATGATTCTTCCGAGTGTTTCGTTGTACTGCACACATATACACTGTGGATTGTGGAATCACTTTGAGCATAGAGTAAGTCGTCCCCTGTTTAATGTTACAACAAATTCACAACTTGTTTGACAGAAAAAATTACAAGTTGATCGCTGTTAGAGAGTGTTAGGGTAACATAACATAACTAGCATCTGTTTTTCAATGCTTAGCGTCATTGTAGCCTAAATTTAGCAGCAGTTTACCAGCTTGTGCTCTCTCCCTCACACACACACTCACACCATGCGTAGGCTGCATGCACACATGCGGACAATTAATAAGGATTTATACGTATACTGTAGAGACTCCTGTAAAAGTAGCCTATACTGTTTGTGAAGCTGTCCTACTGTAAAACTAAACACAGCCTTCTGACTATTCAGAGATGGACATCAGAAATTCTTCCTGAACAGAGGGAGAGGAACAGTGAGGAGGATGAGGGAGGTATGATAATTTTGCCCACATTAACGGTAACATTAACATTTATGCTGGTAATAGCCAGTGCTGTGATTTGATCAATGGTTTAATGGCAAACTTAAATAAGTTTGCTGCATTTGCAAATGTAGCCTATAATAATATACACAGAATCAGAATAGCCATCTGTGTAGATTATTATAGGCTACATTTGCAAATTATCACCAAAAGTCAGTATGAAGGCTTTAGTAGGCTATTTAAGCTACAAAGAACTGCAGTATTGCCAGGATGTATATAGGACCCTTGCCTGGGAGGGAAGTATATCTCACTTTTGACTAAAAATAAGCTTCCCTTGTGTTAGTAGGAAAGCCTATTAAATTAATGCATGTGAGTATAGGCCTACTTATGCCTATGTGTTTGGATGTTGCTGGATAGTGGCTGCTACAACAATTGAGGGAGAGAGTGCTGGAGGAGGAGGAGAAGGTCGAAGAGAGGGAGAAGAGAGGGGAGAAAGCACAGGCTGGGCAGTCCAATACCAGGCAGGAGGAGGAGGAGGAGGAGAGACAGGCAAGAAACGGATGAGGACATGATCGGGGCTAGGCGTAAAACTATTCAGAGTATGGAGGAGGATGTCTGTGACCTAGGGGAGATATGTGATGGTCCAAATCAGGCTAGCCATTTATTCATATTGCGCGCACAGTTATTATTATTTTTTTTTTATGTATTGGGAGTTGGGGGCCTGTGCCCCAGCAAAGCTCTAGGTCTAGAATCGCCCCTGCACACACACACACACACAGCGTATAGATCAGAGCCATTATCTTACTGTCTGGTAGAAGAGTCTCCCTCTTTAAAGATGATTGGCCAATCCTTAGATCCATCACTCTTCATGGACACACAGCTGGGTGTAGGGGAGTGGGACGTCTTCTTCTTCTGCTCTGGACTACAGCAACACACATTTCATTAGTTATAGTATAGTATAGTATAGTATAGTATAGTATAGTATAGTATAGTATAGTATAGTATGCTCTTTTGATCCTGTGAGGGAAATTTGGTCTCTGCATTTATCATGTCATCATGTACATCATCTATCGGTGGGCGTTCACTATCGGTGGGTGTTCGCTTTCCCCATTCAAAGAAATCATTCGCACCAGTGCGCATAAATATTTTTTTGCAATCACAATAGTTTTTCTCACATATAAGGGAAATGGGCACACTCTTGAGCCCTGAGATCATACATATATTTATATCATATATTACACTACTGTTCAAACGTTTTCAAACACTGCTGGTTGAAAACTGATAATCAGAAGTGTGTCTACTGCCACTTACTGGCAATATGATGGTACTACAACATTCACTACCTCATTGGTTCCAATAGCATTAAAGAAGAGGAAAGCACCTTTGATACACTATTACACTCTTGTCCAAATGTCTGTGTTGATGACTGTATTTTCTGTGGAAATCTCAGATACTGATACTCACCTCTGACCAGCAGGAACACCTCCTCCATCAATGTAGGGTGGTTGATCAATGGACTGGTCACTCAGTACAGGAGACAGTGATCTCGTCCTCTTAATGGAACTGTATTTCACACACACACACTCACACACACACACACACACACACACACACACACACACACACACACACACACACACACAATAATCAGAAATGTGTCTTATACTGCCACTTACTGGCAACATGGTGGTACTGCAACATTCACTACCTCCTTGGTTCCAATAGCATAAAAGAAGAGGAAAGCACTTTTGATACACTATTAAACTCTTAGGTGTTCAAAAACTCCAAATGTCTGTACTGATGTCACCTCTGACCAGCAGGAACACCTCCTCCTCCAATCAAGGGTGATTGATCCATGGACTGGTCACTCTTCATGGACACACAGCTCGGTACAGGAGATGGTGATCTCTTTTGCTTGGTGGAGCTGTATTTAACAACACACACACACACACACACACATAGAGAGAGGGAGTGTTATCATACATATGTATATATTTACTGTATGAGGGCTAACTTTTTTTCCAGGAGCGCTTGTGGGCCTAAGTTAAAAAATGTAGGAGCACAGACAAAAATGTGGGCACAGTTCTGTTCTTAAAAAGGTACATATTGTAACATTAACTGCTACAGCCTGCAGTCACTATCACTTTATTTTCAGTCCATTCTAATTATCTATATTTTTTAGAATAGCATCATAAATTGTCATATTTGCATATATGAAGTATCTTGCAAAATGTCATGTAATTTATTTATGAATCAATCTGTGCCAAATTAAAATATGCCCATGGTGACCTGACTCCATACCATCTAATAATACAAACTAAATATGCCCATGGTGACCTGAGCCTATCTGACTCCATACTATCTAATAATACAAACTAAATATGCCCATGGTGACCTGAGCCTATCTGACTCCATACTATCTAATAATACAAACTAAATATGCCCATGGTGACCTGAGCCTATCTGACTCCATACTGCCTAATAATACAAACTAAAACAGCAAGTGAGAAATGTGAGGCAAGGTAACATGAAACCGCTAATGTTGATGGGAGTTGTAGCTTTTATGCTGTATGCAATAACTAAACTACAGAAGGGTATCGACAGTACATGCATAAACAATCTTATTCAGCTGTGCACAATATGCAGTGGTGTTTCTTCAAGTTCAAGTGCAATAAGTAAGACTACAGAAGGGTATAGACTAGCCTACATGCATAACCAATCTAATTCAGTTGTGCACAATATGCAGTAATGTTTCTTCAAGTTCAAGTGGCCACATTACCTAACTTCCTTCCTTCCATCTGAACAATGGGTGGCATACGTGCTGCCTGAATGATATACTCTCTCCACATTATAGTCCAAACCAACCAATAATAAACACGTTCAAATATGGGCAGAGTCAAATGGCTTTTTCCTGTTTTCCTTTGTTTTACCCCCCCCCCCCCCCCATCCAAAACAGCTGCTGTTCTGCTGTTCGCTGTACGCCATTGTAGCCAGCACCTATGTGGGAGTCCATCTGTCATCACTCGGACAGTTGACCATTGTAGGCCCAGGGCTCTCAAGTTTTGAGGACAGGCAAGAGTGACATTCCCCGTCGACAATCCCCCCCCCCCCCGTGTAATAATTCTACAACTTATTAATATGCCTTCAGATGTCCCAGTGTAAAATGAGGTTGTTTCGTCCACCGCTCACGGCCCTCGAACCCGCCACCTCAACACACACCGGCATGGGAGTCGAGCGCTCTAACCACTGAGCTAAAAGTCCAAGCTTCCAACTCAGCGGTTAGAGCCGTTCTTAAGGTTAGGGGTGTGAGGATTTACACGCGCAACTAGCATCACCAGCTAGCATACACCAGCCCCAGGTCGGTTACCAGTTGATCCAATATTAGTTGTGCAGAATAGCCCATCTTATACACACCGAATTGAAATAGAAATTGTAAAGATTTGTATTTTTTGTAATTATTCCATATTTAGTGTAGTCATATCAGAACCTGAAGTAGCCTACAATCCAAATGCAAGCATGAAACTTCAGAGTATTACCTTTCATTTGAGGCCAAGATTATGCTTATAAGGGGTTCATATGCAGTAAGCATTTGATTGCCAGTATGCATTTTGGATAACCCAAAGTCCTATGGGGAGTTTTCATAGGGCATTTTACAAAATGCATGAGCATAGCTTGGCAAATAATAGTCTAAAGTGCTCATGTTGTCATTCTATATTGATCTACTTTTGCACACAGCATGACAAGACCTAATGCTAGGACTCAAGTCATATCAAGTCAAGACCTAGAGAGCGCTGAAATGTGGTCAGTTCAAAGATGCTTGTTATCCGGTAGAAAAAGAAAAGAATAATCTAGCCTTTGTAACTTTTGTCAATACATCACAGTTATTCTAATTGTTTTCCAACAGTGTCTCAGCTTTCCAAAAGAGAGCAGGCATTTGATTATTGGCTAAAGTATGTAGGAGCAATGCCCTCCTAAGTCAAAATGGGGCAAAACATTTATAATTGCTCAGATTTGCAAAAGAAAAGATTTGACACATGGCACTGACAATTCAATAATGGGCCTTTTCACCACCTCTGAGCATCCACTAACCTGGACCTTTTAATTTAGGGGCTTTCCTCTCAGGGTGAATGAGAGGATGCTTAATTGCTTTTTACCCGACATTTTTGAATACAGATGCAATGATTAATGCATCCATGGCCAGGATATAATTATATAATATGACATGATTTTAAAAGTGACCTATAACAATAGGCTATGCAATACACTTGAATTTGTTTAGTGCTAATAAAATGATTAAGCCTATTTGGAGAGAGAGATGTTTAGAATGTGACAATATGTCAGTCATCGTGTGAACGAAAGTATAACTAGGCATAGGCTACTTGTTCTGAGCAAGTGTTGTCAATGAACAGGCTGTGAAACTGTTGATAAGTTACAGACAGTCATGAACAACTGATGCTAATTATCTGGGAAACATTCTCTATAGCAGCAGTCACGTTGTCATTGTTTGTGTCAAACAAGTTGTGGATTTGTTGTAACATTAAAAGATGACTTACTCTGTGCTGAAACCATGAACTGATGCTCGAAGCAAGGTGAACGAAACTTGGAAGAAGTAAGTAGGCTAACAGGTTCACGTTCAATAATTCACGTTCAACAATTCCAGGATACACGTTTTTCATTGGTTGTTGCGTTAAATCTTACCCAGATACAATAGAGCTATTTTCTGATTGGCTATTGTGTAGCCCTCTCGTTATTTTTGATTGGCTGATAAGTGGCAGGCTCAACCTCCAGGGGAGACGCGCTTGATTCCTGCCAGTGCCGTAGTGAGAGCGGCGCAGCCAGAGACATTCTGGGCGCTGCGGCAGCATATTAAATACTGTATAAATAGTTTTTCTGCGTGAGAAATACAATGTGTGGCGGGAGAGCGTGACAAAAGACTGAAATGAGTGACTGTCACGCTCAATGCGTGACACTTGAGAGCCCTGTAGGCCCATAGACAATGTAGATATGAGGCCTTTATGTGTACCTTTAACGATTTCTGTGTTTCAAAGTCTGTCTGTTAACATATCTGTGCATACAAATCTGTATGTTATTCTCGTGATGATAGTCCTTACTTAAAGCAAGGATCAACATGGGCCTCTTGACTACAACACTATGTAAGGCAGTGGTCTCCAACACGGTGCCCGCGGGACGGCTATGAGGCGCCCCCAGCGCACCTTCTAAAAATAGCTAACAGGTCGCCTGCAGATCACGCTCTAAAAACACTCTCTATTGTGAAGTTTTCAATAGATATTTAAGTCTAGACCTGGGCCCAGTTCCCCGAAAGCATCTTAAGCCTAAGAGCGTCGTAAAGTCCCTCTTACGAACGTCTTAAGATTTGCCGACTGTTTCCCGAAACCATCGTAGCTTAAGAGCGTCGTGAAAACACTCGTAGATCTACGAGTGCTCCAGAGTACTTGTTACCGGCTAAGAGCGTCTTAACAGTACTTCTCACTGAGGTCACCAACAGGACATACAGAGGAATTACAACTTAGAATACATAATCCAACTTACGTTCCCATTCTTTATTGTGTTTACCTGTGATGAATCAGATTTTAGCGTGCAAAATAGCCTACATTTAATGGTCATAATAATGTGATGAAAAGCGGACAAAAATGCAATCAAGTTATGAAACGAGACGTTGCCAGAATTATCTTTGTTAAGTGAATATTTTATTAGGCCTATGAGGTAAAAAGCAGAGAAAGCAACATGTGGTTTAGTCTGTAGCCTACTGCATCAAAATCTAAGCCTACACATTTCCTCTCTTTCTTACTCGACTTCTTTCTTATCTTCAAACGTGTTCTTAAGTGACACCGCGAAAAATTATTGCATGGTGCAACAATCTAATCTTAAAATAATTACAATTATTTATGTCTCTGTGTGGTATATAACCTACTTGGGATGCTTACATGCAGATGTCAAAGTGTTTTTATTTTCGTATTGATGTGAATTAATGTGTAGATCCGCAGTTTAAATGGTAGGCCTATAGCTGTGACGTGCAGTCACCTGACATCACCGTCAAATCAGAGGATATTTCAGAACTATTAACGTGGACAGCTCCCCTTAAGAGCATCTTAAGAGCAGTGCACGCGCGTTCACGCTACGAGCATGTTCGGGAAACAGTCGGAAAAACCAAACGAACGATCCTAAGATGAACCGTAGAAAACCCTCGTAAGAGCGTGTCTCCGTCGTTATCGGGAAACTGTGCCCAGAACCATTTTAAGAATGTATGTAGCCATACATTTGTAACATTAAAATGATATTGGTGATACCTTACAAATTGTAGCTGCGTTAAATTTTAGCCTTTGGCTCCAAATCCATTTCCCATTCAATCTTTAAACAACAACGGAAGCGGAGCGCATACACGCTGCTCGCATGCATAGACAGTAAAGGGGGAAAAAACTTGCTCGTCTGGTGTAGCCAATGGAAACATATATTTGCAAAAGTTCTGTGGCCATTCCATGTTCGTCAAATATGGTTCTTGCATGATTGTTCAAGGACTGAAAAACAATTGCTTTAGCTCACAGGCCTTTTCTCCTCCGTAGGCTACTGCCGTATAATAGCGCTGAAAATGTTGTGGCATGCATGGCTGAGCAGGACTGTGCATGACGTTTTTTGTCAGATCATGGAGAGATTTCAGGTGTGCAATAACTTTAAAAGGAGTTTTCATATGTTAGGGTGGTGTGGGCGATTACTATTGAAATGTTAAAACCAAATTGTAAGGGATAATGGACGACACGGTGGTCTGTTCACAGAAGTTAAAGGGACACCAGGCAAGCCTGATGCTTTTTCTCTACGAAACTCCCCCTCGCTCGGTCTGAAGCTCTTTTCCTTTTCTTTGCATCTTCCGTCAAGGGTTTTCGCTGCTTCTTCGCCGGCTCTGCCATTATACACACGTTTGCCGCAATCGCTAGCGTTTCGTTAGCCTCACTCTGTGCTGTGGATGCAGGATGGAAACTGAAACTGCTTCGGTCGCCGGGTACGATACACTGAACTTGCAAGCGGGATATTCTTCCTACAGGCAGTAGGGGCGGGCGAGAGAGTCTTCATTCGCCCTGTAATGAGTCATTTAACCATATACCGACTTACGAAGATGAGTAATTAACACGAAAACGTTGCCTGGTGTCCCTTTAATGCACGGTCGAGGTTGTAAAACGGCCCCGACGCGAAGCTACGACGGAGTATTAGGGCCACACATGAAGAAAAAAAATATTTTTGCCATGGCGAGATTAAACTCGACATGTTGTTGACTTTAAAGTCGACATGTCGACATTAAACTCGACATTTCGAGAATAAAGTTGAAATGTAATGTCGACTTTAATCTCGACGTGTCGACTTTAAAGTCGCCATGTCGACATTAAACTCGACATTTCGAGAATAAAGTTGAAATATCATATCTACTTTAATCTCGACGTGTCGACTTTAAAGTCGACATGCTGACATTCAACTCGCAATAGGCCCTACTGTTTAAACATAGCCTACACAGTTTAAGCTATGTAGCCTACACTAATAAACAATAGCCTATGTTACATGAAAAATGGGCTTCAAATAGGTGTTATTTCAGATAGATTGCTAGATTGCAGATATTCAGATAGATTGCGTCTTGTCTGTTACTCATTGCCGTCATCGTGAAGTGCTGTCTCGCGGTTATGGAAATACCATGCACTATGCCGTTTAGGCTAAATAGCTAGAAAAATATATGTATCCAATGATATAATGTTTCTATACAAAATGTTATTTCACTTTGTTTTTACGTGGGTAAGGCCACTGCACATCCAAATAACTGCCCTTCATGACCCACAGGCCGTCACTCTCCATAGGATAACATGGCAAAACTCATTTTTCTAAAACTGCTTTTCCATGTCTCACCTGCAATACGTAGCCTATAGGAGGCTAGAAACACAGGTATAGCCTAAGCATATATACTATTTTGATCCCGGGAGAGAATATGTGTGCATGCACTTTATTTATGCACTAGGCTATGTGTGCATATGTGTGCATGTAGGCTACTAGCCTACATGGGGTGGTCGGGAGGACAGCTTAATTCGTCCCTCCATAGACATTCAGCAATAGGCTGTTTTGCATCCATTACAAACAAGCAACGTGAAAGTCTAGGATTGGGGAGAGCGCCTAGTATACAGTTGAACCTTTAGATGAAAAACAACACTTTAATAATGGGCCTACAATAAATAAATAAACAGCTAATGACGTTTAGGCTACTTTTGACCATCACATTTATCGCCTGTAACTCCGTGATAGGACCTAACAGCAAAGTAGCCTATTTGGCTGAGCAAAGTAGGTTAATATGTTCTATGTTTTGTCCACATGATCCTATGTCTAATCATTGTTGCACTCGAACACTCTGAATCATTGTTGCACTAGTTGCATGTTTCATTCGTCCTCCCTTTCAATCGTCTCGAGCGGTCGTTCTCTCTCCAAACTAACTTTATACTCAAAATGTTGAGTTTAATGTCGACACGTCGAGATTAAAGTCGACATGATATTTCAACTTTATTCTCGAAATGTTGAGTTTAATGTCGACATACCGACATTAAAGTCGATACGTCGAGATTAAAGTTGATCTTACATTTCAATTTTTTTCTCGAAAAGTTGAGTTTAATGTCGACATGGCGACTTTAAAATCGACATGTCGAGTTTAATCTCGTCATGGCAAAAAAAAAAAAAATCCTTCATGTGTGGCCCTAATACTCCGTCGTACGAAGCGGAGGGCCGTTTAAACCTCGTAGTGCATTAACTTCTGTGAACAGACCACCGTGGAGTCCATTATCCCGCTTATTCCACTGTTGCCACTTGCGTTGTGTTCATTTCCTGTTACAATTTAAACGTTTTAATCGCTAAAACTGTCTTGTTTGTAGAACTAATTTCTTCTGACACATATCAACTAATTTCTCAACTTACAGGACAAACTGCCGTTACTAGTTCTAAATGGATGGTTGCTACGGCCAAAGGCCGTTGTCAAGTGGGCGTATCCCAAGATTCTGATGAACTTTAGCTTTGAAACATCGCTATTTTACTTTTCATCGATATTTTAAAGCCACCTCCGTCATATGCTACAATGTTGCAATGTTCTGAACGTCTGCATTTTACAGCTCGGATGCAACGTGACAGTTAATTTAAACTTCACAACGAGTTCGGCGAATTAATATACAAGTGTGATACGGCCAAAAAAATGGATCTACTTCATAGGTGTGCAGATAACATACGGTTAATGGTCGTTCTAAATTACGTAGGACAATGGGAAATTCAACCAAGCAGTGGAATAAGGTATGTTAGCATTGCAGTCATATTCATACCGAGAGACAAACACTACATTCTACCAGTTTTAATCCTCGTAATAATTATATAATGAAACTCATTACGGTGAAGCACCGATTCAACTGTTTACTGTCCAATACTGAGATAGGCTACTTACCAATAGTCGGCTCTTTTCTAGACGCTTCCTAACAGAAATGTTCAACTGTGTTTTCACAAAATGGAGACGACAACTTCAGTTTCACTTCCCCTTGAGGAGGAGACGTGACACACACAGCCCAATCCAGCCTCCAAGGGTTAGCTTCCCTTTTCAACCCAGTAGTCACATTATGTACATTTAGTCAAAGTCAAAGTCTGCTTTATTGTCAATTTCTTCACATGTCAAGACATACAAAGAGATCGAAATTACGTTTCCCACTATCCCACGGTGGAGACAAGACATATTTACTTGACAAGAAGGTCGACTCTTAGATATGTGTGAGTAAAGTGTATGTACTGTATGTAATGTAATCTTGGGCTACTGACTAGTTCAAATCAGTAATATTGTTAAACTGATATTATTCATTAATAATAGTAGGCTAATAAAATAAATAGACCATTGAAAGGCTTGGGGGCTATTTACCATTCCTACAGTCTGAGCTGTATGGACATCACACACACACACACACAAACACACACACACACACACACACACACACACAAACACACACATACACACAAACACACACATACACACAAACAGAGCTGGCCCACAATCAGATATCTCTCCCCAGCCGATCAGTGCTGTGTTGCTCTCTCCGAGATATGGAAAATAAAATAAAGCAAATCAGGTGCATCACAGCTCCTCTGCTTCAGTAGTCGCCAAAGAGCAGAAATAAACAGAAACACACACACACACACACATACACACACACACAGACACACACACACACACACACACACACACACATGCATTGCCTCTTGCTTCAAGGGTGTGGTCTGAGGGCCAGTGGTATGGCGGATGGGAGTGAGGGGGTATCCAGTTTCCCACACACACACACACCACACACACACACACACACACACACACACACACACACACATACACACACACACATGCATTGCCTCTTGCTTCAAGGGTGTGGTCTGAGGGCCAGTGGTATGGCGGATGGGAGTGAGGGGGTATCCAGCACGTGGCGCTGTTGTGTCCGAGCCAGGCAGAGGCGGGTGCTTGGTTGCCCACACCAGGTGCCAGTGTGTGTGTGTGTGTGTGTGTGTGCTCGAGCCACAGTAGTGTGTGTGTGTGTGTGTTGTGCGTGAGAGTGAAGTGCCGGTGTGTGTGTGTGTGAGTTGGCTCCTCCTTGTTGAGCGGGCCGCTGAGACTCCTCCCCTTTGCCTCATTCCACTCTGTTCTGGCAACACGTCCACTTAAATAAGCTGACCCTCCAAATCAAGTCTCTCAGTCTCCCTCCTCCAAATCAAGTCTCTCAGTCTCCCTCCTCCAAATCACGTCTCAGTCTCACTCCTCCAAATCACGTCTCAGTCTCACTCCTCCAAATCAAGTCTCTCAGTCTCCCTCCTCCAAATCAAGTCTCTCAGTCTCCCTCCTCCAAATCACGTCTCAGTCTCACTCCTCCAAATCAAGTCTCTCAGTCTCCCTCCTCCAAATCAAGTCTCTCAGTCTCCCTCCTCCAAATCACGTCTCAGTCTCACTCCTCCAAATCAAGTCTCTCAGTCTCCCTCCTCCAAATCAAGTCTCTCAGTCTCCCTCCTCCAAATCACGTCTCAGTCTCACTCCTCCAAATCACGTCTCTCAGTCTCACTCCTCCAAATCACGTCTCTGTCTCACTCCTACAAATTGTGTCTCGGCGCTGTTTCAATTTCAATTTCAATTTATTTGTACTTATAGAGCGCCAACACATTGCGCATGTCTCATGGCGCTTTACAGAATGTTAGACAATCAGAGAAAAGAAAAGAAAGGAAGAAAAGAAGGCCCGTGGGTAACAGGGGTAACAGGGAAAAACTCCCTAGAATTGGAGATACATATAGGAAGAAACCTCGAGCAGATCCACGACTCAAGGGCCTGACCCATCTGCCTAGGGTCAGTTATATGACAGTAGGGTCTGTATACATGACAAATGCATAAGTTAGTCAGGTGTAGAGAATAGAACATGGTGTTTAAAGCCACTTGAGGTAAATGTTACAAGTGGTGGGATGGTTACATATCCGATATGATAATGCATTAATCCTAATTTAGTGTCAGATAATTCAAATGGTACAGTGTAGGAAATGAAATTATCCAGGGGATTAGGAGTTGTCATAGGGCAAGTGATGGGTCGCTAGGAGGTACGGGCCAGGAGTTTCCAACTCCTTTATTTTTCTTTACAATTCTGTTTCTACAGTTGCAGCTGCTTTCAACTTTTTCCTCAGCCCTCCCTGCATGTTCTCTCAATTGATCTTGAAGACGTTTCACACGTGATGCTTTTACAGTTTTTCTCAATTGCTAAAACACGATTTCTGAAACCTTGCTGCATTTTCTTAAAACATTAAACACAAAACCTCAGCTTAAAGCACTATTTACAAAACCTCTCACTCCTCTTGCAAAAATCAAACTTTCTCCTCAAAACAGATTTACTTGTGCTCAAAATCACTGCTCTCAGATCATAAACAATGTGATCAAAATGATATACACGATCAAGCAGTCAGTAAACAATACACCAAAAAATAGAAAACATTATAGTTCAAAACATATAGTTCTCAGGGAGAAGTATATTTTTAATCTCAAAACAAATTTAATATTTTTCCATCATTGACTTTTGATGAACAAAAACATGTTCTATTGTAGTAGCTCAAAATTGATCAGAACTTTCTACTTTGCATTTTTTGTTCTTCCTCCTTGTCCTTACAGTACTGTACCCTGCATCTCACAAACCTCGTCTTTACAGTACTGTACCCTGCATCTCACAAACCTCGTCTTTACAGTACTGAACCCTGCATCTCACAAACCTTGTCCTTACAGTACTGTACCCTGCATCTCACAAACCTTGTCCTTACAGTACTGTACCCTGCATCTCACAAACCTTGTCCTTACAGTACTGTACCCTGCATCTCACAAACCTTGTCCTTTGTCTCTGTTACTGTAATTCTTGTTCTTTGTTGATATGAACCTGCACCCAGCAAATAAATAGTAAGTAAGTATAAGTATATATACTCTTTTGATCCCGTGAGGGAAATTTGGTCTCTGCATTTATCCCAATCTGTGAATTAGTGAAACACACACAGCACACAGTGAACACACAGTGAGGTTAAGCACACACTAATCCCGGCGCAGTGAGCTGCCTGCAACAACAGCGCTCGGGGAGCAGTGAGGGGTTAGGTGCCCTGCTCAAGGGCACTTCAGCCGTGCCTACTGGTCGGGGTTCGAACCGGCAACCCTCCGGTTACAGGTCCAAACCGCTAACCAGTAGGCCACGGCTGCCGGAAATAACAAAAAGAATGCACAATCTTCGAGGTGCTGGTGAGGGAAATTACCGTAAACTCTAAAAAACTTGGTCACCGCACACTCTATCTCTTTCTTCTTTTTATTGATACCAACATTTCAGCCTGTCAGCCTTTGTCAAGTTTCCTAGGATACTAGCAACCCAGTCTTACAGTAAAGCGTCAGTATCACACGAGGGCATTCTAGGTATCATGTCGGGTGTGCAAAAAAATCAATTATGAACCTGCAAAAAAACCTCAAAATCTATTGAGTAATCAGCACTGTAAACAAATGGAAAGCACACTGTTCAATGAATGTACTGTACCACAGTATGCAATGCCCACCAACAACCTGTTTGCTCTCTGAACTGGCTGATATTGGTCGTCACATCATTTGAAACAAGTGAAATCTATTTTGAGTGGTTGTGTTTAATCAATGACATGTCTGCTCTATTTGTATTAAAATTGTTGCCACTTGTGTTTACCAGTATGGATGACATGTGCATTAAAGTGCAGAATGTGTTTTGAGAATGAGAATGCATTTAGAGTTTTGCTAAAAATGGAAAATGAAATCTGCAAATTGTGTTTTACCATGTGAAATGGTTTAAGGTATTGGCAACAGACTGAGCAATTAGCAAAATGAATTCAAGCAACTGGGAACTTTCTTCAGCCGATGGGTTTTAGTGTTTTAGCAACTGAGAAAAACTGTAATAATGTGTCAGTGATATAGTGACAGCCTTGCAATTTGGTTTTGACAGCACAACGTTGCTCACGTTTGATTCACTATCTCACACAAGCTGCTTTTCCTCTTTCTTTTCTCACACACACTCACACACACACACGCTGTCCCTGCCAGGGGAAAAAAAACCACTCACACACACACACACACATACACACATACACAAACACTCTCTCTCTCTCTCGCTCCGTAACCTGACACCTTGCACACATACACACAGTCACACACACACGCGGTCCCTGCCAGGGGAAAAAAAAACACTCACACACACACACACACACACACACACATACACAAACACACACACACATACACAAACACTCTCTCTCTCTCTCTCGCTCCGTAACCTGACACCTTGCACACACACACACACACTCACACACACACGCTGTCCCTGCCAGGGAAAAAAAAACACTCACACACACACACACACATACACAAACACTCTCTCTCTCTCTCTCGCTCCGTAACCTGACACCTTGCACACACACACACACAGTCACACACACACGCTGTCCCTGCCAGGGGAAAAAAAAACACTCTCACCCTCTCGCTCCGTAACCTGACACCTTGCAAGTTATTTTACTCAGCAGCCCAAACCACAAACAAAAAAAACATGTGTCAGTTCAATATAGCTTGGTCTCTTTCTTTCTCCCACACAGCTGCACAACGATAAAACAATAATTTCTCTCTCACACTTTTAACAATCTCTCGTTCAATTCACAGTCGACTAAGTCAACAAAACATAGGTAAACCTATAAAACCCCTTTCCAGTTACTGCAAAACCAAGACACCCAATCTGGTGATTTCGTGAGACTTTTCGAGACTTTTCAAGTACTTGTCTATAGTTAATCGATTACTTATTTTAATTTGTTCACAAATCTGTCCAATTATATGTGTACACTTTTCCTTCTCATACCCAATGACCTCTAGAGCGCATCAGTCATTGATGTAGGTATTTTACTTTGTCAAAACTCTTTATATCCAATGACCTCTAGAGCGCATCAGTCATTGATGTAGGTATTTTACTTTGTCAAAACTCTTTATATCCAATGACCTCTAGAGCTCATCAGTCATTGATGTAGGTATTTTACTTTGTCAAAACTCTTAATGACACTAACTTCAATACTCTCATTAATGTGCAGCTTTTAATTTCTAATTTCTTTTCTCGTATAAAGGAGCTGACCAGGTGAAAGCAAAAAACGTTTTCCACTGTTTTCGACTGATATCATGTTTTCCTCTTCTCTGTGCATTGGTCCAGATGCTTTGGTCAGCACACACACACACACACACACACACACACACACACACACACACACACACTCTAATGGTATATTCATGAAGCTAATCTGTAATTTGTTAGTCTTATTAACATATATTTCTCTCAACAGAAAACAGTGAGTTGAGGTGTCAAACTTGCAGCAAGTTGTGACTCTCCAAAAGATTTATCAAAAGAAAATAAGCAACATCTACATAATTATAGTGAGTAAAACACCTTAATATAACATATAGTAATTGAAATTTTAAAACAAAAAATAGAGTAAAATCTACTTATTCACTCCATAACAATAATACAGAGATGTAAGATTTAATTAATAATTTGATGACCCTGGTCCTGTATGGAAAAAAATAAGCAACATTTACTTAATATTTTCACGAATGTTAAGGTTAATAATAAATACATTTAACTTGATACTGGCAAGTGAGTTGTACTTGATATTACAGCAGTAAAATTTACTTTGAAAGTTTGAGTGCAAATACTTACAAGGATTTTATTAAGTAAATTCTACAAGTTATTTTTTTTCAGTGTAGTTGTTTGAACTATCCATATATACGGCTCTTGTAGAGAGTGCTGAAGAGTGCCCCTAGTGGCAAACAAAGAAACTCTAAAGGCATGCCAGTGTAGAGAGAGCTGAAGAGTGCCCCTAGTGGTAAACATGGAAACTGCAAAGGCATGCCAGTGTAGAGTGTGCTGAAGAGCACCCCTAGTGGCAAACAGGGAAACTGCAAAGGCATACCAGTGTAGAGAGTGCTGAAGAGTGCCCCTACTGGCAAACAGGGAAACTGCAAAGGCATGCCAGTGTGGAGAGTGCTTAAGAGTGCCTCTAGTGGTAAACAGGGAAACTACAAGTTTTGTCATAAATTTGACATCTATAAATAAACTGTTTTTTCTCCTCTTTTTGTATGTAGTTGGTATTCAATTAGAAAAGCTCTGCAAAGTCAACAGCCAGTCTCATATACACACAAATGACACACAAACTACGAATGACATTCATTTTGAAACAAAGACAAATGAAAGTCAAGATAATCGTAGACAAAATGATATTGTAAATCCAGTGTTATGATGGTGTTTATGTACGTTTACAATGTGTGTGTTTTTAACCAAAAATGCTATTTTATGTTAAGCACCATAATTATCCAATCCCACTGGTTTGCTTCATGTTTCCATTAGCAGGAGGGTTTGGCCATAACAAGGGAAGGAAGGAAAGGAGGTTTGACCAATAAGAAGGAAGGAATGGAGGGAGGAAGGGAGGTTTGACCAATAAGAAGGAAGGAATTGCATGTTGTGTGTGATGTCTGTATGCTACTGACACCTTGAATTTCCCCTTGGGGATAAATAAAGTATCTATCTATCTCTATCTATCTATCGAATGGAGGGAGGAAGGGAGGTTTGACCAATAAGAAGGGACGAATGGAGGAAGGAAGGGAGGTTTGACCAATAAGAGAAATGAGGAGAAGATGTAGTGTCTACTGACTGTGACTTTCCACAACCAGCTTAGCTAGTACAAAATATGACCGCCGCTCAGTCCAGCACATTTTTTCCACAAAAATAAGTCACGCTTAAAAGCATATATGATTCTAACTGTCTCACTGAATTGCATTATGCACACTCAATTCTCACTGGTATCTGCTAGACAATAAGTACCAAAACATGATTCGTTCATAGATTTCACATGTAAAATACATTTTATACAACCCCATCCCCATCTTGCCTGTTCATAATTCTGAGAAATTCTTGAATTGTGTGCATGTGTGCATGTACATGTTTATGTTTATGTGTGTGTGGGTGTGTGTGTGTGTCTGTGTGTGTGTGTGTGTGCATGTGCTTGTGTGTTTGCCTGTGTATGTGCCTGTGTGTGTGTGCATGTGCATGCATGCGTACATATGTCTACTGTGTGAGTATGTGTCATACGTATGATTACTGTGAAAACACCTAATTTTTTGCTATTTCATTTTTAACTAGGTGGCGCTATACATGAAATAAGTAGTAATGGGATGGGTTGACATGGCCCCTTAAGACCAACATACAAAAAAAGGTGGTCCTCCTAGGCCCTACGGTTCTCAAGATATTCACAGAAAACTGTGTCCGGCCACCTACAGGCCAGTTGGTGTACAGTAACATAAATTAATTTATTGTATGGCCCCCCATGAACGGAATTCCACGAAACTTGGCGTGCATTCAGAGGGTGTCATAATGATCCTACACTTCCAATTTCGTGCAGTTTTGACCATGTTAGGTCGCAGATACCTGCGATTACAACACCTAATTTTTACTTTTTTGTTTTTAACTAGGTGGTTACATGAAATGAGTGGTTATGGAATGGGTTGACATGGCCCCTTAAGATCAACATACAAAAAAGGTGGTCCACCTAAACCCTACGGTTCAATTGGCCATGTGAAAAAGAAAAAAAAACTGACTAAACCTATATGACCGCCGCTTCGCTGCGCGCCAGTAATAATAACTAGTTTGGTAACACTTTATAATAACTACACCCAATTCATCATTTATTAAGCCTTTGTTACTTATTAGTTAATGGTTTGTTCATCATTAGTAATTTCTAATTTATCATCAGTAAAGCATTTGTTCACACAGTTATAAATAGTTTGTTCATAGTAAATAAGCCTATATCTAAAATATGTTTATACATTATTGTTAATACTTAATAAATGATGCAGTAATGTTTTTGATTAAGTCATATTTCCATTATTTAACAGTTGTTACATACACATGCACTAATGATTAGTTAGGGTGAGGATACATATTTTATAAACCACTTCCTAATACTATTATTCTTTTATTGTAAGCTCATCTAAAGTGAGACGTTTTATGCCTTGCAACACATTTACAAATGAGTTATAAAGTTTACACTTCCATTTATTAATTTAGCCGACACTTTCACCCAAAGCGACTTACACATGTCAATGAAATTAAATGGCAAGGCCACATTGGTGGACACCGGGGTTTGAAGATTACTGCATGTTAACCCGGCTCCCTATCCACTACACTACCTTTGCCCAGTGGTATTACAACAGTCAATTCAAAAATATAATATAGATATGCGTGTTTACTATGAACAAACCATTTTTAACTGTGTGTAAACAGGATTTGAAGATGTGAATTAATGTAGGAATAATCCTTTACAAACGAAGAATACAGCATTTAATAATAGTTTACAGATGTTTGGGGGCAGCCGTGGCCCACTGGTTAGCACTCTGGACTTCTAACCGGAGTGTTGCCAGTTCGAGCCCCGACCAGTGGGCCGGGGCTGAAGTGCCCTTGAGCAAGGCACCCAACCCCTCACTGCTCCCCGAGCGCCACTGTTGAAGCAGGCAGCTCACTGCGCCGGGATTAGTGTGTGCTTCACCTCACTGTGTGTTCACTGTGTGCTGTTTGTGTTTCACAAATTCACCGATTGGGTTAAATGCAGAGACCAAATTTCCCTCACGGGATCAAAAAAGTATATATACTTATACTTAATAACAGTGTGTAGTAAAAGAAAACAGAAACTCTTGTATAGTTTTAGGGGTTTCTGTGTGGGCCAAGGTTGTGTAGTGGATAAGGAGCAGGACTAGCACGCAGTAGCCTGGAAAGTTGGGGGTTCGATTCCCAGCTCTCACTGTTATGCTTGTCTGCTAAATGAATGAATGTGAATGTAATCTTTACAACTCATTTGAAAATGTGTTGCAAGGCATAGAAAGTCCTCACTTTAGATAAGCTCACAACATATCATTAACTAATCACTCCTGAGTTAATCATGAATTATAGTATTAGGAAGTGGTTTATAAAGTATGTATCCTCACCCTAACTAATCATTAGTGCATGTGTATGTAACAACTGTTAAATAATGGAAATATTACTTCATCAACAAAATATTATTGCAAAATGTATGAACAAACCATTTATAACTGTGTGTACAAATACTTTATTTATGAGAATTAACATAGGAACAATGCTTTACAAATGATGAACAAAGCATTTTGTAATAGTTTGCAACTGGTTTATAATAAGAAAATGATTTTATTATAAGTGGTTGTTTCATTACTTATTAAGTATAAATCATGTACTTACAAACATATTTTTGGATAGGCTTATTTACTATGAACAAACCATTTATAATTGTGTGAACAAATGCTTTACTGATGATACATTATGTATGAACAAGAAATTACTAATAATGAACAAACCATTAACTAATAAGTAACAAAGGCTTAATAAATGATGAATTGTGTGTAGTTATTATAAAGTGTTACCACTAGTTTTAGTGGAGAAAATGCACATGCTGTATGACTAACTACAATAGACATAAATGAATGAGAAGGAAAGAGTTAATCATTCATGACAAGATGAGTTGCTTTGCTCTTGATGGTATGAACACAATTTAACCTCCTGAGACAGAACAAGTCCAGCCAGTTGTCTACAGGGAGCATCTGAGACTCAAGGAAATGACAAGAGAATAAAACTTAACACTGTAAGTTCCTTCGTTTACTAAATATGAGCTGTTTGCAATGAATGTTACATTTCTCTTGAGTTTTGGATGTCTGTACTGTACATAACATGTGATTGTAATGTTTGTATGGAGTCCTATTTGTGGCCCTATTAATAGCAGTTTAAGGTAAGAGCAGAATGGCAGTCTCAGTGCCCATACATCTCCAACCATTGATCCTGTTATAGTATGTCAATGCAACATGGTGGTTAGTTATATTAGAACGTCACAGAAATAACTCTGAGTTCAACTTATCTGACGTACCACCTATTGTTTTGAATTATATGCCTGGAAGATGCAACCTGTTACAGTAAGTTGTTTTGATAGTTTCTTTATAACTTTCTCTTCCTGGACACTCTAGAGAGAGTTAAATATTCAAGATCAATAATTCTCTGTATTTTGTATTTGATTGCATCAATGATTGCACCATATTGTAGTTTGATTTTTGTTTATTTGCATATTTCCATGGATTACAAGGAGGTTTATTTGTCACATACATAGCAATACTAACGTAAATCATGTAGTGAAATTTCATTTGGTGTTCAGCTTTTTCTGTCCAAGTGTGAAGAAAGAAAGATCAAGAAATATTTTAATAAATAGCAAGAGAGAATAAAAAGTGCAGTGTGTGTACAGTCCATGTGCAAGAAAAAAAAAGTTTATATAGTCTTGTGTGTGTTCAGGATACGGATTGCTTGAGGATAGAAGCTCCTCCGCAGTCTCTCTGTTCTGGTCTTGTAGCAGCAGAGACGTTTGCCTGACCTCAGTCTTTTGAAAAGTCCATGATCAGGATGTGAGGAGGCCTTTACAATTCTTTGGGCCCTGGTACTTAGTCTTTTCTTGTAGGTCTCCTGCAGGGTAGGGAGAGGTGGTGCTCTGATGGTACGTTCGGCAGATCGCACCACTCTCTGTAGGGCACTGCAGTCACAGGCTGTACAGTTCCCATACCAAGTGATGATGCTACTTGTCAGGACACTCTCCACAGCTGAGTAAAAGGCCTTCAAGATGGGTGCTGTGCTGATACTTTGAACTTCCTCAGTTGACGTAGGAAGTACAGTCTTTGCCTAGATTTCCTCAGTGTGTGCTGGGTGTTAACAGTCTATGTTTTGGGTCTGTGCCGCATAGTCTGTTGTGGGAGGCCTTTGATTATTTCAGAATCCCAGGTAGCATTAAAAGCCTAGTAAAAGCATACTTTCTGGATATTCAATTATGTTTTACTACAGCTGATTACACCACAGGTTGGCAACAACTTGAGATAGGAATCATGGCCGGATGTACCATCTCCCCACTTGCTTTTACAATGGCAATGGAGGTCATTATTAGGGCCTCAAAATGGGTAGTGGGCGGGGAGAAGTTGCAGGGAGGGCCACGCCTCCCCCCGATTCGGGCTTTCATGGACGACATGACAACCTTGACGACAACCGTTCCATGCACCAACAGGTTGCTGGGTAAGTTAAATAGTAATCTGCAATGGGCCAGAATGAAGGTGAAACCAAGTAAGTCTAGGAGTCTCTCAATTATTAAAGGGAAGGTAACAGATAAGAAGTTTGCTATAAATAAGGAGGTTATTCCCACAGTTCTGGAGAAACCAGTGAAGAGCCTGGGAAGGTGGTATGATGCAAGCCTTAGTGATAAATCAAAGGTTGAAGACTTGAGACAGGTCACTAGGCAAGGTATTGCAAAAATTGACAAGTCGGGGCTGCCAGGTAAGCTCAAGCTGTGGTGTTTGCAGTTTGGTTTGTTGCCTCGGCTAATGTGGCCATTGACAGTTTATGAAGTTCCTCTGTCAAAGGTAGAGAGGTTGGAAAAAATGATCAACTCCTTTGTCAGAAAATGGCTCGGAGTCCCACGCTGCTTAAGCAGTGTAGCCTTGTATGGGAAGGGTATTGTAGAGTTGCCAATATCTAGTCTGACAGAGGAATTTAAGTGTGCTAAGGCTAGATTGGAATTGACTCTTACTCAGTCCAAGGACCCAGTGGTGAGGAAAGTTGCACCCTCAGTTAATGCAGGGAGGAAGTGGAACCCAGAGCAGGCAGTTAAGCAAGCTCAATCAGCATTGAAGCATAGAGATATAATGGGCCATGTGCAGCACGGGCGGGGGGGTCTAGGGGTGGGTGCAAGTAAACCCTTGTGGAGTAAGGCTTCTGCAGGAGAAAAGAGGAAAATGGTAGTGGAGGAAATGCATAGACAGGAGGAGGCTGTAAGATGTACTAAGGCAGTGTCGCAGGCAAAACAAGGGCAGTGGGTGAACTGGGAAGGGGTGGAAAAAAGACGGATTAAATGGAAAGATCTATGGGACATGGAAGCTGGTAAGATCAGATTTATGTTAGGTGCTACATATGATGTGCTCCCATCTCCCAAGAATTTAAGTCAATGGTTTGGTGAGGATGATAAATGCATACTTTGCTCGTGTGTGGGCAGTCTCCACCATATCCTATCAGGATGCAAGGTAAGTCTCACCCAGGGGCGGTATACGTGGCGTCATAACCAGGTATTGAAATGTGTGGCAGCGGCAATAGAGGATAAAAGAAGAGAAGTCAATTCATTAGCAGCTAGTAAAGGGGTAAGGCAAATTAACTTTGTACGTCAGGGGGATAAACCTTGTTCCGCGAAGGCCAGGTGTAAAACCGGCCAGTTGAAAAATGGGGCGGGCTGGGAAATGAAGGTTGATCTTGGCCAGCAGATGGCAGTACCTCCACATATAGTGAGTACTAAGCTACGTCCTGACGTAATTCTATGGTCGGATTCAGAGAAGATAGTTTACTTCATTGAACTCACTGTTCCTTGGGAAGACAGAGTGGAAGTGGCCAATGAGCTGAAGAGAGCTAAATATACTGAAATAGCAGAGGAGGCAGCTAAGCGAGGTTGGAGTGCACGATTAAGGCCTATTGAAATCGGTGCACGTGGGTTTGTGGCCAGATCTGCTATTGGCTTGCTGTCTGAATTGGGCATTTGTGGTCGAAGTCTAAGGCAGGTGGTTAGTAACATGTCCTTAGCAGCAGAACGGGCAAGCGAATGGTTGTGGGTAAGGAGAAGTTACCCTTCCTGGGGCGCAAGCTAAGGTAAGCTAACTGGCTCATTTGTTTTGGTCGTGGGTAAGGAGAAGTTACCCTTCCTGGGGCGCAAGCTAAGGTAAGCTAACTGGCTCATTTGTTTTGGTGGTGGGTAAGGAGAAGTTACCCTTCCTGGGGCGCAAGCTAAGGTAAGCTAACTGGCTCATTTGTTTTGTGTTTGTGATGGACTGTGCCTAGGTTGATGGTACTTGGCTAAGGTTCTTTATGGTTTATGGTTCAGTCCACATCAACGGGACGGACCGACCTAGCCAACTTCAACCATGCCTAGGTTGGTTAAGGGTATTTGGATGCTTGTTGTGGTAATATGGGGCAGCATGGGGCGTAAGCTAACTGCTAACTGCTGGCTAATTTGTTTTGTGTTTGGGATGGGGCCTAAGATAATGGGCTAAGCTAACTGGCTAATTTGTGTTGTGTTTGTGATGGGCTGTGCCTAGGGTGATGGTACTTGGCTAAGGTTCTTTATGGTTTATGGTTCAGTCCACATCAACGGGACGGACCGACCTAGCCAACTTAGACCATGCCTGGGCTGGTTAAGAGTATTTTGAGTATTGGATATTTCAATGTGGTAATATAGTGGTAGCATGGAGGGGAGTGTCTCCAGGACGCTGGTTTCACTGTTAAGCCTTCATGAGGTGTCGTGGGCCTAACTTAACGAAACATCGGTGAATGAGGGTGCCCACTTGATAACCCCAATGACATGCCGCATACTATATAGGCTACTGCTGTTGGATAGGCCATTTGCATTGTGCTTGTGACCATTTGTTGGCGGATTTGTGGGTAGTGTGCTTTTTAAAGTTAAACTTGAGCAGGGGCTTCTGAATGTGTTTTTACCTTGGATTTTGGCACAAGGGATTTTAACATCTAATCCTGTGTATTAATGTAAAGCACTTGTCGTCTCCTGTGTTTGCGCGGTACTCCCACTTTCCCCTGACCCTCCTATGAATGCATATGCATGACACGGAAAAGCGCAAATAGCCATTTGCAGCTCCCACGGGCACAAAAACATACATCTGGCCCTGTCTCTTCTTTTTTCATCCACTTTCTCTGGGTGTGTCTTTCTTCTCTCCTTTGAATCCCTTATTCTCTCTCTCTCTCTATTTATCTCTTTGGCTGTGGAGAACATGTGTGTGTGTGTGTGTGTGTTTGTGTGTGTGTATGTTTGTGTGTGTGTCTTTGTGTGTGTGTGTGTCTGTGTGTGTGTGTGTCTCTGTGTGTGTGTGTTTCTGTGTGTGTGTGTGTCTCTCTGTGTGTGTGTGTCTGTGTGTCTGTGTCTTTGTGTGTATGTCTCTGTGTGTGTGTGTGTCTGTCTGTGTCTGTGTGTGTGTGTGTATCTGTGTCTTTGTGTGTGTGTGTGTGTCTGTGTCTTTGTGTGTGTGTGTGTGTCTGTGTGTGTGTGTGTCTTTGTGTGTGTGTGTGTGTGTGTGTGTGTGTGTGTCTTTGTGTGTGTCTGTGTCTTTGTGTGTGTGTGTGTGTGTGTCTGTGTGTGTGTGTGTCTTTGTGTGTGTGTGTGTGTGTGTGTGTGTGTGTCTGTGTGTGTGTGTGTGTGTGTGTCTTTGTGTGTATGTCTCTCTCTCTGTGTGTGTCTGTCTGTGTCTGTCTGTATGTGTGTGTGTGTGTGTGTGTGTGTGTGTGTGTGTATGTCTCTCTCTGTGTGTGTGTCTGTCTGTGTCTGTATGTGTGTGTGTGTGTGTGTGTGTGTGTCTGTGTCTTTGTGTGTGTGTGTGTGTGTGTGTGTGTGTGTGTGTGTGTGTTTGTGTGTGTGTGTATGTGTGTGTGTGTGTGTGAGTTGAACATGACCGCAACCAACAGCCAAACCTTTGCCGCTGCAAACCCAAGCTAATCCCTGAATAGGACGGTTACTCTTGGGTGGCGGGTGGGGGAGACATATCTGGGGGGAGACACACTGGCTAGGTTCAGAGTTCAGGTTCCATTCCCTCTCTCTTTCTCCCTGGTGATGTTGCTCAGTGGAGCAGAGACTCTGGCACAGACTGAGCAGTTAAGTTCGGAGTTTAGTTAGTGTCAGCTCTTACCATTAGGCCCTGTTAGTCAGTGAGTTAGCCACTAGAGAGGGTTTGTTCTTTTAAGTTTGTCAGTATCGCCCTTTGTGTTTAACAATAAAGTCAATTAAATTGTATATGTGTGTCCGACATCCATCACTGCTGCACAGAATTCAGGGTAAGGCCACGTGAACATGTCCCATTGACATCCATTCATTTTGTCTAGGACAGTGAATGGAGAATCTTGAAAGTTGAATTCTGAGAAATGCCCAAGTTGCCCAAAGGGCAAACAAACAACTTTTACTTTGATAAGCCTATAGAACATGTTACTGTATAAAAGTTCACTGTACTCAACATTTCCAGGTCAACTTTTGGCAATTAGACTAAAGATTGCACATTTTTCGAAATTTCGCCAAAGTTCATGTGTTAGGTGGCACCCCTAAATCTCAATGGAATTATTCAAAACTGTGCAAAAGTCATTTTTATGTTAATTGGAACAAAATGCAATGCCAGCCAAATTGATATTTTGAAATTAAAATTTCCCATTCAAATTTGATGCACCCTAGCGCGCGTGTGTGTGTCTCTGCATGGGGTTCAATTGAAGTCAGAGTTGGTCCGTCCAGTCAATAGTCCCGCATTCAGGCCGCTGCATTATTAGATTAACGTCAGATAGCGCTGTAAAATGTGTGGGAATTTCTCGCATTGTGATGGTTAGAGTTGCGGGACTTAGTATGCTCAATACTTAGTAATAATTTATACAGTCACGTCTAAAACTGCATCTTTTTCTCTCTCGTGAGCATTTAATCTGCTGCCAGTTTGTGACTCCACATCGCCCAAAATGCTTGATTGCATTGTATTCTTCACATTTTAGATACATTTTGGTGTACCACATGGTATTTTCTTTCAGTGAATCTTTTGCTTTGCAATTACCTTCCTGCCCTCCTCTTGGCTGCCTTCACTCCTTCCTCTTCATTAACAGTAATCTTTTTGGCCTCAATAATCCAGTTACATAGTCTCTGTTTTTGGTTTTGGATTTTGTGAAATACTTTTCTAAATAAATGCGACTTATAGTCCGGTGCGACTTATATATGTTTTTTTCCTGTTCATTACGCATTTTTTGACTGGTGTGACTTATACTCAGGAGCGACTTATAGTCCGGAAAATACGGTAGAACACAAAACAAATGCACATAATTAATACGTAATTGTCAAGTTGTGCCTAGTGTTCTGTGCAAAATCCTCAACTTGAAAAATGGAAGGACATCTATGGAGATTAAGAATGCTGGATTCCACTCAATGACTTGAGAAATAAACTGTGCTTTTGTTTCCTCTTTTTGTTTCTTTATTTTCTTTGAATTCAGGCAGGTATATGCAGTCACTTTTAGCATCCATTCAGCAGTTATGAACAGTCATTTTCACCAGGTGAAAACCTTTAAAAGACAGACAAAAAAGTGGAGAACAGACAGTATGTAAGGTGAGGCTATACATCCAACAGTAGACATTTAAATAAGTGCAATATTCCATGAGACATGCAGAAATGTACATATCTCTCAGCAGCATTTGATAATGTCTAAATATAATGAATACTACTTCAAATTCAAACAATCAGGAATCACTCAATAGAGAAAATAGATTCAAATGGCAGTTTCAAACATGGCAGTAAATAAGGGTGGTGTACTGAGCCCCTACTCTCTCCACAGGGTGGTGTACTGAGCCCCTACTCTACACTCTCCACAGGGTGGAGTACTGAGCCCCTACTCTACTCTCTCCACAGGGTGGTGTACTGACCCCCTACCCTCTCCACAGGGTGGTGTACTGAGCCCCTACTCTACTCTCTCCACAGGGTGGTGTACTGAGCCCCTACTCTACTCTCTCCACAGGGTGGTGTACTGAGCCCCTACTCTACTCTCTCCACAGGGTGGTGTATTGAGCCCCTACTCTACTCTCTCCACAGGGTGGTGTACTGACCCCCTACTCTACTCTCTCCACAGGGTGGTGTACTGACCCCCTACCCTCTCCACAGGGTGGTGTACTGAGCCCCTACTCTACTCTCTCCACAGGGTGGTGTACTGAGCCCCTACTCTACTCTCTCCACGGCTGCACCCCCACATACACACCCGAGCAGCGCCACCCTACAGCATGCAGATGGGACCACAGTGGTGGGGCTCGTCTCTGGGGGACATGAGACTGCAGACAGGGAGGAGCTCCAGAGGCTGGCCCTGTGGTGCACACGGAACAGCCTGATCCTGAACACACACACACACACACACACACACACGGAACAACCTGATCCTGAACACACACACACACACACACACACACGGAACAGCCTGATCCTGAACACACACACACGGAACAGCCTGATCCTGAACACACACACACACACACACACACACGGAACAACCTGATCCTGAACACACACACACACACACACACACACGGAACAACCTGATCCTGAACACACACACACACACACACACACACACACACGGAACAACCTGATCCTGAACACACACACACACACACACACACGGAACAACCTGATCCTGAACACACACACACACACACACACACACGGAACAACCTGATCCTGAACACACACACACACACACACACACACACACGGAACAACCTGATCCTGAACACACACACACACACACACACACACACGGAACAACCTGATCCTGAACACACACACACACACACACACACACACACACACACACACGGAACAGCCTGATCCTGAACACACACACACACACACGAAACAGCCTGATCCTGAACGCACACACACACAAACACACTCACACGGAACAGCCTGATCCTGAACACACACACACACACACACACGAAACAGCCTGATCCTGCACACACACACACAAACACACTCACACGGAACAGCCTGATCCTGAACACACACACACACACACAAACACACTCACACGGAACAGCCTGATCCTGAACACACACACACACACACTCACACGGAACAGCCTGATCCTGAACACACACACACGCATGCACGAACGCACGCACGCACGCACACACTCACACACACACACATACACACTCACATGGAACAAACTGATCCTGAACAATCCAAAACCACCGAGCTCATCATCCACTTCAGGAGGAAGAAACCTCATCCAGGGACTGCCTGGAAAAGAGTCTCACACTTCAAGTTCCTGGGCTCACACGTGGCTGATGCCCTAACACCACCACACACGGGCTTGTTGAGCTTCAGTGGCAGGCTGATCTCCCCCAACTGTTCCATCGAGAGACGTACAAGCTATTTTCTACAAGCGGCCATCAGACTATGTCATTATATCAAACTGTTATTGTGGGAAACTCAACTGCCTCATTTGCGTTGCACTGCAAGCGCAGACACGAAAGAAAGAAACTAATTTGTTCACACACACACACACACACTCCCCCACTGCATCCCTCTTTGAATGTAAAATGTGTTGTGTATGTGCGGTGTAAAGTGTTGTTGCATGTTCTGTGGGCTTTGTGTTATTCAAGGGATGTACAGCGGGTTTTATTGTTGGTGTCGGGTGTTTGCCCCCGGTTTGGCGTTCGTTCACGCAGCAAACCAATTGTTTGGTTTGGTGCGATTTTGCTCATTCATTCATTCACTCATTACAGCGTCATTACCAACTTCATTCTTATCAATAACAATTACATAGTGTGGTACCCACTAGCTTGTCGTCCATTTGCCATGTCATATCGTCTGTATAGTGCCCATAATCTGGTTAACGCATACATCTACTCACAACACTTCCTGACGCTCCGACGTCTGTCACTGTCCCATTGCGGAAGCGCGCTCCGTGCCGGGACCGGTCATTATAAACATTCTGCAGGGGTAGGGAGCAGGGCATTATGCTACAGGGGTGTTTAGGATATTCGTTTGGTTGTATTGTTTCTTTATGCCTTGTGGTTATGTATATATTTATAACGGACATATGTTTTGTTTATTATATTCTTTTCTGTTGTTTTCTATATCATTGTTATGTTAATTAATGCTATGTATTATTGAGTATGTGTGTGTGTGGGTGTGTGTGTGTGTGTGTGTGTGTGTGTGTGTGCACTGAATGGTGCTGTTGTGAAACTGAATTTCGCTCTGGATGAGCACCTCTAGGGGAGAACTGCAAACTGCAAAGGCATGCCAGTGTAGAGAGTGCTGAAGAGTGCCCCTAGTGGCAAACAGGGAAACTGCAAAGGCATGCCAGTGTAGAGAGTGCTGAAGAGTGCCCCTAGTGGCAAACAGGGAAACTGCAGAGGCATGCCAGTGTAGAGAGTGCTGAATAGCACCCCTAGTGGCAAACAGGGAAACTGCAAAGGCATGCCAGTGTAGAGAATGCTGAAGAGTGCCCCTAGTGGCAAACATGGAAACTGCAAAGGCATGCCAGTGTAGAAAGTGCTGAAGAGTGTTCCTAGTGGTAAACAGGGAAACTAAAGTTTTGCAATAAATTTGACATCCATAAATAAACTGTTTTTTCTCCTCTTTTTGTATACACCCCTCATGTTTCCATTAGCAGGAGGGTTTGGTCAAGGGAAGGAAGGAAGGGAGTTTTGACCAATAAGAAGGACGTAATGGAGGGAGAAAGGGAGGTTTGACCAATAAGAAGGGACAAATGGATGGAGGAAGGGAGGTTTGACCAATAAGAGAAATGAGAAGAAGCTGTAGTGTCTTCTACTGACAGTGACTTTCCATAACCAGCTTAGCTATGGCAAAGATAGCAACTGTATTATTATTAATAATAATAATAATAATAATAATAATAACAATAATAATTAGTTATAGTGGAAGACATGCACATACACAGTTATGTTGTCACAACTAGCTCCTTAAAACATTAACATACACATGTAGCCATACATGCACATACACAGAAACACAAGACATATGTGATACGAGCTGTACATACACTTTATGGACATTAAGTTAGAGGGATGATCAAGACAGAGGAAAAGTGAGACCTGTATTCTGACATCAGTGTTATTTTCATTCATACAGTACATGCTATATGACTGTAACTACAAGAGACATAAATGAATGAGGAGGAAAGAGTTAAACATTCATGACAAGATAAGTTTTGCTCTTGATGGAATGAACACACCTTAACCTCCTGAGACAGAACAAGTCCTGCCAGTTCTCAGGGAGCGTCTGAGACTCAAGGAAATGACAAGAGAATACAACTCAAAACTGTAAGTTCCTTTGTTTACTAAATATGAGTTGCATGCAAGGTTCATTACATTTTTTTCACGGTTTGGAGGTGTCTGTATGTAGCATTTGTATGTAATGTATGTATGGAGTCCTATTTGTGGCTCTATTAATAGCAGTTCAAGTTATAGAGCAGAATGGCGATCTCAGTGTCTAACCTGTTTAGTTGTGTTGACAAGCACACCAACTTTGCCAACCTTGTTCTTGCCCATCCTTTCTGTTTTTGTTGTTTACAAAAAAAGATGTGTTATATCCATGATGGCTTTGAAGTCTTGAGTTAATGAATTAGTTTGTGTGCTGTTAACCAGCAACAAAAGGCAGTAAAAGAACACAACAAGTAGCCTAGCCTAGCCTTCAACTTCTGCTGCTGCGTGTGTGCATGCACGGATTATAAACTTTCGGGCCCCTGGGCCCAGATGTAATAAGGGCCCCCCACTAAATTCAATCAGATTCATAGCCTACATCCTGATTTGTTGATATTGAGGCAGTGATTCCATGCAAAGGCTTGGGCTTCAGGGCCTCCTGACCCCTTGGGTCTCTCTCCTGCTCAAACAAAAGGTGTGTGTTCATATAGTTCCGCATTAAATTGATTTTGATATTTTTGACAGAAATAGTACAGAACAGTGTATATGTCAGTACTGTCATGCAGTTCGTGTGTAGAGTTGTGAATTTATGGTATGCCAACTTGGTGTGAATACACACAGGGGAAAACCTCTCTCATTGTTGAGTATCCTGATGATCCAGTGCATACGGCCGTACACCTGCAGGCGCGCCTGGAAAGAGTTAAACATTCATGACAAGATCAATAATTCTAGGTATTTCACTTTTGATTCTATCAACAAGACTAAACTGGCCTTTCAATTGGGGGGTTGTATCAGAACATTCTGGTCTGAATTGTATTTATTATGACCGCCGCTAGCGAAGCTAGCGAAGCGGTCATATAGGGATTGTCAAAGTTTTTTTTTTTTTTTTTTTCCCCGTCATCTACTTCCTGAATTTTTGGTCAACGATACCCGGGACACCGAACCACCGGGGCACATGAAATTTGGTGGGTATGTAGCCACACTAGACTTTTACGGAAAAAATTTGTTTCGTCCCCGGGGGCCACTCCACCCCCGTGCTGGGCCCCCCGAACCGCAAAAAAAGCAGTTTTTCCTAAATAACTACCTGAACCGTGGCACTGAGGATGAAGAATCTTTTATGGTATGTTGGTCTCAAGGGCCCACATCAACCTGGCCCATAATCACTCATTTGTGATTTGCACCCCCCCGGTAAAAAATGAAAATGCAATATTATTCTGCTTTAATTGCCCCTATCTTTAGTTAAGATGTTCAGAACTGCACCACATTTTATGTGTATGATTGACCTGGCATTCTCTGGGGGTATGCCAAGTTTCGTAGAATTTCATCCATGGGGGGGTCTTAAAAAAATTAGGTTATGTGTACATTTAGTGACTGTACACTCATTGGCCTGTAGAAGGCGGTGCACACATATACACATGCACACACACACAGGCACCCACATACTATCGGTATTAGAATGGCCGATACATAATTACAAATTCAGTAGGATTAAAAGAAAGCCATAATAAATATTCATCACATCATCATGGCTGCATTTCCAGTATTGGCGATAAGTAGTCGTTTGTCCACTAGATGGCGCATCGTTGCAGTGAGACGTAATTTTGTTGGAAGTTAAAAGTGGGTTGAAAAAAACAATGGACGCTTCCTACAAGGACTGTAATTTACCACAGAGAACGTCTAATAAGGATAGGACGATGTTCACATGAAATGTAATTCCCATTTCTTCTTGAAGCCGACATAAATCTGAGGATGTTTATCGGACATGCTTGGTTTTTACTGCAGGTACGTTAATCTTATAATATCAATAAGGACCTAGTGTTACCGTTAGCGTTGGTTGAGTGATGGAGGCCAATTTGATTGATTGCATTTGTAGAAAACTAGAAATGCGGATATACCAAGCAAATTGATAGCAGCACTGTAATTGTATCTTTCGACTGTCATTTGTTGCACGTGCTACAAAAATCATTCTGTGCAATGGAAGATTTACCAACGTTACTGATACAGTTTTGCCTATAGCCTACATGCGTGAGACTAAGACGCCTGTTTATTTCGTTTTAAGTGCGTGCAGGGTGTGTGAGAGGGGAATCGATGTGCTTTGATTCCAGCTTGGTAGTTGTAGTCTGTGAAATTAAAAAGCATGTGTGTGTGAAGTATCCAAACAATGACGCCTTCATTTCATTTCATTATGGTTGCTTTAGCAACACACATTAAGCTACTGTGTAGTGGGTCCCATTTAGAAGTGCCTACTTCATTCGCGCTTTCCTTAACTCATGGAGCTGCATGAATTTTATTACAACTTTTCGCCACAATATGGCAGTTTAAGTCCGCTTGATACTGTAAGGCGTAAGCCATTGGTTTCCAAAGGAGATTTTATTTGTGTCGCCAGCATAGCCTATTGACAATTTATGTTGTAGCCTAAATAGGCCTACCTTATAAGCCTACCTGTAGCTTAGGGAAGCTAACAGCTTTCTATTAGGATCTAGTTTGTTAGTTACAGTTTTGTCATAACTCCCTGATGCATTTTTGCATTTAGAATAGCCAGAGCGTGGATATCTCAATCGGAAAATTAAACAATATCGGGTGCCAGGTGAACCCAGCCTGATCTGCCCGCTATTTATTTTTTGATTTCTTAAAAGATTGAGCTTGGTCTGGTGAAAGCCAGACTAGCCATGGACCTCAGTTACACAATGCAAGGGAACATGAATCAGCCTATATTTGCACGAACAATAACGGACAACAGTTCTTCAACTTTGGCCCGTTAAAATGTGTATGAACAGTCTAGCAACGCATTTCATCAAGGCCCATTTGGACATGTCAGTTATTTGCACCACTGGTTACATGTAAAACAGCATTTCGTTTCAGACTACTGTTACTTAATTTGTGCATTAACAATAACGTTTCAGACTACTGTTACTTAATTTGTGCATTGACAATGAAGTATTACATGAACTAAAGGTGACTAAAATCTTATGTAGAAGAAGAAACATTCACAAAAAATCCATCCATCCAAAAATGACCTTTGTTTTTGATAGCTGTTGAAAACGGCATGGAACTGACAGAGATGTTTTTGTTCATAAACAAACAAACAAACAAACAAACAAATAAATACATAAATAACAATATGCTGATACCTTTTGCTTTTCCCAAATACAATGTAGCCTACAGGTGTAAATGACCTTTCATCAATCAGTTGCAATGGATGAACTGTGATGAACTGCCCTACTCGTGATTGTTTAGAGATTTTAAGGTTTTATAACAATGCTACATCTTCTTTGGCTATTCTACAATCTATTCAACTTTTCAGCACCAGTAGGCTACTTTCTGTGCAGCCGCACACACACACTCAGGCATGCCAAACAAGCATACACAAAAGTTTCAAGAGTGGGGGATGGAGTAAAATATGGAGACAAATTGAAGTGTGATTTATTTTCGCGGAACAGCTGTACAGGACTGAGCGGCGGTCATATTTTGTACCGCTCTGCGGTACATCTAGTTTTGTATAATTTTGTTAACAAACTCACTGCATGGCACCTATAAATGAATGAAGAAGAAAGAGTTAAACATTCATGACAAGACGAGTTGCTTTGCTCTTGATAGTATGACCATGCCTTACCCTCCTGTGACAGAACAAGTCCAGCCAGTTCTCAACAGGGAGCGTCTGAGACTCAAGGAAATGAAAAGTGACTAAAATTCAAAACAGTAAGTTCCTTCTTATACTACAGTAAATAGCAGTTTAATGTAAGAGCAGAATGGCAATCTCCGTGCCCATACATTTCCAAAAATGTTTCCTATTAGGCTATATAAAAGCAACATGGTTGTTAGATCTCTTTTAACTTCACAGAAAGAAGTCTGAGTTCAGCTATTGTTTTGAATTTTTACAGACCCAACTATCATAAAGCCATGCAAACTAGACTACAGTGGCCAAAGACCTTGATCTGTACAGAGAAATTTACTTTAACCTATAGACCTTTTCCCTTTTTACTTCTATCCAATATGTGTCTGCAGCTGAATGATCAGGCATCCTATTAAGTGTTTCAGTAGAATAATGAAGGTAGCACAAAAGCAAATGAGGACAGTGCATTTCCCGTACAACTACGGAGGTTAGCTTTTTACTAACGTGGTACGATGCATCGCTCAACTTTTGTTTCCAAAAACATATATAGTACTTTGTAAGTTTGGACCATAATACTGTAGTTTCCAAACTTCAGTAGTCTGGACCAAGGTGGTTAATGATGTTTAGTAGCACGTGAACAGGCACACCTGCACATAACAGAGACTTAATGATGGACTACCTTATAGTTTAATCCGTGAAATCATCTGTTTTTCTTCAAGTTATCAAGTTAATTCATTGGTTCATACAGGCTGACCTTGTTAATTAACGACTGCTTTGAATTAATGTTTAACACGTGTCATTTAAATGTGCTGGTGAATTACAGTTTTTTTCTGATTGCTTAAGCACATTTTTTGTAACTATGGCTATTTTCACAAAACACACAAATAGGAAAACCTTTCCTCAAATCAGCAAAACAATGTAGTTCTCTTGCAAAAGCTAACACACCTTGCTTAACTCTTCACACCTTCGTAAAAAGTGTGTATTCATATCAAACAGTAAACACAAACCATCACAATAATAAGAACACAATGTGTCAACTAAACACTGATGGTTTGAATAAAAAACACATCTTGCTTTCTCTGTGCACAAGGTAGGCTATGTCAGTTTGAGGTCATACTTTTGTCATAGTTCTGTAAACAGACAGGGATCCAAACTTCAAGTATTGGTGTTTATATACACACATCAAAACAAACACACGTGTATAATAATAATAGCCATACATGCGTATAGTTTTGCTAGGAGTGTGTTGATTATTTGGAAATTGAGTGCAAAACAGTGAGTTGTGTTTACAGTTCCGCAAAAAGAGTGCTGTGCAGTGGATTGTACCTACAGTTGTGCAACGTATGTTACAAAATTGCGAACTGAGTGCAAAGCAGTGTTTGTGCTTTTAGTTTTGCGAACTCAGTGAGTGGTTTTAGCATTCAGAAAAAAACTATAAACATTACATTTCAGATAACTTGTAAGTTTTTTCCCATATTAATGTAAGTAATCAACTGGGGAAGTTTCAAAGTGATATCTGCTAGTTATTTTTTTTACCCTATTCACCTGTAGTGTCTCATCTTGTATTCAATACATTGAACAAGAAAGGGTAAATATACAAAATTGCCCAAGGGATATCACTGGGCACCCTCCTAAATCTTACAGTTTTTTCTAAATGCTTAAACACAACCGTAATTCTTATTGTCAGGGTTGGCGGATAGGACCCAAGTGCAAGACTCCTCCAGGCAGAAATTAGAAAAACTCACTTTATTAAATGACAAACCTACTAACCGACAGGACAACAGACCAAATAAGGAGATGGGGCGGAGACAAAGACAGGTGACAGGCAGGTAACACAAAGCACATGGGGAACCAAGCAAACACAGCACACTACACAAAGTTGCCACCAGGGTGGCACAAAGTCATTCCATCCAGGCAGGATCCTGACACTTATAGCGCAATTTCTAAATCTATTAGTTTCTATTAATACTTATAGCAAAACCATAGCCTGACGTGGTCATACTCAATTCTAGTCAGAATATGAGTCTGATACTGCTCCATTGGGACGTAATTATGGGGCGTGTTTCAACCGATACAGGGGGGGAATGCCTCTGCACTCAATTGGATAGACCTAACCAATCAGAGCAATGAAATAGCTTAACGTGAGGTGTAGGAAGAAAACACACGAACCATCCTTCTTCTCCACAAATGCCTTAACATTGTTTTCTGGTCTTTTGTAAAAGTTAGTGCCGCCAATAACTCCTAGCCCACAACACTCATAAGCGAAATCTAAGAGATACGTAGGCTATTAGGAAAAAACTGATAACCTATATCCCCTCCGTTTATAAAAATAATTCTGTTGAACACTGATATGCTACAAACATGTTAAACAGCTGGGAAAGGCTGTCGCAAATCCTTCGAACAGGTGGTCAATCAGAGATTTCAAACGAACGAGGGAACATGTTGCAATGCAACAGCGCTGTTTTCCCTTGATGAAAGTGAAACCACAAGTTTTCCCACATCTCAACTTTGGCCAAAGTTTTCAGAAATAATCGTTTTCAGTGATAAAACCTCATTAAATATTATGCATTTTCCATTTGGGGTCTTAAAAGCCATGTATCCTTCTAGCCACAGCGTTTTTGTTTCAAACATAAGCCTAATCAAAGCGTGCTCAGATGATGTGATAGACCAGGCGCTGTTGCTCACCTGTCCATCATCATAAAGACCGATTTGATTGGTCCGCCCGATCTAGGGCGAGCATACTTGCTCCACAATGGAGCAATGCCAGACCGAACTTCCCGACCTCAAATGTTGTGGGCGGGACTAAGTTCGGAATGGCACCCAGGCTAGTAAAACCAGTCAATCAGTGGAAATCTCATGCTTAAGTTTGTTGTAGTTGATACGGGACATGTTAGAGAATTTGGTTAATGCTCAAGTATGTAAAAGGCTAGGTATGCCATTTGATATGAGGCATAGGGGGCAAGACATGTTGTTTCTCATGACTATTTAGGGGAACAAGAAGAGATTTATCCCAGTTAATCTTGTAACCTGAGAACTGTCCAAATTCAGTAAACACTTGCAAAATATGTGGCAATGATGTTGAGATGTTAGATAGATAGATAGATAGATAGATAGATAGATACTTTATTGATCCCCAGGGGAAATTCAAGAAATGTTAGTAAAATAGACTATCACATCATCTACTGTACATAGTAAGAGATCTTGTGTTGGGTACCCTGTAACTCAATGGGTGATATGACAGGGAATCTATCTAATAAACTGAGCTAATATTGAGTTCCAATGCAAAAATAAGGGGAGATATAGGGAACAGCCTTGCTGTGTTCCATGATGTAAGGGAAAGGTTTTAGAGAGTGTGATACCTGTTTGCACACATGCTATTACCAAAGCCAAATTCTTTTAGTACTGCCCTTTTCTCCCAACTAATGTGATCAAAAGCTTTCTGGGTGTCTAAACTAAATAGCGCAGCAGGGTTTGAATCAAGTTCTGAGACCTGAATTATATGTAGCAGGCATCAGATGTTATCAGATGCGTATCTCCCTTTCAGAAAACCTGTTTGGTCCTGGTGTATTAGTTTTCGGATATAAAGCCCCATTCTTTGGACCAGTACTTTAGCGAGTAATTTTAATTCAGTACTGATTAAGGATATAGGCCTGAAGCTGCTGCATTTTAAGGGAGGTTTTCAACAGCACCATTATTAGAGAGGTGTTTTAAATCTCCGTGGAATGAGCCTTTTTCCAATCCAAAGTTAAGAGAATCTAAAATAAGTGGCCCAACAATATCCCAAATTTCCATCAACAGTTCAGGCGGTATACCATCTAATCCAGGAGACTTTCCTCTTTTCATTGATGCTAAAGCAGTTTTATGTTCTGGAAGGGTAAAGGGAGTCAAGATGATCTGCTTCCTCAGCATAGAGGGAGGGTAGTTTTAATTTAGACAGGTAAGTTTTGAGGGAAACGGGGTCAGGTGTAGGACCTGCTGTGTAAAGTTGAGAATAGAACAGACTGAACACATCATTGATTTCCTCAGGATTATATGTAATGGTGCCATCTTGAGCCTCAATTGCAGTAATAGTGGAATATAATTTATTCTGTTTCAGTTTATCTGCCAAGAGTCTGCTTGAGCTCTCGCCCTGCGAATAATATGTGACTTTGGTACAATGTATTGCAAATTCAGCTTTATGTTTGAGTAAATCGTTCAGTCTAATTTTACTTGTGAGAAGTGATCAGTGTGTAGTTTTTAAGTTATTCAGTTTTTATAAGTTATTCAGTTATTCAGACATTCCAGTGTTGTCACACACAGACAGACAGATCGATAACCTCTCCTAAATGATGTAGAGATGTCTGTTGTAGAAAACAACAGCATATGCTGGTAGGAATTGTATTAGATTTGTGTGTGTGTGTGTGTCCATGTGAATGAGTTGATGTTAATCTGTTTCTTGTGTCTCCTTACTGTATGTAACCAGACCACAGACACTCAGACCTCCATCTCCAGTGCCAAGCTGTGTGTCCATGAAGAGCAATCATGGGTAATATGCCCACCTTCAGCAGTGAACCAGTTCCATCAGGTCAAAAGTGAGTACTGGTAGCTATGTGTAGTTTTTATAAAAGTTGTTCAGACATGATGTGTTTTCATATGCAATATACATACATACTGTACACACAGACAGACAGACAGATAACCTCTCCTAAATGATGGACACCATGTAGAGATGTCTGTGTTATAGAAAACAACAGCATATGCTGGTAAGAATACACTGTATTATATTTGTGTGTGTGTGTGTGTGTGTGTGTGTCTGTCCACAGATGAATGAGTTGATATTAATCTGTTTCTTATGTGTTCTTATGTAACTAGACCACAGACACACAGACCTCCATCTCCAGTGCCCAGCTTGGCGTCCATGAAGAGTGACCAGTCCAAGGGTAATATGCCCACCTTCAGCAGTGAACCAATTCCATCAGGACAAAAGTGAGTAGTCATCAGTGTGTAGTTTGTATAAAAGCTACTGTATGTAGACATGCCAGTGTTGTCACATGCAACATACATACTGTACACACAGACAGACAGACAGATAACCTCTCCTAAATGATGGACACCATGTAGAGATGTCTGTGTTATAGAAAACAACAGCATATGCTGGTAAGAATACACTGTATTATATTTGTGTGTGTGTGTGTGTGTGTCTGTCCACAGATGAATGAGTTGATATTAATATGTTTCTTATGTGTTCTTATGTAACCAGACCACAGACACTCAGACGTCGATCTACAGTGCCCAGCTTGGCGTCCATGAAGAGTGACCAGTCCAAGGGTAATATGCCCACCTTCAGCAGTGAACCAATTCCATCAGGACAAAAGTGAGTAGTCATCAGTGTGTAGTTTTTATAAAAGCTATGTAGACATGCCAGTGTTGTCACATGCAACATACATACTGTACACACAGACAGACAGACAGATAACCTCTCCTAAATGATGGACACCATGTAGAGATGTCTGTGTTATAGAAAACAACAGCATATGCTGGTAAGAATACACTGTATTATATTTGTGTGTGTGTGTGTGTGTGTGTCTGTCCACAGATGAATGAGTTGATATTAATCTGTTTCTTATGTGTTCTTATGTAACTAGACCACAGACACACAGACCTCCATCTCCAGTGCCCAGCTTGGCGTCCATGAAGAGTGACCAGTCCAAGGGTAATATGCCCACCTTCAGCAGTGAACCAATTCCATCAGGACAAAAGTGAGTAGTCATCAGTGTGTAGTTTGTATAAAAGCTACTGTATGTAGACATGCCAGTGTTGTCACATGCAACATACATACTGTACACACAGACAGACAGACAGATAACCTCTCCTAAATGATGGACACCATGTAGAGATGTCTGTGTTATAGAAAACAACAGCATATGCTGGTAAGAATACACTGTATTATATTTGTGTGTGTGTGTGTGTGTGTCTGTCCACAGATGAATGAGTTGATATTAATATGTTTCTTATGTGTTCTTATGTAACCAGACCACAGACACTCAGACGTCGATCTACAGTGCCCAGCTTGGCGTCCATGAAGAGTGACCAGTCCAAGGGTAATATGCCCACCTTCAGCAGTGAACCAATTCCATCAGGACAAAAGTGAGTAGTCATCAGTGTGTAGTTTTTATAAAAGCTATGTAGACATGCCAGTGTTGTCACATGCAACATACTGTACATACTGTACAAACAGACAGACAGACAGACAGACAGCTTTATTAATCCCTGAAATTGTGGTGTTACAGCAGCAATTAATAATATAAACATATATCACACATAAACATACATACAAGTTAAAAAATAAATACAATTGGATATAGTCTCTGTTAAAGAGGTTGTAAACTGCATTGTCTCTCAGCATAAGATTTACTCTCACGGCACAAAGGGGAGTTGTTGTAAATAGTTATGGCAGTGGGCAGGAATGATTTTCTTTAACGGTCCTTGTTACAGCGAAGTTGGACAAAACCTGAAAACACTCTGTTGTTTGACCAGTAGTTCGTTCAGTGGATGTGAGGTGTTGTCCATAATGTTAAGCAGCTTTTGCAACATCCTCTCAACAACTAACTCTAGCGGTTCAAGTGTACTTCCATTGACAGAGCCAGCTCTTTTTACTGGTACCCCAGCAGATGGCTGCAAAGAAAATGGTACTAGAAACAGCAGACTGGTAAAACATGTTCAACATCCTGCTGCACACTTTAAAAGACCTAAGCTTCCTCAAGAAGTATAGTCTGCTCTGTCCCTTCCTATAAACAGCCTCAGTGTTGCACTTCCAGTTCAGTTTGTTATCCAGCTGTACACCCAGATATTTGTAGTTTTCCACTACCTCCACCTCTTTTCCCATGATGGAGGCAGTGTTCAACTTTGTCCTAGCCCTCCTAAAGTCCACTACCAGATGTGTGTGTGTGTGTGTGTGTCCACAGATGAATGAGTTGATGTTAATCTGTTTCTTATGTCTCCTTATGTAACCAGACCACAGACACACAGACCTCCATCTCCAGTGCCCAGCTTGGTGTCCATGAAGAGTGATCAGTCCAAGGGTAATATGCCCACCTTCAGCAGTGAACCAGTTCCATCAGGTCAAAAGTGAGTACTGGTAGCTATCAGTGTGTAGTTTTTATAAAAGTTGTTCAGACATGATGTGTTTTCACATGCAATATACATACATACTGTACATACAGACAGACAGACAGACAGATAACCTCTCCTAAGTGATGAACACCATGTAGAGTTGTCTGTTATAGAAAACAACAGCATATGCTGGTAGGAAAAAAATTGATATGTGTGTACACACACACACACACACTATATGCACTTGCACTATGCACACTGTCGACTATACTGCGTCTACAAACCATTTATTAACATGGTTGCAGTCAGATGTTTATTAAGAAGCAGTGGCCAAAACTGAATGGGTACCAGATCCAGAAGAATAAAGGACACATTCATATTTATTTATTTATTGAGAGGGTCTTAGATATGGCATAGCCTACATTTAATGTGGAGTAAATCTATTGCTCTGCATTGTGTCACTGCTTGTTGACATCTTATTGCTAAACTTTTGATTATTTTATATGCTGCCATTCAACTGCACTTGTGGTTGAATTATACTGTTCAGTTATGGGCACCGCAACTTGTGATGATGAGCACTGTTTACCTAACAAACTGAAAGCTTAGGATTTTCCACGCAATATGGCAAGGCACAGCGTTTGCTTTCTGTGGACAAAAAAACTTGATATTTGCATATCTTTGTATATTATAGCTGAATATGCTGCTGCCTACAACACATCCAAATTAACAGATACTGTTTAAGTTCTGTAAAAAATAGTATAGTGGAATTTTTATAATTTAGTCTTGTGAATTTGTCAATTTTAATTTATTTATTATTCAATCTAAGTGGTAGTAGTAGGTTTGGGCCTTCTGTCTTATGTGGAAAGGATCCTTTAAATCTGTAAATCTGGACTTGCATTTTTTTTCAGTAATAATGGAGCATATTTTAATCAGTAGTTTGTGAGGAGCAATTTCTGCATTTGTCCAAGTGTTCTTTGTCTGATGTCCCTGCAGATTAAGTGCTGATCTGACCCAGAATCAGTCCAGGTGTGGAGTGTGTGAGCAGGTACTGAGGGACCCAGTCATCATCACCTGTGGACACAGTTTCTGCAGGCAGTGCATCAGCAGTTACTGGGAGCAGCCTGGACTACCAGGAGACCAAGCTTGTCCCCAGTGTGGAAAGACATGCAGAACCCAACCTCCTCTACAGCCTACTCTGGGTGAACACACAGATATAAGCACACAGGGTGAACACACAGGCCTGACCAACAGCAGAAGACACCTGCACACTGAACATACACCAGGAAGAAAGAGGGAACTAGGTGAGTATAGGTTTTGGATTTTTAATAATTTTATTGATTTTATCTGGTTTTCTGAGTAGTAAAGTAATGTTATCAAACATTATTTATTATTATTTTGTATTAGTGCTTGTGGATATAGACCTTTTTTGCAGTGAGTTTGTGTGTATTGTGGCGCCCCCTGCAGGTAACTGCCAGAATCTTTAGCCTATAACGTCAGACTTTCCTCTGATGTAGCCTTTGGCAGTTTACAGTTTTTTACAACTGTTTGCACACATTTTCAAAACTCTGTGTCTATTTTTCAAAACTCCACACACAAAACAATTGCTCACACAAAATGCCTCAAATCTCCAGCAAAAGTGAAAATGCAACCAATATTGACACCAAAAATAGTGATTTTCCCCAAATAATTTGCTGTTGCACAACAACAAAAAAAAAACAAAGCAAAATACAATGACCACCAGATGTACATGACGTTTTGAAATCACTGATATTGCCTAAGATGGAAATGACTGACTACTATCAAATTACTTGTGTGCGTGTGTGTGCATTTGTGTGTGTGTGTCTGGGGGAGTATGTATCCATAGGCCTATAGCAGAAACAAACATTCCTAAGCATTCCTAAGACATTTCTGGAGGCAGAGAAAAAATGATTGAGTTAATGGTAACTTGGGGAGAAACAAAAAAAGAGTAAAACATGTTATTAAATAAGTAGGAATATCATGATGCTCCCGACAGCTTTGCTCACGCTCAGAGAAGTTTGGCCCTAGAGGTTATCTAAGGACACAGGTTATAGCAGGGGTGCCAAACATACGGCCCGCGGGCTATGTACGGCCCGCATGATGATTTTAAACGGCCCGCACGTCAGTCCCTCAACAACGAGAGAAAACTTCCCTTGTGTGTGTGTGCAATGTGTATCACACCAAATTGGCCCACCATACCTTCCCAACTATGCACAGTATCCCATTAGCTGCATGCCATCAGGCTATTTACAATTTTCTATCACGTAAAGTTAGTGAACACGTTATCAAAATTAACGTGCATACATTTAGTTTCAGCAGGAGGCAGAATACGCATGCAGGCACGCAACTAGGCTACTTGTTTTCTTTTACTCGGCTATCTTATATGGTTATCAGTACACAATGTTGAGCTAATTCACCAACTCAATAGGCTACTCATCATGGATATCACAAGTTTAAACAACAAAAACAGAAATGATGGAGGCAGCAAAGCTAGAGGAGTTTTTCTAGATGGACAAGAACAAGGTAGGCAATTGGTGTGCTTGTCAGGACGTTAGACTGCATTACAGCTGTTTAAAGCCAGACGTCACGGCACGCTAGAACAAAACTAAAGGTAACTTTAGCTATAGGACTGTATCAAGTTGTCCAAATGAATAGGTCATCGTAGACGTTGTTGTTGTATTATTGCATGTGGATATTGTTATGCTCTGTAGGCTACTTTTTTGCAATGCACGGACCTAAAACCGGGAAACGGACAAATATTGTACACGCGTGATTTTTTTTTGCGGGGATGGGGGTGGATGGGTGTGCGTACCATAGCTCTCTCTTTCTCTCTCTCTCTCACACACTCTCTCTCTCACACACACACACACACACACACAGTACCTTTCTTAGCCACAGTTTCTTTTAGTGGTGAGCACAAACAAGTGTTATGGACATTGTTATGCACATTATTGACTGCAGTTTATTGTCATCAATGTCAGTCCATGAATGAATATTGATCAGTTGTTAACTAGGCCTAGAAGTTGCATTTGAAAATGTTACTATTGTAGGCTATGTTTGGCTTTTATTTCAGCCACTGTTTTAAAGTGGTTAGGACCATTATTTCACACCAATTTTGAATAAACCATACTGCAATACCGATTTCATGGTTGCACATGGTTGCTTGGAAAGTTGAATATCAATGTTAAATGAGCTTTTTACTTGGCAGCTTTTTTTTTTACTTTTTATTTGTTGTGTTAACAAAATGCGGCACCACTAACACCACTAATCACTCGGTGAGTTGCACAGTTTTGAAAACAAACGTTAAGGGTTGTTTTAAGGACATGTTTGTGCATGCCCATAGCCAGCCACTCTGAAACAGTCAAAGGCAATTCAAAATTAATCAGAAAGTCGGTGAAAGAAATTTCGGTGTCCACCACTCTAGTTCATCCAAAACAAACCAGAAAAGGGACTCAAAGTGCTAAATACCGGAATTATCCTTTAATTCATCGCAATTCGGTTTCCAATCAGTTTTCTTTCCTAATCTGCCTAATCATGTTTTCTAAGTCAGACATATTACCCTGATAGCTGGCGAAAAATCTAGCCACTGTGTGTTTTTGCCTTCAAAGCTGAATTGGTTTTCCGCTTAGTGATCCATACGGATGGTGTTCAGCCAACACGCCAGTATATGAAAACTAGTTTTTATTATGACTTTTTAATGAATTGTTTTGTCATTTTTAAACAGATGAGGACTTGAGGAGAGTTATGGAGAATCACAAAGCCAGTCTGAAGAGGAGGTTTGAGAACATATCTGAAGGAATCATCAAACCAGGAGCTGAGACTCTCCTCAATCAGATATACACAGAGCTCTACATCACAGAGGGAGAGAGTGAAGGGGTGAATAAGGAACATGAGGTTTGGCAGGTAGAGTCAGCATCCAGATCTCAAACCACAGAAGACAGACCAATCGACTGCAATGACATCTTCAAGCCCTTACCTGGACAGGAGAAGCATATTAGAACTGTGATGACCAAAGGTGTTGCAGGCATCGGAAAAACAGTCTCAGTGCAGAAATTTATTCTTGACTGGACAGACGGGGTAGCCAATCATGATATAGATTTTATGTTTCCCCTTTCTTTCCGTGAGCTGAATTTAGTAAAGATTAATAAGTATAGTCTTCACAGTCTCCTGCTTGAATTCCATCCTGAGCTGATGGAGCTGAATGATGGTGAAGGATACAAAGACTGTCAGGTTGTGTTCATCTTTGATGGTTTGGATGAGAGTCGGCTGAATCTGGATCTGAAACAGAAAAGTAAGATGTCTGATGTGAAACAATCATCAGTAGATATTCTGGTCACAAGCCTCATTGAGGGAACTCTGCTTCCCTCTGCACTCATCTGGATAACCTCACGACCAGCAGCAGCTAGTCAGATTCCTACACAATATATTGACCAGGTAACAGAAGTACGAGGATTCAATGACCCACAGAAGGAAGAATACTTCAGGAAGAGAATCGGTGATGAGAGTAAGGCCAACAGAATCATCTCACACATCAAGGCATTCAGGAGTCTCCACATCATGTGCCACATTCCAGTTTTCTGTTGGATTGCAGCTACTGTACTTCAGCAGATGCTGGAAAGGAAAAACGTCAAAGACATTCCCAAAACACTGACTGAGATGTTCATTCACTTCCTGCTCATCCAGACCACAAGGAAGGATCAGAAATATCATAGAAGAACTGAAGCAGATCAAGATAAACTACTGGAATCTCAGAGAGACATTTTGCTGAAACTGGCAGAACTGGCTTTTAAGAGTTTGGAAAAAGGGAATCTGCTGTTTTATGAGGACAACCTGCAAGAGTGTGGGATTGATGTCAGTGAAGCCTCAGTGTACTCTGGCATGTGCACTGAGATCTTCAAGGAAGAATCTGTGTTTCACCAAAGGAGAGTCTACTGCTTTGTGCATCTTAGTGTCCAGGAGTTTCTGGCAGCTCTGTATGTGTTTCACTCTTACGTGACTGAGAATATTGAGGCACTTAAATCCCTCATCAGTGACGAACATAGAGCTGATCCCAATCCTTCAATTTTATCATCTCTTCAAACAAAGCATCAATCACAGGATCATCTACATGTGCTGCTCAAGAGTGCAGTGGATCAGGCTTTAAAGAGCAGCAATGGGCACCTGGATCTCTTCCTTCGCTTCCTTATGGGCATCTCTCTGGAGCGCAATCAGAGACTTTTAAAGGGTCTACTGAACCAAACATACAGCACATCAAAGAGCATTAAAGAAACATGTCAGTATATGAAGGAGCTCAACAGAGAAGATCTATCTCCTGAACGATGCATCAATCTTTTCCACTGCTTATTTGAAATGAATGATCATTCCACGCACAAAGACATTCAGAAATACTTGTCATCACCAAAGAACATCAAACAGAAATTATCTCCTGCCCACTGTTCAGCATTGGCCCATATGCTGCTGATGTCTGAGGAGGTGCTGGATGAGTTTGACCTGAAGAAATACAACACATCAGATGAGGGACGCAGGAGACTTATCCCAGCTGTGAGGTGCTGCAGAAAGGCATGGTGAGTTTCTGATAGAGAGTCACTGCTGTCTACTACTGGTCTAGGTTGACATATTAAAACATTTAAGATACCTAAAGGGTAAACAGCCTTGATCTGAAGAAGTGGGGAAGAAGTGGGGAATTAACGTTCCATTTGAACTCTTTTCCCCATAAAGACGACTTTTGACGACACCCCCTGTACCGAAAATTAGTTTTGACACCTCCGGCATTTCCATAAAGACGTGATTTGACGACCGTTCCGGTTTTTCAAATGTAACAGAGGCTGTGATAGGTGGAGCCGACCACAACCCATATTAGTCCAACCAATAGGATTAAATAATACATTTTCGCAGGGTTTCAGCGAAGTGGTGAAGTTTGAAGCCACCGGAAAAAAGTATTAAACAAACACCATATAGGTGTAGTAATAGTAAGATGGCGGCACGATTTAGAACCTGTGAAGAACGGGATTTCTTCTTAAATAGCTTCGTAGAATGTGAGTCTGAATCAGACTGCATTATCTCACTCTGTTTGCCTAAACTGGCTGTGAGCTCTGCAAGTTGTGAATTTAACAATGAAAACGATCTGAATCATACAGAAATCACGTTTATTACATATATTAGTAAGGGTGTATTATTTTGTATTTCAATCCATATACAGTACTTTTATTTGAGCATGACAAGTAAGGCACATCATTGGTGTTCTTGTGCATTGGAAGTTTTGTGTTTTGTGGAAGTTTTGTGATCAAAGTCAAATGTCTGTGTGCGTGCGTGTTGTGTGTGTGTGTAATGTGCGCAATGTGCATTTTAATGATCTGTGTACTGCCATTACAGGCAGAAAGATCTCTTGAGTTCATCAGGGCACCTTTCATTTATCTATTTCTGTAATGTTTTATCTTTTGTCATGTTGTTATGCGTTTAACTGACAGCACTAATTAGATTAGATTCAAATTTATTGTCATTGTGCAGAGTACAAGTACAAAGACAACGAAATAAATGCAGTTTGCGTCTAACCAGTGGTGCAAAAAAGCAGAAAAGTGCAGTATATACAGGTGCTGTGTACTGCCATTACAGGTAGAAATATCTCTGGGTTTATTAGAGTACCTTGTAAACAGCATCCCTTTCATTTATCCATATCTGTAATGTTTTATCTTTTGTCATGTTGTTATGCAGGCTTGCTAAATGCAAACTTACAGATAAGTCCTGTGGAATTGTGGCTGCTGTTCTACAGTCACCAAACTCCCTAGTAGAGCTGGATCTGAGTGACAATGACCTGGGAGATTCTGGAGTTCAGCTTCTCTCTAAGGGATTGTCTAGTCCCCACTGCAAAATGCAGACATTAAGGTTGGTGTAAGGCCATGCATTTCATGATATATTTGTTTGTAGTGCACGGTTTGTTTTACGCATTCTTTAGCGACCTACTGGAACAGTCAACATGGACTAGATGTAGTTATCGTAACACCTCCATTTATTACCCATTTCGTTCGAAAATTCTAAAGCAACAATGTTTTTTAATACTTCAAAATAACATTTGATAAATTAACCTTACATTTTTCAGTAGCCATAGGTGTGTAGATTTAAACAAAATCTGGTTTGGTTCGTACCGGGGCTTTTACTGCCTAAAATGTCTGGTTTTGTTTACCACGCTCAGAGGTTAGTGCTGGCCTGGTGGGTCATCTACTTCCACCCTTTTAATGGCACATGATTAGACTTTAGATGATTAGACTGAGAATTCTCATCGCTACAGCAAAATTCCACTGGAGCTCCAAGCAGATTTGTACACTCAGCCTTTCAAGTCTGTTTATAGCTCTTTGAGTCATGGTAAAATGTAATTTTTGGTACATAGCTAATATAGATACACTGATGGTGAATAGTATGTGACACATACACGTAAGAGGACGGAAACATGGGACTGGTGGTAATAGGGGGCGAAAGACACTCGTTTGAACAGAATAGGCTATCCCGATCACTTGGAATGCCTGTCGGTCTCCATGGACTGAACTAATACGTGTTGATGGACTTTTGTCACACACAGCAGTATTGGGAGCGGACTATTTATAAGATTATCAATGGTATTCGAATGGTATTTCAAGTGATATTTTTCTCTATTTACTCAATTTATTCCAAGTGATTATTCTATTTAAAATGATATTGGTATTCGAATGGTATTTCAAATTATATTTTTTCTTTATTTACTCAATTGGTATTTTGTTCTAAGTGATGTTTATCAAGTCAAAATGCACCCCATGAGGCTAATCTGCTTTAAATCTTGATGAGTTTTTATGATCTTTCCCTGTTGTTCTCTTTTATAGCGAGCATAGCTAACACAAAACTATCTCTTTCTTGGCTTCATGCTAACTATAGCGTGCACAACTGTAAATAACTCTATACACTCAGAAGTCAATAGGCTATAGCCTACTGAAAGTGCATGTCATGACGTATCTGGGGTGTACGGGCTTTTAATGATAAAATAACCTCTCTCTCTCTCTCAGGCTCAGTAAGTGTGGTATCTCAGATGAAGGTTATGTTTATCTGGCTCTGGCTCTGATGATAAACCCCTCCTGTGTGAAAGAGCTGGATGTAAACAACAATCATCCTGGAGGATCAGCACAGAAGCTGTTATGTGCTACACTAGAGGATCCTCTTCGCAAAGTTAAAACACTTCAGTATGTAATCTAGAGAACCAGACACATGAAGTTGTAGTCTGGATTTATTTATTTATTCTTACATTCATGCAAGTGAGGATACATGAAATTGCATTCATTAGCCTAACCCCTACTGTATAATCTCCACACAGAACAGAACATTTGATTTGTAGACTTAAGCCAAAAGCTCTACTTTTGATTAAAAAATACATTTCCTACTTCCTAGTCTCCATACAGAACAACAGTACATTTGATTGGCAGATACCATAAACAACTAAAAGCGGGAAACCCAGGAGAAAATGTACTTCTAATGTAATTCTAGTATTGTAGGCTACAGTATGTGACCTGTTACTGTTACTGCAGAAGGACTCTGTAGTCCTCACTACACGTAACCAATGAATCATGAATCAATCAATAATCAGCAAATCTAAATGCAGCATCAACTACACTGTTTACACTGATGTAATTTTCTGTGTATTTCACTAAATGAAGTCAGTTTAATTTAAAGTAACCTTGTGTAGTAATATGTTGAGTTCTGTCATAATTCTGTCAAATGTTGTTGCAGATTTGATGACTGTAAACTCACAGATAAATCCTGTGAGATTGTTGCTTCAGTTTTACAATCACCAAACTCCCTGCTACAGCTAGACTTGAGTGACAATGATCTGGGGGATTCTGGAGTTCAGCTTCTCTCTAAAGGACTGTCCAGTTTTAACTGCAAAATACACACATTAAGGTGGGTATACATTTTATTATCATCTTAGATTTCCTGATTAGGGAGAAGAACCATGACAATATAACATCAACTGGTCAGCACACTGAAAAAGTAGCAATGAACATGCTTAACCTTATTGGTTATGTAATTGCATTTATGTAGTCCAACCTTTGATCCAATTTGTGAGTTTCAAAATCTGTTTCTGGATTGGTCTAATCTGTGTCACATTGTTTTACAATTAAGCAATATGGCACGAGTGAGAGTGACATCGGTAGCAGATATCACCATGTCTGTGATTTCAAATTAGGCACGAGGCTGTTATTTGCAATTAGGTACAAGGCCAGAGGCCAAGCACAGTGTGTTTTACAGGGTGCCTGAACATTTATTCAGAGCATTGGAGCAGTTCTGTAGTAGCCTGGAAATAAGACTATTGTCTATTATTCTAGAAAGATTGAAGTTCTGGCTATGAGTAATGAAAATGACTCGAGGGGTGGCACACCTGCTTTGCTTGCCTCTGGCCCACCTTTATCAGATACACCGATGTGATTGGTGCAGCTTGACTCGCTGAACAAATTCAAATTGTTCTCTCACCAGAACTCTTGATTTCCAGGGTAGTTCTTTTTTTTTTTTTTTTAGGAATATTTTTTTGGGCTTTTTATGCCTTTAATTATAGGACAGTAGAGAGTGACAGGAAGTGAATGGGAGAGAGAGCAGGGGTGGGATCCGGAAAGGACCACGGGGCGGGAATCGAACCCGGGTCGCCGGCGTACGGTGCAGGTGCTCCAGCCAGTTGCGCCACAGCTGGGGCCAATCTTTTTAAGCCAATTTCCAGGGTAGTTCTGTAATTTATTGATATTTATTGTATTATTAGTTTTTGAAAACACACACACATGCACACACACACACACACACATATTACTATTAATAAAATAATACTAATAATAATACTAATGCTACTACTAATAATAATAATGCCTATCCTTAAAGTCCACTGTTTGACAATGTTAGTTAAGCACTGAATAGGTATAGTGCTGCTACAAAGTTTCTTTGAGTTAAATTTTGACAACTGCAAAAAAATAAATGTTTAAGGACCAGTGTGTACTATTTCAATAGCTATCTCCTCCATACCTCACATAATCGTTATCATATTACATTTACCACAGTCTCTCTCTCTCTCTCTATCTCTTAGGCTCTCTGATTGTCTCATCTCAGAGAAGGGTTGTGGTTTTCTGGCTTCAGCTCTGACTTCAAACCCGTCCCATCTAAAAGAGCTGGATCTGAGCTACAATAATCCTGGAGAATCAGGACTGAAGCTGTTATCTGCTAGACTGAAGGATCCTGTCTGTAAACTGGAGATATTGAAGTATGTTTGGAAAGAAACCCCAGTGTTGCACATTTAGACACTGTCTCCATTGTGGACACCATAGTTATTTCTTCATACCGAGTGTATTGGCCTATTTGTCAAATATGCAGTTCAGTTTATTTTGTCATTGTTACAGGATAACAACAAAATGTTGTTAGAGCAAACTCTGCATATTTACTATAAACATTCATCACTGTTGCAAAATTTGAACGCCTGTCAGATTCCAGGCTGGGAGAAGACAGTGAAGTGTGCAGATAGACAGGGAGCTGTTTATCCCCAGGAGAAATATAATTTTCTGATTGTCTGGCAGAATGGCTATTAGATCTGTACATTGGGACTTTTATGAAGTAGATCAAATTCAACCAAGTTAAATATCCATTATGCCTATTATCACTGTCAGTAACCAAAGAAAGTAGTACAGCAAACAATCATTAATTTAGGGTTCCCAACAAGTGGTCTGTGACCCACAGGTGGACCGTGAAGGTGTTGCTGGTGGCCCCTGATCATGCATTAAATAATGGAGTTTCACTGTTGGAAAGTGAATTTGTTATTCAGAGGTAGTCCTCAGGTTGCTCACTAACTCTAATCCAAGTACAGGATAGACTGTGTCGGGGCTTTTTACTTCATGTCTCCTTCTGAGAAATAGAGGGGCCTTGAGGTGTCACCTTGGGACAAGTGGATGCCTTTGTATGCAATAAAGAGAGCTGGAAAGAGAGTTACATCATTACTTTATATCAGGGGAAACATATACGGCAGCAGACTATTTTCAGTAGGATAATAAATCACCTTACATTTCACAGGTGGCACAAACAGAAAAACAGCAGTGTTGACATCTGTCAAATGGAACATGTGTGTGACAATTTGCTTTTCTTACAGAACTGACCATGCTTCTGTAAGCAGAGCACGACCACGTTTGCTGAGATGTAAGTTTTTATTGTTTATTCAGTATTTGTGATCATTCATTTGTGTTTATGTGTGTGTGTGTCTGTGTGTTTGTGCCTGTATGTGTGCCTGTGTGTGTGTGTGCCTATGTTATTTTCTATATTTCTGATATGTTGCTGATTTGATCATAAACGGCCACAGCAATGAAGAAAACTGAAAGTGATTGATAATGACTGGCTGACTATTATTGTGTTACATGCTCCAAATGTAAAGCACTTTGAGCTGCATTCTGTGTATGAAAGGTGCTATACAAATAAAGCTTATTATTATTATTATGTGTGTGTGTTTGTGTTGTGATGTGTGGTTCTGTGTGGTCCTGTGTGAGTGTGTGTTTGTGTTGACATGGTGACTGTTTGTGTGTGTGTGTGTGTCGGTAGGGTGAGTAGGAGTGTGTGTGTTTGTTTGTGTTGACATGGTGTGTGTGAGTGTGTGTGAATGGGTGTGCCTGTGTGTGTGTGTGTGTGTTTGTGTGTGTAGGTAGGGTGAGCAAGAGAGTGTGTGTGTGTGTGTTTGTTTGTGTGTGTGTGTTTTGGTAGAGTGAGTAGGAGTGTGTATTTCTGTGTGTTGGTGGAGTGAGTAGGAGTGTGTGTGTTTGTGTTGGCATGGTGTGTGTGTGTGTGTGTATGTGTGTGTTGGTCAGGTGAGTAGGAGTGTGTGTGTTTGTGTTGGCATGGTGTTTGTGTGTATATGTGCTGGTAGGGTGAGTAAGAGTTTTGTGTGTATATGTATTTGTTTGTGTTGACATTGTTTGTGTGTGTTTGTGTTGACATGGTGTGTGTGTGTGTGTGTGTTTGTGTGTGTGCTTGTTTAAATGTGTGTGTGTTTGTGTTGACATGGTGTGTGTGCTTGTTTGAGTGTGTGTTTGTGTGTAATGTTCTCATGTGTTGTGTTTGTGTTGACGTGGTGTATTCTAATGAGGATGTTCTCTCTGTATGTATGTGTGTGTGTGTGTGTGTGTGTGTGTTCTCATGTTATCTCCTCTCCTCTTGTCTGCAGATGCCTGTGATCTCACACTGGACCCAAACACAGCACACAGAAAACTCTCTCTCTCTGAGGGGAACAGAAAGGTGACATTTGTGAGAGAGGAGCAACCGTATCCTAAATACCCAGAGAGATTTGACTACTATCCTCAAGTGTTTTGTAGAGAGGGTCTGACTGGACGCTGCTACTGGGAGGCTGAGTGGAGTGGGAGAGATGGAGCTGATATATCTGTGGCCTATAAAAGCATCAAGAGGAAAGGGATGGGTGATGATGTCCTAGTGGGACGGAATGCCGAGTCCTGGTCTCTGGATTGCTACTCTTCTCTCAGTTATTCTGTCATCCACAATAATAAACACACTAGCATACCTGCCCCCTCCTCCCGCTCCAGAAGAGTAGGAGTGTACCTGGACTGGCCGGCCGGCACTCTGTCCTTCTACAGCGTCTCGTCTGATACACTGACCCACCTGCACACGTTCCACTCCACATTCATTGAGCCCCTCTATCCAGGGTTTTGGGTTAATCCTGGCTCCTCAGTGTCCCTGTGCTAGATCACATGAGCTCCTCCTCCAACAGGTACATCCACCTGTTACTCTTTCACCCGCAGTGTCTACTCCCCGCCTCTTCTCTTTCTCTCTCTCCATGTCTTTCATTCTCCTCCCTTACTCTCTCTCTATTCCCTCTTTTCCTCCCTCTCTCCTCTTCCTCTCTAACCCTCCATTTTTGCCTGTATTCTCCTCCTCTGTCTCCAACCTTTTTCCATCTTCCACTCCTCATTCTCTTTTTGTGTGTATATGTGTGTGTGTGCATCATAACCCCTCTTTCTACACTTCTCATTAATTTCATTCTATCTCCTCCCTCTGCTGTAATTTAGGGCTTAAATGTGTGTGTGTGGATTGGATGAAACTGTTGTCTATTTGCAGACTTAATCATAACCCCTCTTTCTATACTTCTCTTTCTCTCTCCCCCCTCTTCTCTCTTTCTGTCCCTTATCTTTCTGTATAACTGCCAAAATTCAAACATAAGTTCATCAAGACACTGTGCAACATTCCGCAGCAACTACGTAACCGTAGCAACATCCATTAGTTCCAGCTTTGACCCATAGACTGTGTAAGAAACTGCAGGAACACCAGTCACACACTCCTGTTCATACACATGTGTAATGCTAAGATGCTGTTGAGATATTGATATGTATATTCTAGACTACTGTTTTGGCTAAACAAATACTAACATTTTTTTCTTCATATTTTGTGATTTTCCTAAAATGAATGTGTGAATTTATGAGAATGTTTCAGCAACAACAATATGATGTATTCCATTCTCCCTAAAGTGTAGATATTTGCTGAATTTCTTTGAAAATTATTGCTGATCTGAGGTGTCAGTGTTTCTTTATGTGTTGACATAGAACTATAAAACAGGCTTGTTTAGCTTGTTGTGAAATATGTAAATAAAATGTGTTTCTGACATTAAAATGTCTAAATAAAGATTCTGAAAGGACATGTGACGACCCTGTTGTCATTGTATTTATTTCATTGTATTCTATGCCATAACAGAATTGAGTATGTGATTTATTTTTTTCTTCAAACTTTATTTTTCTGTAGTTGGATATGGCATGCATTGATCACCAAGGTCATCTCTCCATTCAGTGCAACACTGTACCAGATGAGTGTATTTGTAGCGGACTCAAAGGCTCAATGGTCTTGATGCCTCATATTTAATGAATCTTTGTTTCTGTAGAAACATACAAAATACACTCAGTAGGATGACACAACGAACATCCACGGCTTTCTTCAACAAAGAACGCAGTTACTCTACTTCCCAGCTGAGATTCTCGTGAATACAGACTGATTCCACAGCACTCTGCTGCCACCTACTGGCGCGGCTGATGTAGTGAACAACTAAATACAACCCAAACTCTTGAACAAACACCACATCCCTGTTATCTTTCTTTCTAAATCACTCACATTGAATTGAGGGCGCTACATATTGCAGTAGTATAATAACAAAGATCACAATGTCATACTGTAGCCTGCAGGTAGATGAGTGGAGTGTATTGCCGTATTTAATAGCTAAGATCACAATTTTATACTGTAGCCTGCAGGTAGATGAGTGAGGGCAGATGTGAGTTTTTATTCATGCCTCTTCAAGATAAACCTCATTTAATGAACAGGGGGGTATTCCAGAAAGCAGGTTTACTGGCTTAACTGGGTATGTTAACCCAGAGTCAGCGGTAAACCTGGGATTTCAGTTCCAAAACGCTCAAATATGATCAGGCTATGCAAGTAACTATGGTAACATAGGCTCTGAACTTAACCTGGTAGGGGGTAGGTTTTGTTCAGGTTATGTTCAATTATGTTCGGTTATTTCAGTGCATGTTCAATATTATTATGCGCAAGATCTGGTTAAGCCGTACACGCGCTGTCTGTCTCTTGTCTCTCCAGCAAAACACTGCACACATAAAACCAGAATAGGCTATTAAACATCAACATATTTTTCTTTAGCCTGTATGTTTTTTTTTAGGGCTGTCAAAATAGCTGATTAATTTCGATTAATTAATTTGAGAAAAAATAACTGATTAAAAAAATTAGTGCAGATTAATCGATTCCGTATGACCTTTGACCCCGAGCCGTTCTAGTCAGTAAAAATTAGACTGTAAAATGAAGGAGAGAGAAGAAAACATGCTGATTGGATCATTGATTGGAACATTTACTGATGGTAACGGCCTGATGGTGTTGAAAATAAAGCCCTCTGCAATGTCTGCAGCAAGGAATTTGCATATCACCGGAGTTCATCAACTCTATAGTCGCACATCAATGCAAAGAAATAAGTGTTGACATTGAGGGGAGTGTTAATTTATTTTCATTGTGTCCCCTAGGTTATATCTGTGGCCTAAAATGCCTTGTATGTGAAAAAAAAACTTCTTCCCGAAGCACTTTTGAACTTATTTCCTCAGCATATTAGGTCATATCATAGATTATTATGGCAATTATTTAAACAGTGAAAATAATAATAAAAGAGTTTTTGAACTTTAATGTCACTAATGCTGATTATTCAATGATTCATTTGAATTTAAATATGTAAAATACTTTCACAGCAAAAAATATATATGCGATTAATTTAGATTAATTAATCACAGAGTATGTAATTAATTAGATTAATTTTTTTAATCGATTGACAGCCCTATTTTTTTTATTTGGGAGACTTTCCAAGAAACGTCCGTCTGCTAAAACACTTTGGGTACCAGTGCACGTTGGCGCAATTACTGTAGGCTACTGTACGCGCGCTATAGCTTGCTCGTTGTCTGTCCAGCTGCACGGGAGGTTTAGACACAATTCAGATACAGTTCAGAACGATGTATATGAAATATATTTCGGGGGAAACGTGTTGCTTCTGGTAATTTGACGTTAGCAGTTGTGTTGTCATGCTGAAAGTGCTATATTTTTCAGAGACAGTATAGTTTTCTTTCCGGTACGGCGTACCCTCTCCAAATATTTTAGTGGTACTCCGTACCGGCCAGTACCGGCTTACTTTCACCCCTGCATGATAGCCTATCCATTCTTTTCCATACATGTTTTTGAAGAGCACTAGAGTTTTTCAGCTGAATCCTAAATAGAGGCTAGCCTACTTGAAAAGCATTCTCCATCCCTACATTACGCATGGTGGATTAGAATAGGATAAAATAAATCTTTAATGTAGGCTAGCTAGCCTACACCATAGTGGACATTTGTCTTTGGCTCACCAGACAGATGGACAAACAACATCTCGGACACATTGAAGATATCATTAAAACAAGTACAGTACAAAAAAGGGAAAACATATAGAAAATTAATAAATAAGTTTAAATATAGGCTACATAACAGCTCAGCCGGGTATGCGTGTTGTCACTAAGTTTGGTTAAGAATGCTGATGGCATTTGGGATAAAATAGTTTTAGCTACACACGCTCTCCGACTGGGAGTTTTTGTAGTGTTGGAGACGCAGAGCATATCGGCAAGCTGTTGGTCGGTGCGTAAAGTTTGCCTTGCGCTAAAGCAGTTCCTGCGCAACTTCATTCGTTTTCCTAGACACAAACCCACGAGGATCATTAAAGTGTAGTTTCACCAACTGGCAGGTCAGCATTACTTATTAAGTTTACCAAATGTGCACCGATGATAGGCTGTCAGCTGGTGAGCTTCAATTAACAGGCTTGGGCTTTTTCAGAATGTCCTTAAGGTCGAATGGATAGGTCATAGGCCTCTTCTATTTTTGGATGCTCTCTTAATGGTGTTGGTGTTTAAAACACATTTTTATTTGAATAATTGTCAGATGATATGTGATGATGCTTCACATCTTATCACAAACGTGGAGACGAAATGGCAGGGCCCAGTAGGCCTACACGATGCCAGGAATGATGTACCGGGAATCTTATTTGAGCGACACATTTCAACAGGGTGCGTTAGGGCAGGCCTACACTTTACTAGAATATTATCAGATCCACTACAGACTAATTAATGTGTAGGCTGTAACTTAATGTCATACTGTATGTGCAATTACAGGAGAACTTGATGGGTATGCTACTGAGGGATAGAGTATAGGCTACCCATGCCTTCCCACATTCATCACCCTTCCGATGCTGGAGCGCAAAGGTTTAACTTGGCCCGAAGCTGCAGAACCCGCGTTAAAATAGAAAACTACATTTGGGATTCTCAAGGAGTCTATGGCCCACTTAATCTGTGACAAGGTAGGCTAGTTTAAGAAAGCATCATTCAAAGCAGTCAATACAATATGTAATGTCCACTGAATTATTTAATTGTGCTTTTGACATTAAATAGGCTATCCTTAACATACGCATTTACACGGTCAGTTAGGCTATTCTCTGCCAAGCATGGTCTCGTTCCTTGGCAGACGCTCAAGTATTGCTCTTTTTTTTTACAGTTCTCTCCTCCTCGTAAGCCTCGAGGAGAACTTGCTACTCCGCCTCTGAAATATATGGTGCTCTTCGTTTCGCCGGTTTCACTCATGGTTTCGACTCTCAATAGATGATGCCTTTGTCAGTTCGCTGTGAACTTGCACAACTTGTGGTCAAAAATATCCAGGCAACACTCAAGTGTGAGGAACCACTAAAGGTTTATTCACGATACCGGGAGCAGGTCACTAGCAACATCATGTTCCAGTAACACTACTCAAAGTCCTCTAGGGCGAAGCCCCATCTTATACATGTTAATTACATTGGTAATACAAATCACATGAGTACAATGGTCTTTTCCAAAAAATCCTCATACATGCAGAAATACAACAATACATATACACTTTTTGGACATAGCATGTGATCCATGCGCCATACGCAAGTCATGTGGCTACTCCAAGTAAGTAGATAATTGGTCAATACAATACATATACATCCTTCAGCATTCTCTTGCCATAGTCTAGTTCCTGTAGGGATATTCCTAATATTACTGCCTCAGGCAGAATACCCTTAACTCGTGACAAAGGGGGTCGCATGACCTTTATTAGAAAATCATGACATGGAGAGAGCAAATGACAGAAAAAAGCTAAATTAATGCACAGTATTGAATGTATAGAAAGAATATACAGAATATTAAAAAAATGTTAGTAATCCAACATTTCTCCTTCAAACTCTAGGTTATCTAACACAGGGTTTATTGAACTAACTGGTAACCAGTGTTTTGGAACCGACAGCTCGGGTTTAGTCGCCACAGGTTCAGACAACCCAGAGGTTAAGTTTTATCTCAGTGTTTGTTAAAACTGCTTTCTGGAATACCCGACTGATCTGAAGCCTTCAAATGGCTGCACACTTGTGCTGCAAGCCTCCTCCAACTTATCTGGTCTGAAGGCACACAGCCACTTAGGGGATATGACTCCTTGGGGTCAGTATTGCTGGGGATAACAGTGCTACTGCTGCAGGGAGCTGGAGAGGCCACTTAGGGGATATGACTCCTTGGGGTCAGTATTGCTGGGGATATGACTCCTTGGGGTCAGTACTGCTGGGGATAACAGTGCTCCTGCTGCAGGGAGCTGGAGAGGCCTAGTACGCCTTCCTCTGGGCCCAGAGCTGCAAACACAGTTCACAGAAGGAGATCAAATACAGTTCTGATGGGGAACAGTGCTACCTCATGCAGCCACCAGGATAAGATAAAGGTAAGATACACCTGATAACTTCTGTATAACTATTGCCATTTCTTACACATATCTTGTGTAAGAAATACTACAATTCTACCACAAATGTATGTTATACAGCACGCACAAGAACAAAACATATAGTGCACAAAACAAATGCACATAATAAATAGGTAATAAATATGACTGTCATGAGTCATATATTGCACCAGGGATGTAGCTACAGGTGAGTGTGCAGAGTCCGGATGGCTACAGGAATAAAACTCTGTGTGTGCTTTAGCAGATCTGTTAACAGCTGCCGGATGATAACAGTTCAAAGAATTGGTGAGCAGGGTGTGTTGAATATTTGGTAATGTGCTACTCTGCAGTGGTAGCGTGCAATGTCGTCCAGGGAATGCGGGGGGACAGAGCAGTGACAAGATTGGTCCTCTAATTAAGTATCAAAGCATGAATGCAGTGGTTTACAAAGTGAAGGCAATGAGGGGGGCATCAGCACATTGGAAGGAAAAATAAAAGCAACAAATGAATACATTTGAAAAATGTAAAATATACCTATTACTATGAGGGTTGTTATACAATATCATTATAATAATGGGTTGCATGTCTGAATATTATATTTCCATGATAATGACTGGGAATAATAGTAGAGTGATAGCTCTCATATAGCAGAAAGCCCCAAATGCAATTTTCACACACTGTATGCTCCATCGCGAAGTGCTTGTGGCTAAAATAATTAGGGTAAGGCTATTTGTACCCCTGGTACAATTAGCAGTGTATGCTATTCGTACCCTGGTGCAATAAGAAGTGAATTCTATTCGTACAGCAATGTGTCCTATTAGTACCCCGTCTGGTACAAATATCAATGTATGCTATTCGTACCCAGGTGCACACAGCAATGTGTCCTATTAGTACCCCGTCTGGTACAAATATCAATGTATGCTATTCGTACCCCGGTGCATACAGCAATGTGTTCTATTAGTACCTCGTCTGGTATCTGGCATATTGATCACACAATGTAATAATATTTTTTTTTTTTTTTTTAAACAAGCAACATGTTTTTTTTGTTGTTACATAACAGAGTGTGAGTAGCTCAGCTGTGTAATCACTCTGTGTAAGGTATGCTGTTTGCATCAATGTACAGTTAGAAGTGGATGCTATTCGTACTCAGGTGTTTATAGTACTGCATGCTATTTACACCCTGGTGCATGAACTAGCTAATTGTTGCAATCAAAACTTCCGTTTGAGAACCGATTTCTTATTCAAATTGCGCGCCTTCTCTCCAGAGACGTTGGTACACATGCACACTCACTCCGCCAAAACACATCACACGAGAATTGAACCCCGGCCTCCCACATGCCAGCCCTAGCCTGTGACCACTGCACTACCTGCTTTGACAAGAAGTTGAGGTTTGCAGGTAACCTTAGAGTTTATAGATCTGAACGTCATATTCACGAAATTTCTGTTAGCTAACAAACTGACGGTTGTATGTGTTCACTGAACAAAGATTATGAAAATAAAACACAACTTTTCCATCTCAACTTTAATTTGAACAGATATTAGTGCTGAAACCGTTCAGAATTCTTCACTTTCTGCTGACGAAAAAACGAATGTCGGCCATGTTTTTTGGGCACGCGAGCAACATGTTTTTGTTGTTATGTAATAGGGTGTGATTAGCCCAGTTGTGTGGGCAAGGGGTACGAATAGACACTCCGAAATAATTATTAGGATTAGCTTAATGTATTTTTACATTTGCTGTAGTATTGTCGATGGGTTTAATAACACATCAAGGGGGTCCTTGGCCAGAACCTAGTGGCATTTGGGGGGCCTTGTCGTGGAAAAGTTTGGGAACCCCTGCTCTAATGAAATATCAAAGCATGAATGAAGTGTGTTTATCAGGATTGGTCCTCTAATGAAATATCAAAGCATGAATGAAGTGTGTTTATCAGGATTGGTCCTCTAATGAAATATCAAAGCATGAATGAAGTGTGTTTATCAGGATTGGTCCTCTAATGAATGAAGTGTGTTTATCAGGATTGGTCCTCTAATGAAATATCAAAGCATGAATTAAGTGTGTTTATCAGGATTGGTCCTCTAATTAAGTATCAAAGCATGAATGAAGTGTGTTTATCAGGATTGGTCCTCTAATTAAGTATCAAAGCATGAATGAAGTGTGTTTATCAGGATTGGTCCTCTAATTAAGTATCAAAGCATGAATGAAGTGTGTTTATTAGGATTGGTCCTCTAATGAATGAAGTGTGTTTATTAGGATTGGTCCTCTAATGAATGAAGTGTGTTTATTAGGATTGGTCCTCTAATGTTTATTTCAGGTTTAGATGGAAAGCTGCTCCTGTTCTCTGTGGCTTCTCACAGATCATCTTCATCAAGCAGAGTGATGACACACATGTTTACTGTTCAAACACATATAGATATCCCATAATACAAGCGTCAACACACACACACACACACGCACGCACGCACACACACACGCACACACACACACATACACCACCCATCTGTTGATTGTAATACACACACACACAATAACAGATATCCCATACAAGCTTTTTCATTTTGGACGTGATAGTCCAAAGACGTGATAATCACAGGAAAAAGATGCTGCAGGTGTGATAATATCCAGCAGTGTGATTGTGTTTGGGTTTTCTTTACAAATAAGGTTTTACCCCAAATAACAAAGCAAACAGGTAATCAGCGAATGTAACCTGATCTTGACCAGCATAATTATCATGTTCTAGTTCCCTTACATCTCTCCTTGTCCCCACAGTGGGCCTACAACACACTTACAAACACACACGCACGCGCACACTCACTCACTCACACACGCACGCACGCAGGCAGGCACGCACGCACGCATATATATATATATATACTATGGCATAGCTTTAGCTCCCCACCCAAGTAGGCTAATGATTAAAAAAAAAAAAAAAACACACAAATGCTTGATCAGGACCTGGCCCGGCCCGAGGATAGTGGATGGAAATATCGTCCCGACCGGGTCGGGTCAAGATCGGGCTCGGGCAGAGAATCTAAACTCTAGTCTGGAGGCATAAGCATGGAACTGTTACTCTCCAAAGAGACACAGCCAATCATTTCAATTGCATCACATGTTGCTAGGTATCATTAGGTACAAGGTTCTCAACAGCAACATCCTGCAAAGTTATTTTGTCACATAGGCTACATCTCATTTGTCACGTAGGCTACATCTTTCAGGTTCACAGGAAAAACACAGACATTTGCTTAAACACGTTGCTTTTCTCTGAGTCTAAAAAATGTTGCAGACACCCTCACATACTCTAGTTTACCAAATGCCCAAAAACATAATCAACTATACCAGTAATATCATTATCAATATATTGTATTGATTATACAATATAGTTGAAATTCTTACAATGCAGAAAAAATGCATGATATACAGCACCATCCACATCTACTGGTACAACTGGTAGGCCACATGTTGCAGACACCCTCACATACTCTAGTCTACCAAATGCCCAAAAACATCATGAACTACCAGCAATATCATGATTATACAATAAAGTTGAAATTCTTACAATGCAGAAAAAATTGCATGATATACAGCACCCTCCACATCTACTGGTACATAGGCCACATCCACATGTCATCTGTCAAAAATCGTGAAAACAAAGTACCGGTAGTCTGCTGATATAACCTGTCCTGGGGCACGTTTCCCCAAACCATAGCTGCTTACTAAATTAGCAACTTAGTTGGTTGGCAATGGAAAATTTAATTGCAACCAACGAAGTTGCTAACAGGTTGTTACTGTACACACATACACACACACTCACACACAGAGAGACACACACACACAAACACACACATGACACACACACACACACACTCACACACAGAGAGACACACACACACAAACACACACATGACACACACACACACACACACTCACACACAGAGAGACACACACACACAAACACACACATGACACACACACACACACACTCACACACAGAGAGACACACACACACAAACACACACATGACACACACACACACACACTCACACACAGAGAGACACACACACACATGACACACACACACACACTCACACACATGTGTACACTACAGCTCATGATGCCCATCTCATCTTGACCTCTGAGCCCAACCTTCTCCTACATCTGGAAATCCCCCTGCTAAGTCATCTGAGGGGGCAGAGACTGATGATGGTGAGACTGATGTGTGTGTGTGTGTGTGTGTGTGTGTGTGTGTGTGTGACTGATGTCATTCTCTGAGAGAAATGAGCCACCAGATTATAGACTGAAGTTCGCCTATGAAAAAGAACCAAAATGGCCATCTTTGCCCATATAAGGAGATCCGGTTGTTAATTGAAGCTAACTACCTATGGCAAGTTGCATTGCAAATTAGCTCTGGGAGAGCAAAAATCCGGTACGATGCAGGTGCTATAATACAATATACGAATACGATAATTCAAAATCCCCATGTTATTTTCCCATAGGAAAAATCACCAGATACCGGATGTCAAAGATTGCAGCTTTTTTGTAGGCGAACTTCAGAGGTCTATTTCTGGCTAAACAGCACAAGCACGTCCTCCTCAGTTCATAGTAGTGTGTGTGTCCCTCTATCTGCAGCTGCTGCTTACTGCTGTTGATCCACACAGGATCTACTGGCAGTGGTCAGTCTTGATCCCTGCAGGGAGGGATGTGTGGTGGGTGTAGCATCCCTGCACCTCCCTGCCATGTCTGACCACAGACCAGCAGCATTAACATGACACGTGATGAAGACCATGGAGAGGCTACTATAGTCCAGCAGCATTAATATGACACATGATGAAGACGATGGAGAGGCTACTATAGTCCAGCAGCATTAACATGATGAAGACCATGGAGAGGCTACTATAGTCCAGCAGCATTAACATGACACGTGATGAAGACCATGGAGAGGCTACTATAGGCCAGCAGCATTAACATGACACGTGATGAAGACGATGGAGAGGCTACTATAGGCCAGCAGCATTAACATGACACGACGCGTGATGAAGACCATGGAGAGGCTACTATAGGCCAGCAGCATTAACATGATGAAGACGATGGAGAGGCTACTATAGGCCAGCATCATTAACATGATGAAGACCATGGAGAGGCTACTATAGGCCAGCAGCATTAACATGACACGACGCGTGATGAAGACCATGGAGAGGCTACTATAGGCCAGCAGCATTAACATGACACGACGCGTGATGAAGACCATGGAGAGGCTACTATAGTCCAGCAGCATTAACATGATGAAGACGATGGAGAGGCTACTATAGGCCAGTAGCATTAACATGACACGTGATGAAGACGATGGAGAGGCTACTATAGTCCAGCAGCATTAACATGATGAAGACGATGGAGAGGCTACTATAGGCCAGCAGCATTAACATGATGAAGACCATGGAGAGGCTACTATAGGCCAGCAGCATTAACATGACACGTGATGAAGACGATGGAGAGGCTACTATAGGCCAGCAGCATTAACATGACACGTGATGAAGACGATGGAGAGGCTACTATAGGCCAGCAGCATTAACATGATGAAGACCATGGAGAGGCTACTATAGGCCAGCAGCATTAACATGACACGTGATGAAGACGATGGAGAGGCTACTATAGGCCAGCAGCATTAACATGACACGACGCGTGATGAAGACCATGGAGAGGCTACTATAGGCCAGCAGCATTAACATGATGAAGACGATGGAGAGGCTACTATAGGCCAGCATCATTAACATGATGAAGACCATGGAGAGGCTACTATAGGCCAGCAGCATTAACATGACACGACGCGTGATGAAGACCATGGAGAGGCTACTATAGGCCAGCAGCATTAACATGACACGACGCGTGATGAAGACCATGGAGAGGCTACTATAGTCCAGCAGCATTAACATGATGAAGACGATGGAGAGGCTACTATAGGCCAGTAGCATTAACATGACACGTGATGAAGACGATGGAGAGGCTACTATAGGCCAGTAGCATTAACATGACACGTGATGAAGACGATGGAGAGGCTACTATAGGCCAGCAGCATTAACATGATGAAGACCATGGAGAGGCTACTATAGGCCAGCAGCATTAACATGACACGACGCGTGATGAAGACCATGGAGAGGCTACTATAGGCCAGCAGCATTAACATGACGCGTGATGAAGACCATGGAGAGGCTAGCACAGGCCAGCAGCATTAACATGACACATGATGAAGACCATGGAGAGGCTACTATAGGCCAGCAGCATTAACATGACGCGTGATGAAGACCATGGAGAGGCTAGCACAGGCCAGCAGCATTAACATGACACGTGATGAAGACCATGGAGAGGCTACTATAGGCCAGCAGCATTAACATGACGCGTGATGAAGACCATGGAGAGGTTACTATAGGCCAGCAGCATTAACATGACACATGATGAAGACCATGTAGAGGCTACTATAGGCCAGCAGCATTAACATGACACATGATGAATACTAGTGCCTTCAACACCATCATGCAACTGCTTCACCGAGCCTACTCTCACCTGGACCAGGCTGGGGGCATGGTGAGGGTCATGTGTTTAGACTTTTCTAGTGCCTTCAAAAGCATGCAGCCTGCTGTTCTGGAGGACAAGCTCAAACATGTGCAGGTGGATGCTCTGCTTGTGACCTGGATAACAGACTAGCTGACCCTCATGGGAGATTCAGGAGACACAGTTATGTGTACCGGTTATGTGTACCTGGCCAAGAGACCTCATGGGTGATTTTGGGAGGGAGTCTATAGCTGTTTGTGTGTGTGTCTGTTTATGTGTGTGTGTGTGTGTGTGTGTGCACTGGATGGTGCTGTTGTGAAACTGAATTTCCCCTTGGTTTTTTTTATCTTATCATTAAGAGCACCTTTAGGGGAGAACTGCAAACTGCAAAGGCATGCTAGTGTAGAGAGTGCTGAAGAGTGCCCCTAGTGGCAAACAGGGAAACTGCAAAGGCATGCCAGTGTAGAGAGTGCTGAAGAGTGCCCCTAGTGGCAAACAGGGAAACTGCAAAGGCATGTCAGTGTAGAGAGTGCTGAAGAGTGCCCCTAGTGGCAAACAAGGAAGTTGCAAAGGCATGCCAGTGTATAATGTGCTGATGAGTGCCTCTAGTGGTAAACAGGGAAACTGCAAAGGCATGCCAGTGTAGAGAGTGCTGAAGAGTGCCTCTACTGGTAAACAGGGAAACTGCAAAGGCAAGTTTGTGAAGAGAATAGTCAGGAGGTCACCTAGTGGCAAACTGTGAGACTGCAACTATGTAAAATAGTCAAGACACTCATACTGTAATTTAGCGCCCCATCATTATGTAACTATATGATATGTTGCGGTCAAGACACCCATATGTAACTATATGATATGTTATGGTCAAGACATCCATACTGTAATTTAGTGCCCCATCAATATATAATATGTGATAGAGCTTAGATCGGGCCCAAAAAATCAAGCCCGACCCTACCCTGGCCCGACACATTCACTGTAATTATGAGCCCGAGCCCGAGCCCGATTTTAAACCGGCATATTTTTAAGACGCGGGCCATTATAACTGACGTTCTCAACTACAATTCAGAGTTGTGAGAACTACAGGAATCTTTTTAGAATTATCTTAATGAATAATGCATTGAAGGACGAGGCAGGTAAACTACGTTGCTTGTTTACTATTCACAATGGAATGGAACGGGTCGGGTCAAGATCGGGCTCGGGCAGAGAATCTAAATCTAATATATGACTCTATTATATGTTTTGGTCAAGACACCCACTGTAATTTAGTGTCCCATCACTATGTAATATGTGACTCTATTATGTTATTCTCTTATATACTCTATTACAATGTGATATTGTAACTCTCCACTATTAGTGAGGATGAGGCTCATGTATCTGTGGTGTATGAATGTGATATTGTTGTTAGGATTCTCTAGTGGTCGCTATTGACTCTTTTTAATGTTCTTAGTTGTCTGTCTTTTGGTGTCCCATTTGCTCTAGTTCCTCCTCTTCTCATTATGTGTTTTCCTGCCCCCCCGAATCTCATATTTGTATGTCATGTGATTAATTCGTTTTAAACCGGATTTTCTGTTACTGCCTTGCTGAGTCTTTTGGTTGAACCTTACTGGTGAGTGTGAGCTTGCCTTGACCATGCCTGCTTTGTTGATCACGACCACATGCTGCACAAGCACCAGAGTCAGCGGAAGAGACTAGCTCTCCTGCTGCTTGTGATTCACATAGTTAATGAGTTGTACATCACATTCTACATTCTGATGGCATGACTTAAAACACATGTTGTTCTCATGATGATAGTTCTTATTACAGTAGAGGAGGGAAGGTAACAGGTATAGCACTAGGACCCAGGGGAGGAACAGTGAGGAGTGGGAGTTTACCTGGGCCTTTCTTCCTGTTTTGCGACATACATGAGGTCTGAGAAAGCAGCCGAGGCCTTTGTTTGCCGTTTGAGTCGGTAGGTTTCTCTTTTTAAAATATATGTAAGGAACATATTTAATGCAGGATCTTTCTAGTGTATTTCCAACTATTCCAATACAGTGTGTTACTGTGAGCTGTATTGCTGTGTGCTTTGATACTGGTGATGTGCTAAAGTCTTGGGAGTGATTTCTTCCCTTTTGGTAGCTTACCTCCACTGTATCACCCCTGTTGGTGTAGGACCGACACATTTTCTCTAGTTTGTTTTTAGTTTTGGTTGATTTGATTTTGCCTGCAATACATATGTGTCAATAAAATCTTTATTTTTGATAGAACAGTCTCTATTTCCAGCTCTTGGAATTGAGTTCTGAATGACGTATAAACTCTGTTTCACAAGTGCTAGTGGTGTCCATGTTGTAAATGGTTTTCGCTTGTACCCTCTCTGGCCATAGGCTACTGTCTGTAACCCCAAATACCTGTTCGTAAATTCACGGGGAGTTAGAATGCTCATCTTTTTCAAACTTCAAAGGTTATTTGGGGTTACAGACATATGTTTTACAATGTGGATGCCACTACTGCACTTGTGAAACAGTGTTTATGACTCATTCAGAAACTCAATTCCACAAATGCAAGAGCTTATTGACGATGAGGAACACTGTGAGCCATAGGTGAATTAAGGCTATTTTTAGGGTGCTCAAGCACCCATACATTTAATCTCAGCAAAAAAAAAACAAAGTGGTGTGTACAGATCGAGCCAGGTGTGCTGAAGTTCTTTGTCTTGTGATGAGTTTAGTTTAGCATTTTAGCAAGTTTTATTTACTATTTATGATGGCATTCAATTTCAATGAAATACAACCTGGGTCATTCCACGTCAATTCAACCAGGGCCCACGCACTTAGGTCTCAAAAAAAATCTGATCATTTTTTTTTTTTTTTCAGAATTTTTTTGAGACCTCAGTGCGTGGTACCCAACTACTACCTACTGTACTAGCGCTACAAATATCTTAGCTCTAATTCTGCGAGATAACTGCAAATTTGCCATCACCGAAATTAATGTGCAATCAGCGTCCATGTCTCCCTGCTCTGCCACTCATTGTGAGGTCGTATTAATCCCGATGTATCCTCATAAAGTGTATATCTCCAGGATACCTTTTCCTTTGACTGGCTGAAACCGAAGGGGATTTATTATATGCAGTGATATTTAGCTTTGTTCTTCTATCTATTGATTTATGTTCTGAAATGAGCTAAACATCCTCTAATTAATTAAGAATATTGATATTCTGTCATTTCTATTTTTTGTCCTTTTCAGTAAAGTTTTCTTTCTGCTATGGCCTAGTGAGACACACATTCCAGAATGAATCAAGAGGCTGAGGAGGCAGCAGGTCACGGTGGACCAGAGTCTGCATCCGTTATGTTCATACATGTAAACATGAACAATACATCAACACAGACCAATGCAGGGTGAGTACTGAACACACACACAAACACACACACACATACACAAACACGCACACACAGATATGCTGTTCATGCAAATGCGATGCAGGCAGCAGGTCACAGTAGTCTAGAGTCTGCAGTGTTTGTGTGTGTGTGTGTGTGTTTGTGTGTGTGTAACCCAGAGTGGGAGGTAAACCTGGGTTTTCAGTTCCAAAATGATCAGGCTATGTAAGTCACTACGGTAACATAGGCTCTGAACTTAACCTGGTAGGAGGTAGGCTTTGTTCAGGTTATGTTCAGGTTATCAGGTTATGTTTGGGTATTCCAGCACATTCCATTTGATACTTGTCACACAAGAAAGGTCTGATATTGATATAGAAACACAAATCATCTGTGCTTTTTACCATGATAAGACCACAACATGATATCCAAACAAGTTTTTGTGAATCCTTAATATAGTTGAAAAAAATTATCCATCCCTACATTTCTACTTATGCATCATGGATCAATAACAATAGATTAGAATAAAATAAATCTTTAATGTAGCCTACACCATGGAGGACATTTTTATTTGGCTCACCACACATGCAAGACAGATTGACATTGAAGATATCATTAAACCAAGTACAGTAAAAAAGGGAAATAATAGGGTTTAAATATGCTACATAAAAAAAGCACCACAGTCAGGTATGCGTGTTGTCACTTGGTTTAGTTAAAGCTGCAGTTGGCAAGTCTGACAGATAATTGAAATTTTGACTACTACTCTCTACTACTACTCTTACTACTCTCATGCCCCTCCCTCACTATCACTGAGCACCCTCTCATCGAGTTTGTGCTCGCCAGTGTGCACCAGACTGCACTAGACTGTGATTGACAGTCAGATCTCACACAGCCCTGCTCTAATTGGACCAGACGAACCGGGAGCTGTGGATTTTTGCAAAACAAATAGGTGGAGGTAGAAGTGCGTTTTTTTCTAAAACCGGCTGATTTATGTTGTTCTGTCAGAGCATAGTGTTGGTTTCAGTGAATATGATCAAAAACATCTTGCCAACTGCAGCTTTAAGAATGCTGATGGCATTTGGGATACAATATTTTTTAAATAGGCTACACTTTTTGTCTCTCTCCAAACTATGTGCATTGGGATGACTGTGGGAGTTTTTGTTGGAGACGGAGAGCATTGGGAAAAGTGCTGTGAGAATCATGTTCTTTGATTTCTCAAATGCTTTTAACACCATCCAAGCCCTCCGACTGAGAGACAAGCTTTTGCAGATGGGTGTGGACGCTCACTTGGTATCCTGGATTACAGATTACCTGACTGAGCGGCCACTGTTTGTGAGACTGAAGAACTGTCACTCTGACACTGTGATCAGCAGCACTGGAGCTCCACAGGGAACTGTGCCACATGCAGAAGTTCTCTGATGATGCTGCAATTGTGGGGTGTATCGGGGACGAGCAAGAGGAGGAGTACAGGAGCCTGGTGGAGGACTTTGTACAATGGTGCAAACTCAACCACCTTCAACTCAATACTTTAAAGACCAAGGAGATGGTGGTGGATTTCCGCAGGTCAAAGCCTGCTCTGCTACCAGTCTCCATTGATGGGGTCAATGTGGAGGTGGTAAACACCTACACGTATCTGGGCCTACACCTGGACAATAAACTGGACTGGTCAGCCAATACTGAAGCACTCTACAAGAAAGGGCAGAGCAGGCTGTACTTCCTGAGGAGGCTGCGGTCCTTCAATGTCTGCAGTAAGCTCCTCAGGATGTTTTACCAGTCTGTTGTTGCCAGTGTCCTCTTCTATGCTGTGGTATGCTGGGGAGGAAGCACAAAGAAGAAGGATGCTGGGCGACTAGATAGGCTGGTAAGGAAAGCTGGCTCTGTCGTGGGAGCCGAACTGGAGTGCATCACTTCAATTTCAGACAAAAGGACCCTGAACAAACTGATCAACATCTTGGACAATGAATGTCATCCACTCCACAGCACTATTATAAAGCAGAAGAGCTTGATCAGCTGGAGGCTCACTGTCATGCACAACTGACAGACTGAAGAAGTCATTTGTCCCCAGGGCCATTGAACTGTTCAATGCTTCACTTAAGGGTAGAGGAGAGAGAGACTTCTCTGCATAGTCTGTTTGCCTCTTCACCTTCTCCATGTTTGTGTACATACTGTCCACTCGCCTACTGTTTTACTGCTACACTGTTTACATGCTACAGTGGGCAGTGCTTCGATTTGGCACATATTAGCACACATGCACAACCCCTCCCTCCCGCCTGGACTCTGGCCGTACTTGATGCTTAATACCTTATACTTAATACTTGACCAATGGATGTAACCCTATTACCTCAATCTATTCTTGCACTGATAGTCTCTTTATATTTCAAAGAGAAGGAGAGACGCCGGTGCAGCTCAGATGTCTTCTTAATTTTCAATTTATTTGATACAAGGTGCAGAACATAAGACTAACGTTTTGATGTAGTCACATCTTCATCAGAGTCCTGATGATAACCACCCACTTCAAAGACAGCAGGAACGCACAAAGCCTATGGCAGGGCATTCAGGCCATCACGGACTACAAGCCCGCGCCACAGAGCTGTGAGAGCAACATCCCTCTGCTCAACAATCTGAACTGCTTCTTTGCTCGCTTTGAAGCACAAAACAGCACCTGCCCATAGAAGACCCATCCCCCTCTACATGAGCAGCCCCTGTGCCTCTCTGCCGACAGCGTGAAGAGGACACTTGCTGCTATCAACACCCGTAAGGCAGCAGGCCCAGACAACATCCCAGGTTGTGCGCTGAAGGACTGCGCTGAGGAGCTTAAGGATGTCTTCACAGACATCTTTAACACTTCCTGAAGCAAGCCATCGTCCCATCATGTTTCAAAGCTGCCACCATCATACCTGTGCCGAAGAAAACTGCTCCATCCTGCTTCAATGACTACCGCCCCGTGGCACTGACACCCATCATCATGAAGTGCTTTGAGCGGCTTGTCATGTCACACATCAAATCCATTCTCCCCCCCACCCTGGACCCCTTCCAGTTTGCATACCGAGCCAAACGGTCCACAGAGGATGCAATCTGCTTTGCCCTCCACCCAGCCCTCACCCACCTGGAAAAAAGAGACTCATATGTGAGATTGCTGTTTATAGACTTCAGTTCTGCATTCAACACCATAATACCACAACAACTCATCTGCAAACTTGACAAACTGGGACTCAGTACCTACCTCTGCAACTGGCTACTGGACTTCCTCTGTCAGAGGCCTCAAGTAGTACGTGTTGGCAACAATATCTCAAGCAGCATCACACTGAGCACGGGGGCCCCTCAAGGCTGCGTGCTCAGTCCGCTGCTCTTCACCCTGCTGACGCATGACTGCACTGCAACCTACAGCAACAACCACATAGTGAAATTTGCTGACGACACAACTCTGGTGGGTCTCATCACCAATGGCGACGAGACTCAATACAGGTTGGAGGTCAACCTTCTGACCACGTGGTGCAGGGACAACAACCTCCTGCTGAACGTCAGCAAGACCAAGGAGATTGTTGTTGACTTCCGGAGAGGTCACACCCAACACCTGCCACTGACCATCGACGGTGCTGTGGTGGAGAGAGTGAGCAGAACCAAATTCCTGGGGGTGCACATCAGTGAAGACCTCTCCTGGACCACCAACACTGCATCACTGGCGAAGAAAGCTCAGCGCCGCCTGTACTTCCTGCGGAAACTCAGGCGAGCAAGTGCTCCACCAGCCATCATGACCACATTCTACCGAGGCACCATTGAGAGCATCCTCTCCAGCTGTATCGCTGTGTGGGGCGGAAGCTGCACTGAATACAACAGGAAAGCCCTGCAGCGCATAGTGAACACAGCTGGAAGGATTATTGGTGCTTCACTCCCCTCCCTGAAGGACATTTACACCTCCCACCAGACGCATCGCAATGCAGAATGAACGGCTCTTCAAAGTTCGGGTAGCCCAGGACAGGGGGACGGGAAAGAAGATGAATCAGCTGACACAGTACTGCGCTATGCTCTTCTGTCCATGTTATGCGTTGGTGTGAAGGTACCTGGCTTTGTTTTTTCTTCCTAGCTCCAGACTTTTGTTTCTTATTTCCTTTTGAGGTCTCACTATTTGACCTCTCAGAGCACAACAGAGCATAGAGGGGCTTTGCTATCCTTGAGAAGTTTGCGATATATGCTCTGTAGTATGAGATGAAGCCCAGTACTATTCTCAACTCACCCACTGTGGATGATTTTCTGTTTTTCATATCTTTTGACACAATTTTCCCCAGGAATCTGACCTGGTTTTTGAAGTGCTCACATTTCTTTGCAGATAGCTTCACCCTGAGTGATCTACTACTCTCTTTGAGAAAACCCTGATGGTAGGCCTTGCCCTGGTCTAGCACTGAAAACCAGGCACTACCATGGAAGCTATCAAACATATCTTGTATGCAAGGAATTGGATGGCGATCTGGCAGCAACTTATGACTAAGCTCTCTATAATCGCAGCACAGACGTCAGGCTTCCATCTTTGGGAGATGAATAGTGCTATCTAGATTTTCTGATCCAGCCTCAGTCTTTCAGATACTGCTTAACTTATCTATGCAGTGGCTTAGGAACAGACACGTAAGTTCTTCTTACCAGTGTTGGATCGGTGAGTCTGATTTTCAGCTGCAGTGAAGGATGAACCCTACATCGTTTTCATCTCTGGCGAAGGCTTTACACTCCTCTCTCAACATTTGCTTTACGCTGCTGAGCAAGGGGAAGATGACACACTGTTATTGGTGGGTCCGCAGCTATTTCTCCATCAGGATCAAGCTCATCCTTTCCAATGACCTCTACCGGCACAGCTGGAGGAGCTAGTGGGGGAGTGACAGGCTTAGATAGATAGATAGATAGATAGATTTGATCCTCAAGGGGAGGGTTCGCCTCCACTGGATAGACAGCTTTGACACGCTGAACCTGCCCCAACACTGTGCGTGGACTAAGGATAACATCATGACAGGTGGTATTGGTAATGGGCAATGTCAAACGAGAATATGTCCCTTTACTCAGAGTTATCATACTTTCTGACATATTCAGACCATCTGGCCAGGGGTGTTCATCAGGCAGGAAGAGTGCTTCTTGGCTTGACAACAAGGGACCTGTTCTCACAGAGCATTTCACATTTCTCACCTGGCCAGCTGGGATCACTTCCTTTTGCCTCCCCAGCTTCACCACACCATCACTGCACTCAGGGTCATAATTTTCACTAGCATTTCTGTTTTCTTACAGTCAAAAGAGAAAGCAGTACTAACAGCCTGGGTTACTACTTCATGTTCTTCAGCAGCTGTTCAATTACATTATAGCCAATAATAGGCTGCTCTGCTGCTCCTTTCTCACCTGTGACCAGGATAGGCACTTGCAGCGCAAACTGTGGGGCTTGTGTCGGATCTAGCTGGAACTTTACCTCCACCCATCCTTGCAAAGGAATGTCTGTCTGGTTGACGGCTTTACCCATTAGAACGAAAGGACCAAGGATCTCTTCAGTGCTCCGAACCTTCACCTTTGGAATATGCCTCTTCCTTCAGGCATCATTGATGAGGCAAACTTGTGATCCTGTGTCCCATAAGGCTTGGGTCTTCACCCCATCCAGTGAGCAGTTCACCATGCACTTGCTTCCAATGAGACGCAAAAGCTGTGAATGGTGCTGAGGGGAAATGTGGCTTACAGAGACAGATCCTCCAACTTTTCCATCTGAGTCCCATCTCTCTGCTAGCAGTCTCTCTTCTAATCAGTGAATACATTCCGTGAGAATAGCATGAGTGTCTGATGACTTGCTCAGATGTGTTTGATTGATTGAAGATACACCCTCCACTTTTTGGCCCGAGACATTGAGCTCTGCAGCCTCTTGAGAGATTTCCAGTTAGGCCACATTTGAAACAGTGGTCACACTGCTCCTCATCGCCCCTCTCTTGACACCCTCTGAATGCTCTCTTGGCTCTGCGTTGGAGCTGATTAGGCAGTCGGGGTGAGTATTGGACATTCTTCCTCAACTCAGCTACCTCTTCTCTCAATTGCTTCACAGAATCCATCAATTCACTTTCTGTTTGACTTTTAGCCATTTTTATTTTCTTACTCTTAAGGGAGGCTATTGGTAACATAGGTGATATGTTTGATAGTACACCCAAAAACAGCCCCCACTATAACACTATTACTTAATCTGAGCTTAGTAAAATTACTCAAACTCAAACCGGCTCCTCAACATGTGCTTTGGATCTAATCCCTACTAGATTCCTCAAAAACGTATATGATAGTTTAGCTCCCTTTATTCTCAAGATAATAAATACCTCATTATAGTAGAGGTCCTGAGTAAGATTTGTATGCACTTCATTTAGTGGAGAATATCTCAACTGTTATAGACTAATATGATCCCATTGAACAACGTGGGATGTGTGCCAAAATCTCTACCCGGGACGAAAGTCCTGAAAATGACCACAACCGATGACACTATTATCACACTACAGGTGAATGGGACATTTTTCCCCCTTTATAGATATCCCCATACATTTTACCAGATTAATCTTCATATTAAGAGAAATACTTTTTGTATTACACTTTGCCTATTACACACAACTAGTGACATACATGAATTGCCAGTTATTTATTAACCTAAACTTTAAAAGCTTACATTTCCTACCTGTTCTAAATATTGCGGTCATCACGCCATCACCTCCAACTTTTCCACCTCCAACAAAAGTTTACTTGGCAGCCATAGTGACCTAAGGTCATAGCAGAGCACATTGCTGTAAAGCAAGATGACTTTATTCTTCGTGTTGGCATGTGTCTTCTTACGTGTCATTATCATGAGTTCTTTATTCTTCGTGTTGGCATGTGTCTTCTTACGTGTCATTATCATGAGTTGTAGTTTTGTGTATTTAAATAATTATAATGAATTTGTATCAGTTTTATATTTAATTTGTGTGTATTGTAGCTAGCTAGCTGCTAGTGGTTTTGTTTTGTTTTTTGCAAAATGGGGAAAATGTCATCACCAGATTGTCTCAGACAAGTTGATGAAGTTACAATGTCTTCATGTCATGAAGTTATTCCTCACAAAGAACAGATAAATTGGTACATACTAATTACTCATTTGAAATCTTATTTTACAAGATTCCAAAAGATCTGGAGAAAGTGAGAGAACAACTTATGGATCTACATTACTGACACTGTCATCAGGTGACACAGATGTCTTTGTGTGCCTATTATACCACATAACAATTGTTCTGGCTCATCCGCAACTCACGAGTGAAAAGATCAATATTACCACTTCATGATATCTGCATAGCACTGGGAGACAAGCTCACACAGTGCCTCCCAGCACTACATATGCTGACTGGGTGCGATACAACCAGAAAAATATCAACCAAACTTGCAGCTCTGAACACTGTCCACAAACCAGACAACTCTTTTCTGATTCTCAATGTCAACTGTCCACAGCTAACAGAGTGCAAAACAAATGGCAGAAACATTCTTGGTCAAATGTCTCAAACCATCAACAGACATGGAGACATTTGATGACCTGCACATTGCTGCGTTCGATAGTAATGCCCTTAAGATGGACTTTGAGAGGGCCGCTTGCAACTCAACTAATGCAAGAAAACATATACTTATGGTTTTGTAAGAAAGAGCAGTTCATTAGTCCCTGAGATTGTAATCTCAAAACCTGAAGGTTTACCAGACCCCTGCTCGTGTGGCAAGTGTGCACACAAGAATGGGTGTCCCTGTCGGGTAGCTGGTATCCGTTGTTGTGTGGTCAAAATGAATCCAAGACAACTGGTGTGAGACTGCAGCTTTATTCACGACGCCAGGAGCATGTTACCCACATGAAATGTCAAAGTAACAAGCCCACACACCCACGGAAATCACAAGTTGTCACCCACCAGTGATCACCTAACCATCTGTTTTTTTAACAGAGATAAGAAATGTTTGCCACCCCTCATCCTGAGGGTTACCCCTAGTTCGGTGACACAGGGGTTATCTTAGCTTTCCTAAGTCAAAACATTCCAACATAGGGGTTTCAGATGACACAAGGGTCAGAGTAAGAGGATTAGATTTCACTACATGTATGCAGGGGCGTAGATTTGTGTGGGGACCGAAGGACGTGTCCACACCAATGTCACATTATGACTGAAATGTCCCCACCAATATTCAGGTTGAAATGGGTAAAAAAGCGCTCACATGCGCTACACAAAGAGTTAAATCATTTCTCACTTCAGTGCTGCGGATCATCTCGTACATATCTTGTAGCCTAATGTGCAGTAGCCTATAAGGGTAAATCGCGCTGATTTGAAGTTACCTATAATAACTACCAGGGAGCCGCAGTCTCCTGCGCAGCATGGCACAGCGCTTCAGCTTCACTTCACTACAATACAAGGCATATGAAGTGCGTCCAAATTCACCCATTCTTCTCTGTTGAACTCCTGGAGAAGTAGGCTACTCATCACACATGTCACATGATAGAGCCTTTTCTCAGCTTTTAAACGGTGCTAGCCACTATTTTCTGTGATACACAGTTCGCGAGAAAAATAACTTCAAGAGATTGAATAATTATTCTCTGCGCCCATCTCCACATCCATTTGTCTCAGTGGAATATCGTAGACCTACAGACTCTTCACGCAACACATGACAAACCATATCAGAACTAGATGTACCGCATATCGGTACAAAATATGACCGCCGCTCAGTCCTGTACAGCCGTTCCGCGAAAATAAATCACACTTCAATTTGTCTCCATATTTTACTCCATCCCCCACTCTTGAAACTTTTGTGTATGCTTGTTTGGCATGCCTGAGTGTGTGTGTGTGCGGCTGCACAGAAAGTAGCCTACTGGTGCTGAAAAGTTGAATAGATTGTAGAATAGCCAAAGAAGATGTAGCATTGGTATAAAACCTTTAAAATCTCTAAACAATCACAAGTAGGGCAGTTCATCACAGTTCATCTATTGCAACTGATTGATGAAAGGTAATTTACACCTGTAGGCTACATTGTATTTGGGAAAAGCAAAAGGTGTCAGCATAATGTTATTTATGTATTTATTTGTTTGTTTGTTTGTTTATGAACAAACACATCTCTGTCAGTTCCATGCCGTCTTCAACAGCTATTAAAAACAAAGGTCATTTTTGGATGGATGGATTTTTTGTGAATGTTTCTTCTTCTACATAAGATTTTAGTCATCTTTAGTTCATGTAATACTTCATTGTCAATGCACAAATTAAGTAACAGTAGTCTGAAACGTTATTGTTAATGCACAAATTAAGTAACAGTAGTCTGAAACGAAATGCTGTTTTACATGTAACCAGTGGTGCAAATAACTGACATGTCCAAATGGGCCTTGATGAAATGCGTCGCTATACTGTTCATACACATTTTAACGGGCCAAAGTTGAAGAACTGTTGTTATTGTTCGTGCAAATATATGCTGATTCATGTTCCCTTGCATTGTGTAACTGAGGTCCATGGATAGTCTGGCTTTCACCAGACCAAGCTCAATCTTTTAAGAAATCAAAAAATAAATAGCGGGCAGATCAGGCTGGGTTCACCCAGCCTAGTCCATGACACCCGATATTGTTTAATTTTCCGATTGAGATATCCACGCTCTGGCTATTCTAAATGCAAAAATGCATCAGGGAGTTATGACAAAACTGTAACTAACAAACTAGATCCTAATAGAAAGCTGTTAGCTTCCCTAAGCTACAGGTAGGCTTATAAGGTAGGCCTATTTACAACATAAATTGTCAATAGGCTATGCTGGCGACACAAATAAAATCTCCTTTGGAAACAAAAACGCCTTACAGTATCAAGCGGACTTAAACTGCCATATTGTGGCGAAAAGTTGTAATAAAATTCATGCAGCTCCATGAGTTAAGGAAAGCGCGAATGAAGTAGCCACTTCTAAATGGGACCCACTACACAGTAGCTTAATGTGTGTTGCTAAAGCAACCATAATGAAATGAAATGAAGGTGTCATTGTTTGGATACTTCACACACACGTGCTTTTTAATTTCACAGACTTCAACTACCAAGCTGGAATCAAAGCACATCGATTCCCCTCTCACACACCCTGCACGCACTTAAAACGAAATAAACAGGCGTCTTAGTCTCACGCATGTATAGGCAAAACTGTATCAGTAACGTTGGTAAATCTTCCATTGCACAGAATGATTTTTGTAGCACGTGCAACAAATGACAGTCGAAAGATACAATTACAGTGCTGCTATCAATTTGCTTGGTATATCCGCATTTCTAGTTTTCTACAAATGCAATCAATCAAATTGGCCTCCATCACTCAACCAACGCTAACGGTAACATTACCTAGGTCCTTATTGATATTATAAGATTAACGTACCTGCAGTAAAAACCAAGCATGTCCGATAAACATCCTCAGATTTATGTCGGCTTTAAGAAGAAATGGGAATTACATTTCATGTGAACATCGTCCTATCCTTATTAGACGTTCTCTGCGGTAAATTACAGTCCTTGTAGGAAACGGCCATTGTTTTTTTCAACCCACTTTTAACTTCCAACAAAATTACGTCTCACTGCAACGATGCGCCATCTAGTGGACAAACGACTACTTATCGCCAATACTGGAAATGCAGCCATGATGATGGTGATGAATATTTATTATGGCTTTCTTTTAATCCTACTGAATTTGTAATTATGTATCGGCCGTTCTAATACCGATAGTATGTGGGTGCCTGTGTGTGTGTGCATGTGTATAGGTGTGCACCGCCATCTACAGGCCAATGAGTGTACAGTCACTAAATGTACACATAACCTAATTTTTTAGACCCCCCCATGGATGAAATTCTACGAAACTTTGCATACCCCCAGAGAATGCCAGGTCAATCATACACATAAAATTTGGTGCACTTCTGAACATCTTAACTGAAGATAGGGGCGATTAAAGCAGAATAATATTGCATTTTCATTTTTTACCGGGGGGGTGCAAATCACAAATGAGTGATTATGGGCCAGGTTGATGTGGGCCCTTGAGACCAACATACCATAAAAGATTCTTCATCCTCAGTGCCACGGTTCAGGTAGTTATTTAGGAAAAACTGCTTTTTTTGCGGTTCGGGGGGCCCAGCACAGGGGTGGAGTGGCCCCCGGGGACGAAACGAAATTTTTCCGTAAAAGTCTAGTGGGGCTACATACCCACCAAATTTCATGTGCCCCGGTGGTTCGGTGTCCCGGGTATCATTGACCAAAAATCTGTAATAAACAGCAGACCTTACCGAACACAAAGGTGTAGGCTAATGCCCGTGTATTAGCTGTTCCAGTGTAATCTGGTTTTGAAATAAATTGTAGCAAAATTCAACACGGTCTTTCGGCTTTAAGCATTTCTTAAAACTGAGCTGTGCTTACATCGCCTAGATATCTGTAATTATTAGAATCAGAGAATATACTGTACAGGCAGTTCACGGTTAAGAGTTTGTGAATGTAGCCTTAATGATTTCTTTTCACAAAATGCTAAGCATGCATACACGTTTCTTAAAACTGAGCTGTGCTTAAATGGGTCAATGCATGATTTCATAACAGACCAAATAGAAAATAAATGTTAAATATAGCCTACATACAGTATCTGTACATATTAAAATCAGATTATGTAGGCTACACAGTATAGTTAGATCAAGTTGGACAGTACATTTTCATGGATAGTAGTTGGACAGTAGCACATTTTAATCATTTTATATACTGTATCTAGTGGCTGGTTAAAGAGTTGAGTGGCTTTTTTTCAGGGGGGGGGGTAGTGTCCCCACCAAAGCTCAGACCAAACCTACGCCCTTGCATGTATGTAAGGTATACTAAGCATTCAATGAGAGACATATAACAATTATCTCACAGTTGCAAGTACTGCAAATGCAAGGGAGGCTATAGTTGTAAAAATCCTATTACTGAATGAGGTCTCATCACCATTCCCATACCTGGACTCTGTTGTACAGTAAACATACACACACAACCACACACACACACATCCATCAGTTTGCACACTTACACCCATGCATACTCATGTATGCGTACTGATGCACACTCATGCAAGTTACCTGCAACTGACTTTCTGAAAGTTTAGTAAGCAATTTGTCTCAAAAAGGAAACACAGGGGGTAGGCCTATAGCAAATAGAGGGATCAGTCAGGCCTCAAACTTGGGGCTATAGGTTACAGGGTAGCAGGTCTGCAGCTTCACCGCAACATCAAAATGAATGAGGTGATGACATTCTATAAAACTTCATGAAGCACACTCATGCACTGCACATATACAGGTGCTTCCCTGCTTAGTATATTTGGTATGGCCATATGCAAGTCCGTTATGGTTCAATGTTGCCTCAGGGCAACATGCAGTTTTTTGTAATTTCCTAAACACCTACATTGATATGTTATGAAAAGTTGTTGATAATACACCGGTAAATGTATACCTGATAGTCACAGTGGATAAAAATAAAAGGTTCCTATGGTTAACCTTTGAAATTCCATAGAAAATGTATGGAAAAGTGTGGTACTGATACATGATTAAAAATATACCAATTAGATACAAATCCAAATGGCCTCATGTCAAAGACAACCAATTTGAGGAATACATGGAAGATTAAACGATAACACTTTAAAATGACCATGATATTGCAAAAAAACGCTTATGCATCCCTTGTTTGTATACAATTAACTTTCCATTCAAGACAGCACAACACACAATTAAAATATCAAACCAGAATGCGTACACATACACTACATGGTCATTGTAAACATTGTGATCACCTCATAAAATTTGTACCTTCAAAAATGTACACATATTTAATGACATATTGCCTCATTTGCATATTTTATTTAATTTTTTAGGCAAAGTGTAATACAAAAAGTATTTCTCTTAATATGAAGATTATTCTGGTAGAAATGTATGGGGATATCTATAAAGGGATATTAGTTTATAACAGTTGAGATATTCTCCGCTAAATGAAGTGCATACAAATCTTACCCAGGACCTAGACTATTAGAAACAGGTATATTTCCAACTGCTTTTAAAACCGTTGTTGTGAAACCTTTACTTAAAAAGTCGAATATTGACCATACTAATCTAAGCAACTACAGGCCTATATCAAACCTACCGTTCTTGAGCAAAGTACTTGAAAAAGTTGTTTGTAATCAGTTAAATACCTTCCTCAACGAAAACGGTATCCTTGAAAAATTCCAATCAGGTTTTAGATCAAATCACAGCACAGAAACGGCTCTAGTAAAAATAGTCAATGATCTTAGACTGGCTACTGACTCAAACAAAATCTCAATCCTTATTCTTCTAGATTTGAGTGCGGCATTTGACACCATTGATCATAGCATCCTAATTCACCGCCTTGCGAAGTGGGTGGGTCTCTCTGATAATGTTCTAAACTGGTTTCAAACCTACATTACTGGCAGAGATTTCTATATCAGTCTAGGAGATCATGTGTCTGTAAAACATGACTTGCCTTTTGGTGTGGCCCAGGGGAGCTGCCTTGGTCCCCTGCTCTTTTCCCTATATATGCTTCCGTTGGGAAACATCATAAATCAGCATAATGTTAACTTCCACAGCTATGCAGATGATACCGTTAATCAGTGGATGAGCAAAAATTATTTGAAACTAAATGATGACAAAACAGAGGTACTTTTGGTTGGACCAAAACCAAAGCGAGACATTGTTCTTAGTAATTTGGGGAACTTGGCACACCAGGTCAAACCAAAAGTAACAAGCCTCGGTGTCATCTCAGATGCAGAGTTAAGTTTTAAGCCCCATATCAGTAAAATTACTCAGACAGCCTATTTCCACCTGAGAAACATTGCCAAAGTGCGGCCCTTTTTAACTCAACAAGATGCATAAAAACTAATTCACGCCTTTATCACTAGCAGGTTAGACTACTGCAATGCACTTTTCACTGGTCTTCCCAAAAAACATCTAATGAAATTGGCACTCGTACAGAACTCTGCGGCTAGACTTTTAACTAAGACCAAGAAGAGAGAACACATCACCCCTGTGTTGGCTGAACTGCACTGGCTCCCTGTTTCCTATAGAATTGATTTTAAGGTTATGTTAATTACTTACAAAGCTCTGAATGGCATAGCACCTTCATATATCTCTGAGCTTTTAACATCGTATCAACCACAAAGGAAACTTAGATCATCTAATTCTAATCTTTCAATTGTACCCAAAGTGCTCCACAAGCAAAGTGGAGAAGCTGCTTTTATCCATTATGCCCCCAAACTATGGAACACCCTGCCTCTGTACATCAAGCAGGCGAGTCCAGTAAATATTTTTTAAAAAGATCTGAAAACATACCTGTACAGGAAAGCTTTTAGTTATCTCATCTTATCCTGTAGACGTCTTTTTTAGATTATTCTACATCTGCTGCTATCGGAGGGCGCAGCCAGCCAGAAGCAGATGGGCTCCCCCTATTAAGTCAGGTTCTGCTCAAGGTTTCTTCCTGGAATATGGGAGTTTTTCCTTGCCACAGTTGCCATATGGCGTGCTTGTGGGGGGTAAAGGGTTAAGGCTGCCAGTCTTGAATGTCTGTGTATAAAGTCAAATAATTACGACATATGCTAAGAACAAGCTAAGGCTGGCTGCTTGGAGTCCGCATCAATGGGGCCTAAGCATTTGTTAGCCTAGGCATTTGTTAGCAAAGCCTTTATATATCTATAGTAGTACAATAGTATTTCTGATATGTTGCTGATTGGATCATAAACGGCCACAGCAACAAAGGGGAATGACTGACTCTTCTCTAATAACTGTTATTTTCTATATTTCTGATATGTTGCTGATTGGATCATAAATGGTCACAGCAATGAAGAAAAGTGAAAGTGATTGATAATGACTATTATTGTGTTACATGCTCCAAATGTAAAGCACTTTGAGCTGCATTCTGTATATGAAAGGTGCTATACAAATAAAATATTATTATTAAAGCTTAATATTACTCTAGCTGGCATGTTTGGGATACTTTTCTTCAATTTCTGCTGTCTCTCCCAGTCAACGGCTGGCATTTATTTTCTCTGTTAAGGTCTCATCAGTCACTCTTAAATCATCCAAATGAACCTTTAGCTGAATTTTGATATTGTCACTCAATAGCCCTGTGCTGACTGACCTAAGAAACTTCTTTTGAATGAGTTCTGGGCTGCTGGCATCATTAGCAGCCGCTATGAGTTCAATTGCACGAAAAAGAAAGTTCTGAGGGGATTCTTTTGCATCCTGGGTTATGTTAACAAATCTGTGGAACATATCTGTTTTCTTTAAAGTGGGCTTTAAGAATTGCCTTTAAGTGCGCCATGGTCAGATTACTTTTAGTTTCCAGCAAACTGAGCCCTGGAGTGGCCGCTTCAACTACAGCTTCAACTATTTCCACTATGGCCTTTGTGTTTTCCCGTGTCTATTTGGTGCATAAGATTAGTATAGGATAACTTATCCTTCTGCCCCTGCTCACCGATCTGACATTTGATCCGAAACTCATGTCTGATGACCACTTCTGGTGCTCTGGAAAGCGGGGAGGCTGAGGCTGCTAGTGTGCTAGCCGCTGTCCTGCTGATTTTCCCTCTTAGCCCACTTATTTCCTCCTCGAGCATTCTAGTCGACGACTGGAAATTCAACTGCATCTCCGCATATTGTTTTTGTAGCCAGATGGGATGCAAGTGCCCATTAGAGCGTCATCTATAAACGAGGCAGATTATGTCAATAGTCAAGTCAAGTCAAGTTTATTTATATAGCGCATTTCATACACAGAGGTCATTCAATGTGCTTTACATAAAAAAAACCAAACAATAATAACAAATAAAAGCATAGAAGGGCAATATAGTCAAAGAATAGTTAAAAGGTAAAGATCATAATAAAAAGGAAACATAAAACAAGGTAAAATCATTTAAAAATAAAGAATAATTAGTAAGCAAAACAAAGGCAAAAGTAGTAAAAAAAGTAATAAAAGACAAAGTAGAATAATTATCAAGGCAGATTCAGAATTTGTAACTCGGCACAGTTAGCAGAAAGCATCTGAGAACAGTTTGGTCTTAAGTCTAGATTTAAAACTGGCTACAGTTGGGGCCTTTTTGATGTCATCCGAAAGTTGGTTCCACAGCTGAGCCGCATAGCAGCTAAAAGCTGCTTCACCATGTTTAGTTCTAACTGTAGGTTTTACTAGCAAGTTTTTCACCTGGGACCTGAGAGGACGAGAAGGTGTGTACTGCTGAAGCATGTCTGACAAGTATTTAGGTCCTGCTCCATTTACTGATTTATAAACAAGCAATAGTGCTTTAAAGTCAATTCTGTGACTTACTGGAAGCCAGTGCAAGGACTTAAGAATTGGAGTAATGTGGTCAGTTCTTTTAGTTTTTGTTAGAATCCTAGCTGCTGCATTTTGTATCACCTGAAGCTGTTTAATAGTCTTTTTAGGAAGGCCTGTGAACAGTCCATTGCAGTAATCAACCCTGCTGGAGATAAATGCATGAATGAGTTTTTCTAAGTCATATTTTGACATCAGCCCTCTGAGTTTGGCAATATTTTTGAGGTGGTAAAAAGCTGATTTAGTTATCGCTTCCATGTGGCTGTTGAAATTTAGATCACTGTCAATTAATACACCAAGATTTTTAACAGTATCCTTTGCCTTCAACCCTTTTGTGCCAAGGAGAGTGGCAACCCTAAGTCTTTCCTCATTTTTACCAAATATAATTACTTTAGTTTTTTCTTTGTTCAGCTGAAGAAAATGAGACATCCAGGTGTTGATTTGTTCTATACACTGACACATAGATTCAAGAGGACCATAGTCGTTTGGTGATAGAGCTAAGTAAATTTGTGTGTCATCTGCATAGCTATGATATGAAATCAAATTATTTTGAATGATTTGTCCAAGTGGGAGCATATAGAGGTTGAATAATAGTGGCCCCAAGATTGACCCCTGGGGAACACCACAGGTGAAGGACGTTGGTGTTGAGGTACAGTTTCCGATGGCAACAAAGAAGCTCCTTTCTTGTAGATATGATTTTAGCCAGCTGATAACTATGCCTGTAAATCCAACCCAGTGTTCTAGTCTGTGTAGTAAAATATTGTGATCAACAGTGTCAAATGCTGCACTAAGGTCCAGTAGCACTAGGACTGATGTTTTACCTGAATCTGTGTTTATAATAGATACGATAGATTTCCACAGCATGCATGTCCAAGTAGGAGGCCACTTCTATTTTTGGATGCTCTCTTAATGGTGTTGATGTTTAAAACACGTTTTTATTTTAATAATTGCCACATGATATGTGATGCTTCACATCTTATCACAAAGGTGGAGGCGAAATGGCCAGGGTTAGTACACGATGCCAGGATGTAACAGGAATCTAATTTCAACAGGGTGCCTTAGGCCTATACCTTATTGGAATATTATCAGATCCACTACAGGCCAATTAATGTGTAGGCTGTAACTTAATGTTATATGTCCAATTACAGTAATTTTTACAATAATTTGATGGGTACTGGGGGATAGACCTTACCTTTCAACACTCATCATCATCCCGTAGCTTACCCAGCACTGCATGAAAAGTGTGATTTTCGTCCCCGTAAACGCCCGGAGATCTCCCTCATTTTCGGCAGTTGCCGACAATTTGCAACCCGCAAATGTCACGTTTGTCTGTGCCACAAATTGTCGGAACCGTACTATGACGTATGTGGAGAGCTCGCAGAGTGCTAATGGCTCTAATTAGCATATGAATGCAGCGAAACCGCGCCTGGCCAGGCCTGGCTTGAATACCCTTACTCAGTATTGGATGAAACCACTACTTTCAAACAAGAAAAATCACTCGTGATTGGCAGCAAAACAACACCTGGCCAGGCCAGGCTTGAATTTCCTTACTCAGTATTGGATGAAACACAACTTTCAAATAAGAAAAATCACTCGTGATTGGTTGGCAGATCTGTCACTATTGGTCACCCTGGCTCATAATAAATGGAAACACCAATATTCATATTATATGTCATTATGCTGTATATTCATGTCATTGTTATCCTATACTATTATTACCATCAATGACATGAATTTTTAGAGGAAAGGAACATTTGCCAGGAACACATTTATGCAAAGAAAGAGCTTTATTAAAACAAACACACATGTGCAAAGCGAGGATCTCCCCACACAACATAGCTCATGAGCAGCCCAAAAGCTACGACTCTGTGAACTGGCCGCCTCGGGGCTGTAACTGGCGGTTCTTTCTGAGGTAGGCCCGTTTTGCAGACGCCTATGGTGCGTGGCTTTGTACTTCGGAGTCGCCTCTAACCGGGACTGCAGCATGGCACAGAGTTCAGAGAGCTCCGGGCTACGAAAGTACGGCGATCGTACAATCCATTCAGACACCCGGCCAACAACGCCGTCTTCATCAGACATCAGGTCTAAGGTGGCGGACTTCCAAAGTCACACTCTGTCTCGATTCCAGCAGCTGTAAAAAACAATTAATAAAGACAATCATTAGGCCTACTGTGCGATGCACTGCATATGGACACGACACATCTATCAATGCACCTGGAAAACACCAAAAAAAGTGTTACCCTCTTTCATCTCGATCGACTCAAAAAATACACTTTAATAAAGCAACTTACACTGGTTCTGCTCACTCGTTCTTTTGCTAGGCTACTCTTAGCTTTGGTTTTAGGCTAGGGTACTTTTAGCTTAGCTAGCAGTCATCAAACATATTCTTACCGCAAGCTTGGGATTGTGCACCCGTCTTCTCTTCTTAAAGGATGACGCCACCAGATGTCAGTAGTAATATATGTTCTTACCTTAACTTTCACGAGTTGAGTCATACCTCTCCCGTGTCGGTACGTGCACTCAAACGCTCTGGTGCGCTGCGCGAATGTGTTAGCATGTTGCTATGCTAGCGGGCTCAGACGTAGCCAGACGTAGAAGTAATCAAAAACATCCACGTTTTCCCGACTTAAATACAGTTGCACGAGTAGTTGATAAAAATGTGTACGGTCACACAACATGAAACGTGGCGATTTTCCAAGCGAATAAACAGGAGAACTACAATGTGTGGCGCAATAGCACTTGGGAGTACTTCGACCTAGCGTAGTAATATTGTTAACACCTAATTGTAGATCCTATCCACCACAGAGTTTAGAATCCATGCTGGATCGACCCCTCAGCCTCCCCCTCCCCTCTGAGCGAGAGAGAGGCACACACACTAGAGATGCGCTGATGGGCTATTATTTCAACCATAACTGCATAGCAAAACTTATCATCCATCCGCCATCCATCAGCACCAAAGTTTTTTGACCAATTTTCAAAACCGCACCCGCCCACCATCCACTGGTTGTTTTAATGTAGGCTACATGGGTGATGCAGCGCTGCTGACGTGAGGCTAGAAAGCTCTTGCCTGTTCTAGAAAGACTGATCCAATGCAGCAAATATATTAAAAGGCTAAAGTCCTACATTGGCTATGTTGTAGCCTATCCCCAGAATATCAGCAGCAAACTCAGTCTCTGTCTCGCAAAACAGTCTCCAAATAAAACGCACATCGGCCTGTTGCCTATTCTGCCAGCTTGTGCCAATATATCGTCCAAAATGCTTGATTGCATTGCATTCTCCACATTTTTAGCTAAATGTTCATGTACCACATCAGTATTTTTGTTCAGTGAATCTAGATATGAATCTAGAATATGTTCTGTGTCCTCTGCTATCTTTAGTCCTTGCTTTCTGACTGCTTCATCAAATAGTTCTTGCAGTGAGGTGGGGGGGGGGCATACCCATTATCTTCCTTGCCCTCTTGATGAGGGATTGCAATTGAGCTTTACATTTAACAGTGTTGGTAAAAATATTATATACCAAAGTGAAATATGAGATCCAGTCACGAAGAAGTACAAATCAAGATGCAAGGTTTATTAGGCTGTATACAGGAGAGAGGCACACCCGTAGCACAGCGTACTCCAGAATATGCGTCTCTGACTTGACACAGAATCATCCAGGGTTTAAGTACCCGACAGTAAGAAATAGATAATCATACAGTGACTGTGGCAACGCCAGGAGACATTCAGTCTACCCTAATCAATGACGAAACTGACTGTTGACGCAGAATAGACAACACCAAGTGATATCCACTCTGACGCCTTACATCATGTTTAAAAGAACAGTACAGATATCACACAGGGTCATGATGCAGACGTAGAATCATACTTTTAATGGACAGGTTCCCAAACCATATTATGATGCCATATCTTATGATGGATTCAATTCAGCCCTATAGAAAGTTAGCATAATGTCCTTCTCTATACCGAACACTCTCAGCCTTCTCAAAAAATTAAGACTTTGGCTGATCCTTGAACACAAAACCTCAACATGCTGGGCCCATTTGAACTGGGAAATCGAGCATTATACCTAAGTATTTTTATGTGGTTACCTGTTCTACTGCCTCTCCGTAAATTGTCACTGTGTTATGGTTACCTATAGATTTGGGCTCAAAGATAATTTCTTTTGTTTTGCTCCCATTCAAGACCAAATTATGCGATTCACACCACAGCACAACCCTGTCTATTTCTGATTTGTAGACAGAGGCGTCGGAATCCTTCATCATCAGACTAAGGATAGCTGTGTCATCTGAGAACTTGATTATGTAATTATTTGTGTGATGATTTCTGCATTCGTTTGTACAATGTGAATAACAGGGGAGAACTAACACAGCCCTGGGACACTCCAGGGTTGATGATTTTAACTTGTTGTGTTCTATCAGTGAGAAACACTTAGAAACAGTACCATTTAATCATAAAAGGGTTCACTTCCATCTGTTTTAACTTGTATAACAATGTTTGTATTAAAAGCACAGCTAAACTCCATAAAAAGTAGTCTGGCGAATGCCTTAGTGTTTTCCAAGTGCTTTAGTATGAGATGGGATGTAGTGCTTAACGCATCAGCAGTGCTTCTCTTATCTCCCTACTGGTAGGGATCAAGGAGATGTTGGACATAATGCGTTCAAATTATTTCATTACGACTGACGTTAACGCGACTGGTCTAAAGTCGTTATTCTCTCATAATCCTTCCATGCCACCAAGTAAAAACACTGGCCTTGTTTTCAAGTGCAATCAATAAATTAATTGTACATTTTGAAGAAACTTTTCATTTCTATTAGTTTTTTTACATATGCCTAAATCAGGGATTATACATAGCAAAAGAGTCCGGGGACAGACATTTTTTAAATTAGGTTTAGGGAAAAATTTAACACACACTCACCCTGACTTCACAAAATCTCTCTCCAGCCAAACACCCAAAGTTGGCAACCCTGGCAAATGCCTCCAGCCTCGCCTGACCATCTTGGCTTTGCTTCATAGTTTATGTCAATAATGCTAAATATTACCCAACAACTACTGTGCAAAGGTTTAAGCTTGTATCTACATTATTTTCTGAGATATGAAGGCTTAAAAAACAGTTGAACTCATAGGCTTGGTGCGGAGAGGTGGGGTGTTGATTATGCAACGTCTGAAACACGCCAATTCAAAATCCTCTAACATCTACTACACCTTCGTTTTACATAGTTAGTTAGGCTACAGAACTGCATCTTCTCAGATGAAGCACTGTGATATTATCTTGGTCAATAATTGCCAATTAGATTATTTAGCGTTCATGTAAACAAGTCAGTTGAAATCTTTAATCAGATTCATTTCAATTCGGATTTAAATAAAAATGTCCATGCAAACGTGGCTATTGATTCCAATGGGAAAGACAGCTAGATGCTAGTCATACGGTACATATTGATTCCCAGGACATTCAATCCTTTTACTAACACAATGGTTATGAAGAAATGTGTAACTGACTCATGCCGAAACTATGTACACTACCAACCTAATTCGTTTCCTATACCCCAGTGAGGACGAAGTTAGCCTGTAGCTAACACTTACCATAACCTCTATGTAAAACGGTTAGCTTGCAAGCTAGCTATCTAACAGTGGAACTTCAGTAGCCTACAACATAAGCTTAGCTACCGGTATCTCACCTAGTTGTAGGAAATATGTAAGTAATGGGATTAGAATGAATCCCATGAACAAACAGATAACTCTTACACCAACCTTATTTTGTGCCTTTTATTCACGTTTGTTCAACAATTTTGTAAGTATAAATCCTTTTCCCTGCCCACTTCGATGCAGCTCAATAGGTTTCCATTATAACGGAATTGCCCTAAAAGGTGGTGGTGGGTGGGAATATTGAAATGTTTCGGCTTGTGACGTCAAAAGCCTTGCCGATTTTGACCAGCTCACCCTGGAGACTGAAGGCAGGATACATCCAGAAATCCTTATCTCACTCAAAACAGCATGGATGTTTTTTTTCCAAGTTTGTATGCGTGTGGAAGCACCAGAGACACACAATAACACATCAAATCCCAGAAAAAGTGATTTTTTCATAATATGGGCACTTTAAGGGAGAGATCCCGTCTGGCCCACTGGCTTTCCTTTTGTGCAAATGTAACAGTTATAAATGTAGTTTAGTGTTTGTATGTGATTTTCGCCGTAATTAAGCAGCTGTATTGAGATTGGTGTTTTGGAGCCCCCTTTGGAGAAACGGTGTACTGCAGCTCTGCTACTTTTTGTCCATGTGTAGTTGCCGTACCCGATCAGAAGCGTTATGCTTGCATTGGGTAGGTTGACTGTATAAAGCACTCCCCACTTTGTTTTAATTCTGTAACTGTAAAATGTTGTTTAAGTTGAAAACTTCGACATATCACTTATGTTATATTACTTTACATGTACTGTTAGGATTTGGGTGCGTTTCTAGCAACTTGGAGAAAGTTTATTTATGTTTTCATTATGACCACGAGATCACACACTGAGTCTTACCGCTAGCAACTTTCCATGCATTCAGTGTAGTTTAGTTTAGTGTGCATGGAAAGTACAATTCAGTCAATGAATTAGCAATGAATCTACAGTTAGTTTAGCATTATGTGTATGGATTATCTCCGTCTTCGTCTGTGAATGTTTAGTGAGTCTCTTGGAATTTTAATTAATTTGTTCTGTGCACCTGAACGCTCCATGTTGCATGTCTCCCTTTCTAGTAGGGCTGACAGTGATGATATGAATGATGCATCTAATATAACCCACTCAACTTAGTGTACTTCCTTTTATTTTGCTTGTACAGATGCTGTTTTATGTACGCCAGTGCCTGAAGGCATATGTTGTTTTGGTTTTTCCAAAGGTATGTTGCTCCATATGTAAAATGTGAATTAGTTATAGAATGAGGAAATATTTTCCTGTGCATTTTTCTTAAGTTTATTTTATCAATGTCTAGTATGCTAAAGGTGTATGCTTCTGTAGGAATGTTTCTTTCTGTGTTATTTTAAAGAGATAATTATCAGAAGCGTTATGCTTTGCATTGGATGCTGTTTTATGTACGCCAGTGCCTGAAGGCAAAAGTTGTTTTGGTTTTTCCAAAGGAATAAATGTCATAAAAGCCCGTTTTGGTCTCAGTCCCTTCACCGCCTGACCACCGTTACACAAAGCCTTAAATGTATCAGTGTCAATTACTATTCTATCTTTATTGGGATCACAGAATGTGTTTACTGATATGTCCCTGCCATCCTCAGTGTCAAAGCTTTTATTCGGAGATACAACTTCATGTGTTCGATCCTAGTATCTGAGTAGGAAGAAGAACCGCTTCCTGATCGTTTGTCGGTGAACGTTGGTTTAATAGAATGGTAACAATTGATCAATAAATAACTTTATTATATTTACATACAGCAGTGGTACTCAAAGTGTGGTCCGCAAGCTATCTCAAGTGTTCCACAAGTAGATAATAGATGAGTTGTTTGCAATATTGAACCAACTTGTATGTAAATCCAAACAGTTCTGCAACACTGATGTAACCTATGCCAGTTTAAATCATGAATCCTCTGACACCATAAGCAAGGTGCAAAGACAATAAGCAAGGTGGTTCAGTGAGAAGGCCTATTGTGTAATATACTGTTGAAGTAGGTCTACTGTTTTTTTTTTTTTGCTAAGTGGTCCGTGAAACACTGACAAATAGTAATATTGCAGTCTATTAAAATAATGCAAACACAAAACAAGAACATCCAAACTATGCACAGAATTAACAATGTCCTCTTTTTGCCAGACGATGCAGACATCTGGCCTACAGATCCTTTCTAAGATGGTGCTGGGATTATTTAGGGAAAAAGGTCTGAGTTGTTGTTTCGGCTTGTGTTGTCCTGGGGATCCGAAGGGACAACACACAAAACACATTCGTTGGCTGTGATGATTCTATTACATTGCTCATTGATTGCGCTGGACCATAGGTGGAGCCATCAGGTGTTATTGTGGAGATGTCGCTTTAATCCTCCTCCTCATCTTGATCAACCGGAGGTCTTCTAGCTGGCCTTGGATGAACAAGCTTGATGGCAGTAGAGGTAGCAGGCCCCCATGCCCATGGTGTATCCGAAGTGCTTGTATCAATACTCATACTTTTCATGAAGTATTCTGTTTGGGTACCTAAAGTAAATAAATGTGTATTACTGTCAAGTTACAAGATGCTAATAGTACACAGGACATTCACTATCTCACACAAAACTGTACTGGCACAATGGAAACAAAAATATTTTAGTGACTGTGGTAAGGTGTATGATGTACTAAGTAGCACATCCACAAGAAGACATTTGGTAGCCTAGTAAGAAATGACGGTTCGATTTGGTTTGATAAAATGCGGGGCGAGACGGAGGATAATATCAATGTCAGGGCCAGCGGCGAAGAAAAAGAGATACACAGTAGATTATTCCTACCGCTGAAATCAAGAAGACGCCTATGTAGTCACAAAGCCAGAACTGAGAGACTCAGGAGAAGTTTTTATCCCCAGGCCATCCGAACTCTGAACTCACACTATACTGACTTTGCACACATTCACTCCTCAGCACTCTCAAACATTTCCCAACTCTGAACTCACACTATACTGATTTTGCACTCATTCACTACTCAGCACTCATGACCCCCCCCCCCCCCCCCCCCCCGCCCCCACACACACACACACACACCTACAAGACTTTTAGCACTTTTACATCCCTCTCCCTATGCTACAGACCTTTTATTTATTTTCTTATTTCATCACACGTCAACACACACACACACACACACACACACACACACACACACACACATATCTGACTTTCTCCAACTTTTGCACATCTCCATAGAACTTTTTATTTATTATTTTTGAATTCTCCTCCATCTACCCATGTCCTTGATTGCCTAGCCTTTCTGCCCCCCCCCCCACCCCCATCACACACACTTACATCATCACTGTCATCACCTCACATACATACAGCACACTGCTTGCTACAGTAAGCCTCCTCTACATACTTGCTGCACACTGCCTTGAGGATCTTCTCCAACACACATCCTCTACATACTTACAGCACACTGCCCCCCCCCCACCCCCCACACACACACCTACAAGACTTTTAGCACTTTTACATACCTCTCCCTATGCTACAGACCTTTTATTTATTTTCTTATTTCATCACACGTCAAAACACACACACACACACACACACACACATATCTGACTTTCTCCAACTTTTGCACATCTCCATAGAACTTTTTATTTATTATTTTTGATTTCTCCTCCATCTACCCATGTCCTTGATTGCCTAGCCGAGGAAGCTTCTCCAACACACATATTGCACACTGCCCTCTGCCCACATACACAGCACACTATCCCATCTCCCCTGTCATCCCCCCAACACACACACCAAGACCCCTGGCAGTTGGGTTAGCCCCTTGAGCCCAAGGTTTCTTCCTTGGTAAGGGAGTTTTTCCTTGCCCCTGTTGCTCTTGGGTGCTCCTTGTTGGTGCCCCCCCCGCCCCCCCCCCCCAATCCCAATCCTCCCCCACCTTTCTTATGCAGCCCTTGCCACTTAATCTACTAAACCCCTCTTCTACTGCACCCCCCCCCCCCCCCCCATTAATGCACAAATAGGCTGACAGCAGACATAATTTCACTGCATTTCTTACTTCCAGTAACTATATGCATGTGACAATAAACTTCCTTGTATCCTTGTATACAATGCCGACAGGGTGAAAATTTCGGAGTGGGTAACAACTTAATATGCATAGTAGCTAGGCATGGGCAGTTCGCGACTGATTCGGTCAGAAAGAACGAATCCCGAAGGTGAATGACGAGAACTGATTCCCAAAACAAGAGAACTGGTTCTTTTTTAACATACAAAAATATGGTCACATAATAAAAGATACAAACAAACAGAGATTCATCTCCCTCAACTGTATATTGCGATTGAGTCTAAAACGTGAATGAGAGTACTACAGCAGGTAGCAACCGCGTTGCCATGGGTAAACAAATGATAGGCCTGGCTTTACTTACGTGCCTGCCTGCCAGCGCTAGAACTTGGAAAACGCCATTTGATTCTTACTGCATTCCATTCAGTATATTTATGAAAAAAGGCACTTATGTGCTTAATATTAAGCTTGATATTTACATAAATGATGTAACAGACCATATGAGACGGTGTTCTAAAGGATATTTGACTTAAGACAACCAAGACAGTGTTCTAAAGCATATTTTGACTTAAGGAAAGAACTGAAAGAACGAATCAAACGAACGATTTGTGAAGGTGAAGGGAACTGAAAGAACTGATCTCCATGCCTGATAGTAGCCTATTGTTAATGTTTTATGGATTAGCTAAAAGAGCAGGTGAAAGGGCATTATAAGAACCGTTTAGACTCAGCAACCTTAAAGTGACAATGAATGTACCATTTATAGTTAAACAGTAACATTTGCAGCATTTGTTAATAAGTTATTATTTAAAACCAGAAATAGGCCTAGTATAACTATGATTTATAGGCATTTAACATGAATCAAAATCATAACTTTTTTTTTTTGGGGGGGGAGGGGGGGGTCGGCAATGAATGTCCCGGATTTTCACAAATCAAATGTGGCAACCCTAGTTTAGTCGTCTCAGGTTCAGACAACCTAGACTTTAGAGTTTATCTCAGTGTTTGTTAAACCTCCCCCTTAAGTCAACTGTGAATAAATGTAACCATCCCACAGAGAAATGAGTCTGTGTTGACATGTTTCTTATATGTCTGTTTGTAGACCACAGACACACAGACCTCCGTCTCCAGTGCTCAGCTGTGTGTCCATGAGGAGTGACCAGTCCAAGGATGGTGATCTGCCCACTTTCAGTACTGGAACAGTCCCACCTGATGCAAAGTAAGACATCAGCCTTTAGGATTCATTAAAGTTATTCATGTCAGTGTTCTCACACGGAATTCTACGCACACGCACACACACACACATGCACACACACCCTCTCTCTCTCTCTCTCACACACACACACACGCACACACACACACTCTCTCTCTCTCTCACACACACAAACTCACACATGTGCACACATACACACACACATACTCGTGCACACATGCACACTCACATGCACACATACACACCCACATGCACGCACATGCATGCACATACTCACATACACTCACACATGTGTACACACACATGCGCATACACACACATACTCGCTCTCTCTCTCTCTCTCACACACACACACACACACACACACACACACACACACACACACACACACACACACACACACACACATATGCGCACGCACATGCACACACATACTAACATACACTAAAATGTGTACACCACACACACATGCACACATACACACACACACACACACATATGCGCACGCACATGCACACACATACTAACATACACTAAAATGTGTACACCACACACACATGCACACATACACACACACACACACACATATGCGCACGCACATGCACACACATACTAACATACACTAAAATGTGTACACCACACACACATGCACATGCGCACACACACAACAACACATTACATTTATATAGTGCTTTTCTCAACACTCAAAGTGCTTCACAGGGAAGGAGGGACCTCACTAACCACCAGCAATGTGTAGCACCCACCTGGGTGATGCACGGCAGCCATTATGCGCCAGAACGCTCACCACACACCAGCTTGAGGTGGAGAGTGAGAGTGTGAATTAGACAATTACTGTGGTGGATGATTAGGGGTTATACACTCTTCATCAGACTTGTCTGTCTGTCTGATGTCTGATGAAGAGTGTATAAGCTCAAAACGTTACACACTGGTGAAAGGCAATAAAAAATCCTGATGGGAGCAAGTGTGCGGACATTCCACCCTTTTTTTCATTTAGTAGCCTAGCACTTTTTGTCCAGCACCTGCCTTGGATGTGCGCACCTACAAACAACTTTTCAGTGGATGATTAGGGGGCCAGATTGAATGAGCCACACATACTCTCCCTCTCGATCACACACACGTACACATGAACAGACAAACACACACACACACACATATGCGCACATACACACAGACAAGTGCACGGACACACACATGCACACACACATTGTTATGTTATACAATTGCTTTGTATGTGTGAGTGTGTCTGTGTCTCTTTCTCTCTCTCTCCCTCTCTCTCTCTCTCTTTTGTGTGTTAACATGTATATTGTTGAGAAAAAGGACTAGACACAAAGAGATTTATTTTTCACTGATGGAGATGTTTGTTGTTATGTTCCTTATACTGTCAACTGTGAATACATGTAACCATCCCACAGAGAAATGAGTCTGTGTTGACATGTTTCTTATGTGTCTGTGTTTGTAGACCACAGACACACAGACCTCCATGTCCAGTGCTCAGCTGTGTGTCCATGAGGAGTGACCAGTCCAAGGATGGTGATCTGCCCACTTTCAGTACTGGAACAGTCCCACCTGATGCAAAGTAAGACATCAGCCTTTAGGCAGTGGTGGAGGAAGTACTGAAACTCAGTACTTAAGTAAAAGTACAAATACACAGAGAAATATTTACTTTAGTAAAAGTAAAAGTACCACAATGACAACCCTACTTAAGTAAAAGTAAAAAGTACCTGCTTTTAAATGTACTTTAAGTATTAAAAGTAAAAGTATTTGCATAATGATTTATTATCTTAATATCTATATTCTAAAAGGAAAAATCAGTATGGGCTGTGGCATTTTAATTAAGCTAGTTTTAGGTTATACTCGACTAGATAGTTTTAAGCTAATGCAATTGTGCTTACCATCTGTGGCCCAGTTTACATTCTGACCTACAATTCTAGAGACTGTAATTCTGGTTATCTAGGGTGATCTGCTGAGTAAAATATCATTCAGCAAAACACGAGAGCCTGAAGTTTAACGGGGTAGACAAGGGAAACGTCGGGTGGATCGTAATGCCAATTATGCCGATTGAACAGAAAATTTGCTGAGAAAGGTGTCTTTATGATTAGGTTCAGTTTCACTTGCGCAGACGCATAGACATTGAATGAGCGCTTACATTACTACCCCCCAATTGTAGGCTATGTATCTTTATTTGATCACACACAATTAAGTAATATTTCCTAATCTGAAGGTTATGTTTTTTCCGGCCACCGGTTCATTAACCCATTTAAGCCCAAATTTTTCCCAGACATGCAAATAGGCAGATCATGTGTTATTAGCAACCCTTTAAAGGAATCAATAATTCTTTTTTTTTAAAAATGTATAAAAATAGATGAAAAAGTGAGTTTTATTACCGGTCACAATTGTGTATGTGTGTATATATATATATATGTGTGTGTGTGCATGTGTACTGTATGTCTCTGTGTGTGTCTGAGTGTGGATATCTGTGTGTGTGAGTGTGTATGTCTGTGTGTGTGCGCGTATACACACACACACACACACACACACACACACACACACACACACACACACACATATATATATATATATATATATATATATATGTGTGTGTGTGTGTATATATACGCGCACACACACAGACATACACACACAAATACACACACACACACAGATATACACACTCAGACACACACACAGACATACACACACACACACACATATATCTGCAGGTGGGTGTGTGAGCAGCAGGCAAAGTGCATGTCGCGTGCAATGTGAAGTCCCCTTGAGTGTGTATGTCTGTGTGTGTGTTTGTGTCTTTGTGTGTGTGAGTGTGTATGTCTGTGTGTGTGAGTGTATATCTGTGTGTGTGTATTTGTGTGTGTGTGAGTGTGTATCTGTGTGTGTGAGTGTGTATCTGTGTGTGTGAGTGTGTATATCTGTGTGTGTGAGTGTGTATGTCTGTGTGTGTGTTTGTGTCTGTGTGTGAGTGTGTATGTCTGAGTGTGTATATCTGTGTATGTGAGTGTATATCTGTGTGTGAGTGTGTATGTCTGTGTGTGTGTTTGTGTCTGTGTGTGAGTGTGTATGTCTGAGTGTGTATATCTGTGTATGTGAGTGTATATCTGTGTGTGTGTGTATGTGTGTATTTGTGTGTATGTGTGTATTTGTGTGTATGTGTGTATTTGTGTGTGTGTGTATGTGTGAGTGTGTATGTGTGTGTGTGAGTGTGTATATTTGTGTGTGTGTGAGTGTGTATGTGAGTGAGTGTATGTCTGTGTGTATGTGTGTGTGAGTATGTATGTGTGTGTGTATCTGTGTGTAAGTGTGTGTGTATGTCTCTGTATGTGTGTATGTATGAGTATGTGTATGTGTGTGTGTTTGTAGGTGTAGAAGTATGTGTGCATCTAGATACAACATTCTATCCCACCGGTCACTATTGTGACCGTTAACATGTTTACTCATTCTGCAAACACACCAAAGACATTTGAATAATTATAAATGTATATATCATAACTAGACACCTTAAAGACCATGTGTACAAAAAATATTTGTCCTGTGTTTATTTTAACATACTTTAAAAAACTTTTATTTGGGAGCTGTGAGGCCGTCATCCTCTTCTCAAGGTGCAACCAGGAAGTAAACAGCTCTGGTCATGTGACAATTTACTCAAAACATTTGACACTGCACACATTTCATTGAAACACTCTATTGTTTCAATATTTACTGAAAGAGTATTGGGATATTCCCCATTTACAGTTTTAGAGGCTTATAAGTACATATTTTTTTTCGGTCACAATTGTGACCGATGGGGTGAAATGGGTTAATAGTCTAGCCTACAATTAATTTGTGCCGCAAATGATCAGACGTGTGACAGAAGCATGGGCATAGCCTGTAACTTCGCTGATCCGCGGATAGCAATCTCATCGGAGAGGAGGCTGCAGATAACAGACAGAGAAAGGCACAGAACACAGTTGCATGTACAGTGTAGCCATGGGTCTGGTGAATATAGCCTACCGAATGCAGATGGCTACAAGCTCACGCTTTGCCTGATCTAGACTAGAAGCTTATGTTTCTAAGAATGCACGTAGCGCTCCAGAATCTTTGGTAGCAACCCCGCCCCCTGGTAAAACAAACGTGTTTGTCAGAGAGAAAAAAAAAACTGATCATAAAATGTATCGTAAAAAGGAACGATGGTGTTATAGAAATGTAGCGGAGTAAAAGTACAGATAATTGCTGTAAAATGTAACGAAGTAAAAGTCAAAAGTATGCACTATAAATTTTACTTAAGTAAAGTACAAATACGTGGAAAATTTACTTAAGTACAGTAACGAAGTATTTGTACTTCGTTACATTCCACCACTGCCTTTAGGATTCATTAAAGTTATTCATGTCAGTGTTCTCACATGCAATTCTACACACACACACACACACACACACACACACACACACACACACACACACACAAACATACACACACACACACACACACACACACACACACACACAAACATACACACACACGTACATACACACTCCCCCCCCTCTCTCTCTCTTTGTATGTTAACTTGCATGTGTGAGTGTGTTGTATGCATGTTTTAATGGTGGTGTGTCTATTTTTGAGAGAGGTATAGACACAAAGAGATTTATTTTTCACTGATGGAGATGTTTGTTGTTATGTTCCTTATACTGTCAAGTGTGAATAAATGTAACCAATGAATGTCCCGGATTTTCACAAATCAAATGTGGCAACCCTAGTTTAGTCGTCTCAGGTTCAGACAACCTAGACTTTAGAGTTTATCTCAGTGTTTGTTAAACATCCCCCCCTTAAAGGACAATTCCGGCGCAAAATGAACCTAGGGGTTAATAACACATGTGTACCGAGTTCGACCGTTCGCTGGGATGTATTTTCATGCTAGTCGAATGTGACCAGTTTTTTTGCTAACCGCTTATTAGCGTTTAACGCTAGCCTTCGGGGCACACTTACAGTAGAAAGAAATCGCTATTTCTATACCACTAACAAGGCTCAAAATAGCACCACACTTACACAGTAGCATAATGAGGGTCTCTACATGTAAACCGAAGCATTGAGAACTTTATAAGTGTACAGGCAGTTTATTAAAAAGAAACACATTACCGTTCACGTCTGGTTCACATACAGGCAGGCGATGTGAACTAAAATCAAACGTAATTTGCTCAATATAGGCCTATCAGAAATAATAGCTCCGATGTAACATAACTTGTATAGTTTACGTACTTAGTGGATGTCCATCTGGTCCCTCCCAGCTAACAATTTATGGTTTCCAAAACGTTCTGGGAACCATAGTTTTTGGTTTCGGAAACGTTAGTTTTTGGTTCCCAAACGTTACCCTAAGGTTAGTTTTTGAGCAAGTTTTGGTTCCCATGGAAAGTTTGCTGAACGTTCCGGAAACGTTAGTTCTTGGTTAAATAAAACGAAGATAAACCTATGCTGTTACATTAAACAATCGCTAAAAAGAAAAACTCACATGCAGGTGGTGGAGGCAGTGACATCTGCTGACCTAATAAAAGGCAGGAAGAGACAAATACATCAGAACAGTAACATGATATGCACTAGGTTAATAAACATCAATGTCAGTAGTTCCAAGGTAGGAAATATGACTCAACTGGTTTTCTTAAATAATACATGTATAAATGTTAACTTACAGACAGGGCTTCCAGGCACACGCACCATCCTGGAATGCTTTCTTGCTTGCGGAACGGATTCATCTGAAATAAAAGACCATACAATCTGCACTGATTGCAAAAAGAATATTTGAATTGTGCAAATAATGTAGTCTGTATTTAAGAGGTCTTACCATCACGTGACCATGCACTGCCTTTTGTGGACGCTCGCATCTTCTTCCGCCTCAATGCTAGAAGTGTCCATCAGCCGCTGACATTTTTCCATAGCTTTGGTGTATGAATCTACGTTAAGAGAACAACGTTTTTGTGAGCCAGTAGTAGAGCAAAGCAGTATTTCCATATAGAGAAAACTATTATTGATAGTATTGCAGCAATCAGTCATCTGTACACAACCAGATTTTCTTAACTGGATATTTGGCCCAGCTTTTGACTTGATTTTTGTATTGTAGCCCAGATAATTTCTAATGGGGAGACACAGCATCCATAGAAATGCATGGGCTTAGTTTGTAAAGCCAGTATGGCAGCTGTGTATAGCCTACTACACACATTCCGCCCCTTCCTGTATGCTTCCCAACAGACCTCTGAAGTTCGCCTACAAAAAGGAACCAAAACTGCCATCCTTGCCTATAAGGAGATCAGGGTGTTAATTTAACCTAACTACCTATGACAAGTTACATTGCAAGTTAGGTCTGGGGTAGCAAAAATCTAAGTTGCTGTCTTAACGTAGGCCTGTTGAAGATCACAGTTAGCCTACCACTCGAAGGCAGAGGACAAACGTGTGTTGAGCAAAATGTCTGCATTTCAGACTTCTTCGTCCACGGGAGAGTGCAATAATTCTCTCCCCATGTTATTTTCCCATAGCAAAAATTGCAAGATAGGCTACCGGATCTCAGCTTTTTGAAGGCAAAATTCAGAGGTCTATTCACTTGAATCGTCTATCCGATCAACTGTGTTGCAAAATGGCCGCCGACAGTGTAGCCTATACATTATCTATAGCCATCTCTATGGCTCTAGTGTAGCCTACATATGCAGGACTGTTCAGTAGGTTATACCAACTTAAAAAGCCTCACCATCTCAGTATACCCACTTAAAATAGACTAGGATACATTTGGGGTTGATCGATCACAGTATAGCCTACCCACTACAGCTAACTAGCCTACATCACAGTAGCCTAGATCCAGCTACATACAGTAGGCCTATATCCACTAGCCTACACCACTGCTGCCAAGTGACTTGCCTAAAAGGACTGACTGTACACTAAAACTAATTAAAAGAAACGGTAGCCTAGTGCTATTATTTGTAACATCAACGTGAGCAGGTTAACACGATGACACAAAACATACAATGCTGCAAAACATAACACGTTGAGAACAGCTCAAACAAAGACGAACGAGCAATGTGCTCTGGTAAATTACAAACTTGGCAGAATCGGAATATAACAAAGCCCTACAAGTGATTGGACTTAAGGTTAAACCTCAAACCCTTGCATTACAACCACTAGGCCTACATCATGAAACTGTAACATATTTCACTTACTTTCGTGAGATCGAATTCAAGACGAGTGTAATCCATTCCAAGACTTCTTCCAGCGGTGTTCAAGAATCACGGAATTCAAACAGAGACCGTTTACGGAAGTCAGGACAAGACTTCAATCGATCACCTGAAAGCAGAGGCGCTGTCTTCCCCCTACTGGCGTGGGGGTAGGCCTACGTGTAAGGGAGAGCCTGTCTGATTGAACTGAAGTGAATTGTGAAATGAAATAAGTGAATTTTCTTAGTTGTGAAAAGTGTTCTATTGATAGATTTTTGTTTAAAGTTCACCTAATACGTAAAAAAAAGCACAAAAGTATATATTTTTTATTTAGTAAAATTTATATTAGCCTAAAATAAATATTATCTTGATATGATGTTTACCTTACTTAGATTTTATAAGACCAATCATTTGAGTGGATCTAAATCAAGTGACTGCAAACATTTTGTATGTTACTTCAAAAACTGAAATGGAGCTTGTGTTGTTATTGTCTCCAGTTTCTAACGCTGATAGAGGCGCAATCAATCACACAATGCTATATAACACATTTAACACGGCATGGAATTGGAATGAATAGAGACGCATTACCATTGACGTCATTGCCACCTAATCAGAAGCCTCGAATGCAAATAATGTAACATGTGTGAATGTAAAATGGTAATGGTAGGCTACAGGAACAAATGAAACATGTTCTGAATGTATTCTAGTGATAGCAGAAAACTATTATAAAAATATTTTATATTTTATTTACCGAAGTATTATTGTTTGTTTAATCCAACGTGAAACTGCAATCGGTTCTGAATGCAGACCAGGCGTTGTCTTCCCCCTACTGGCGTGGGGGTGTAACGGTTGGACTTTTATATTGAGCTAAGTGAAATGTGAAATGTAGAAGTGAAAATTGTTTTATTGATAGATTCGTGTTTTAAGCATTTTCACTTCATACGGTTACAAAACTGAAATCAAGCACAAAAGTATTGTTTATAGCAAAATTGATATCAGCCTAAAAATAAATATATTCTCTTACTCCTTATCTTAATTTGATTACATAAGGCCAATCATTTTTAGTGAATATCAAGTGACTGCAAACCTTGTATATGCTAGGCCTACTTCAAAAACTTAAACGGAGCTGGTTAAAATAAACATGTCAAAACAGCACTCAGAACAACCAAAAACAACCAATAACAACCAAACGGGAACGTTGTGTGAAGGTACTGTGCAACCATAGGAGAACGTTTTGGTTGGTTGGTTCCCTTAACGTTTAGGAACGTTAAGGAACCCTTAGGTAACATTCCCTAACCGTTAGTTTTTGGTTTGGTTCGAACTACCCTTAAGGGAACCATACACTAACGTTCCCGAACGTTCCCTTAACGTTTTGTGTTAGTGGGGCTCTGGTATGGATCGCCGCCGCCTGTGTGGCATTGACTACAGGTAGCTTCTAGCTCTCTCTCATAGCCCTTTCACGGAGCTCCCGCAGCTCTTCGTTGGTATATTCCGACTCGAAAAGATAAGGACGTCCAATAAGGGTTCATCCTCGATGTCTTCAAATTCGTTCAAATAACCTGCCATCTCTTATGTCTCCTGTTGCGTTCAGTGCTTCTCTTTTGCACAGTCCTTCTGCAACGACGTTTCACCCGAGATTCACTTCCCAGAGTGCTGTTTAACCAAGGCGCCTGCCTGTATGTGAACCAGACGTGAACGGTAATGTGTTTCTTTTTAATAAACTGCCTGTACACTTACAAAGTTCTCAATGCTTCGGTTTACATGTAAAGACCCTCATTATGCTACTGTGTAAGTGTGGTGCTATTTTGAGCCTTGTTAGTGGTATAGAAATAGCGATTTCTTTCTACTGTACGTGTGCCCCGAAGGCTAGCGTTAAACGCTAATAAGCGGTTTGCAATAAAACTGGTCACATTCGACTAGCATGAAAATACATCCCAGCGAACGGTCGAACTCGGTACACATGTGTTATTAACCCCTAGGTTCATTTTGCGCCGGAATTGTCCTTTAAGTCAACTGTGAATAAATGTAACCATCCCACAGAGAAATGAGTCTGTGTTGACATGTTTCTTATGTATCTGTGTTTGTAGACCACAGACACACAGACCTCCGTCTCCAGTGCTCAGCTGTGTGTCCATGAGGAGTGACCAGTCCAAGGATGGTGATCTGCCCACTTTCAGTACTGGAACAGTCCCACCTGATGCAAAGTAAGACATCAGCCTTTAGGATTTAAAGTTATTCATGTCAGTGTTCTCACATGCAATTCTACACACACACACACACACACACACACACACAAACATACACACACACGTACATGCACACACACATACACCCTCCCCCCCCTCTCTCTTTGTATGTTAACTTGCATGTGTGTGTGTGTTGTATGCATGTTTTAATGGTGGTGTGTCTATTTTTGAGAGAGGTATAGACACAAAGAGATTTATTTTTCACTGATGGAGATGTTTGTTGTTATGTTCCTTATACTGTCAAGTGTGAATAAATGTAACCAATGAATGTCCTGGATTTTCACAAATCAAATGTGGCAACCCTAGTTTAGTCGTCTCAGGTTCAGACAACCTAGACTTTAGAGTTTATCTCAGTGTTTGTTAAACATCCCCCCCTTAAGTCAACTGTGAATAAATGTAACCATCCCACAGAGAAATGAGTCTGTGTTGACATGTTTCTTATATGTCTGTTTGTAGACCACAGACACACAGACCTCCGTCTCCAGTGCTCAGCTGTGTGTCCATGAGGAGTGACCAGTCCAAGGATGGTGATCTGCCCACTTTCAGTACTGGAACAGTCCCACCTGATGCAAAGTAAGACATCAGCCTTTAGGATTCATTAAAGTTATTCATGTCAGTGTTCTCACATGGAATTCTACACACACACACACTGAAATTCAAACACATGCACTCAAACATACACACACACACACCGCACATAGTCTCTCTCTCTCTCTCTCTCTCTGAGATGTTCACCTTAATGAAGCCAATTTGATGGTAAACAAAAATGTAAAATCTTTCACCTAGCATAGTTCACCTATCGACATGCTATTTACAACAGCTGAGTAAAATATAAATATATCGCAACTCTAAAGGGAGCTCTACAATCGCCAAAAATACCTAAACCTGCATAGAGTACCTTTAATCCCCCCCCCCCACACACACACACACATTCACACACACACACACATACACCCACACCCACACACACACACATACTAAATGACAAGAATCTGGAAAACATAACTAATGCATTAACTCTGGTTTACCATGGAATCATGCATAGATTTGCTACCAAACTTGGAGGCTTACACATATTCATGTTAACAAGTTTATCTAGCTCTAATGCCAAGCAACAGCCCCGGATCTCACACTTAGAAGAAAAACGCAAACAATGCAGAATCTATATAGTTTTTATTTTGATTGTGCATTAAAACCTTCCGATATGAGTTATCGATCAAACATGCAAGGATGATTAACACCTTTGTTTTCACAATCTTCGTGCAGCTATACCTCGTGCAGCTATACCTTGTTACTACACTATGTGTAATCTGGAATGCATCTTGAGCATGCAAAAGAAATAGAGGCAGAGGCTGGCTGGTCATTGTTGCCATCTCCTATTTAATAAGAAACGTTTAAAAGGAATTTACGAATTAAAGAAAGACTTGAAGGCTAGAATAGGTGACAGAGTTATCAAGTTCCCACTGTCTCACTCTCACCATTTATAAGCTTAGTTTGGTGAGATGGCTCTTTAACATTGGCTGTAGGCTACTCAAAGATTTGTAACATGGCCAAGAATATAAAGATTACTTTGCATCTGAAGAATTGAGTTGTCTTCATTTCCATGAAGCATATAGATGCCGATTGAAACGTAGACTATTCCATTCAAATAACTAGGTGGCTACCAGGTGCATAATGCACTTTTATTAGCAAATAGAAATGTCAAGCTAGCAACAACTCATTACATGATTCCATCCTAAATATGAAAGTGCTTAATAACTTAAAGGTGCTCTAAGCGCTGCTGGGCAACATCACTTCTGTTGACTATCAAACAAAACAGAGAGCTAGCTCGCTACTTCCTCCCCCTCCCTCCCGTGCTGCTCCCGTGCAATTGAAACTCTCCTAAATGTGCATCTTGTCTGTGAATTCGCTGGAACAGCTTGTTATGTTTTCATGGGCTAAGTTTGCCCAGGTTGTTTTTGTTGCCGTTCTTGGAGCCTGGGCTGTCCACAGAGATCACGTTTTTTTTTACAGTGATTCAGGACAGACAGCTAGCGGTCGGTTAGGTGATGTTTGCAGTAAGTTACATAAAATGTTTTAGCCTAAAAAACACGTGGCATCACTTAGAGTACCTTTAATATTGTGCTGTCAATGTGGCGAAAACAAACAAGGCTAGAGTTGGATCAGCCTTATGAGCAAGAGCTGGCAAAAGGACTTTAACCGTTTAGACTCAGCACCCCTTAAAGCAGGGCTGTAGTCAAGACCACCTTTGTCGAGTCCAAGTCAAGTCCAAGACCAGGACTAGTCGAGACCAAGTCAAGACCGAGTCCAAAGAGGTTCGAGTCCAAGACAAGACCGAGTCCAAAAAGGTTCGAGTCCGAGTCAGGACCGAGTCCATGATAGGAAAAAAAGTCTTATGCATGACAATCATTTTGGGTTATTATTATTATTATCTAAAAGCAAAAACAGTGTGAACACACCCAGGATTTGTAAGTGTAGCCATTCCCCTTCTCCAATATTATTATAGGGCTGTCAAACGATTAAAAAAATATATTTTGAAATGAATTCATCTCGATTAACCGCAATTAAAAAGTTCCTAAAGAGTAAAGCTTCTTAAATGGCATATTACATACAACATAAATCACAAAATGATAATGAGTAACCACAAAGGTAAAAGAAAAACACTTTTATATTATTTAAATGATAATACTGACACAGTAATTGTGTTTTAAAGTATTCATTTCTTAAGAAATACTACACATTTGATGCTGTTTAACTCATTTGTAAATGGTGCACTGTCACTTTAAGCCCATTGTGGCCACGTTCTCATAGGCCTAATTATCTTTTTTTTACCAGCTCCATTGAAATATAGCCTATAGCTAGTCCACAAGCTCTAATATTGTTTGTACCACGTGTATTGTACAATATTAACAATGATAAGCATGATATTAAGTTGGTATAAACAGCTTTCATTCCTTTGGAAATAGAAGCATGTAATGACATGATGCTAGCTAGACATTTTCTGTTTGCAATTAAAAGTGAATGATGAGCCTGAGCCAGTCACCTATAGCTAGCTGAGTGGAATGTGTTTCAATCGGCATAATATGTGCTTCATGTAAACAAATTATTGAAGACTTCAAGACTCACCAGTTCCATTACACAAAGGCAAAGACAACTCTTCATATTTTTGTCCATTTTTCAAATCACAGTGAGTGCAGCCTACATGTCCAAGTGCCCTGGCTCTCATAGTTTATAACTGGTCAGTAGCGGAAATCGGATAAATCCGCAATCTCCTCTAACCTCGTCTTTGTTGCCTTCCTTTTATAAGTTTCTTATATTAAAGAGGAGATATCAATTATCATCAACAACGACAATCCAGCTAGAGCCTGCCAATCGTTTTCTCTCCCTCTCGTGTGCGCTCAGACGCGCTCTCAATTAAATGGAGTAGCACACGTTCAAGTTGGATCTTAATGGAGAGGACCCGAAAAGTATCATCTTTATGTAACTGTTGCTGTTGGTGCATTTTGACATTGTAAACGTTATCTAACAAGAGTGAAAAGCAGTTTGCAGTAAAGCTACTATTTATTGGCTAAATGTTGGTTCCTCTTCATCTTCAGCTAACTCCACAGACAGTAAAATAAACTCTCAGGCTTGCGGTTTTAGGTTTTGCGGCTTCCGTTACGTGACATCAGCCCCCCACAAAGGTAAACACTATTGCGTTAATATTTTGTAACGCATTATGTATTTCAAAAATGAATCGCGGCGATTAACACGTTAATTTTGATGGCCTTAAAGACACCTGGACTCGGTCGAGACCAAAAGCCATATTGGGCAAGACCAGTGGCCGAGACCGAGACAAGACCAAGTCCAAATACTAGCGAGTCCGAGACAAGTCCGAGACCATAGAAAAACGGTCTCGAGTCCAAGACCGGACTCGAGTACTACAGCCCTGCCTTAAAGTGACAATGCACCAATTTTCAGTATGGACCATAAATTTAGCCTACCCAACGTTTGTTTCCACAATATTACCCCCTGATGAGCTTTCATTTCGATGGCTGATAGGCCTACACTACATCTCCTGCCACAGTCCCAACAGTAAACGAAAAATCTTCTGTTAATATAGGATAACCTACCGATTTGTTGCTCCAAATGACATGCAGTCTCACAATATAACTTGTTATTGTTTTTGAAGGTGTCTTTGTTATTTCATGAAGAGGCATCTGGCTGTTTATGTTTGTTTTACTTTCATTAATGGTTAAGCTCATGAAAATTACATTTTGACTGCTAAAAACACCATTTTAACACAGTTTTCGGAGGGACAGAAATACCAACAGAGAAAGCAGTGCCCGTCTTCTGTTTGAATATTGCCTATCTGCAATAGGCTATCACTCAGGGGCGGAGTGGCAATCGGGACAATCGGGACTTTTCCCGGTGGGCCAGCCGATGAATGTGTGTGGCGTGGACCGGCCCATAGACTCTTGGACGCGGCCGTGAGACGTAGCCTCTCCAAGCCCCTGCTATCACTTCACTGCTTGACACTACCCCACATTCACATGGAGAAATGTTGTACGTTAACAATGGAGAGAACCTTTTAGTAATGATTTATTGTGCGAATGGGTTACCAAAACCATAGCTTTTGGTGAACGGAGATGCAGATCATCACCCTAATTAATTTGTTTGTGCAACAGCCCGTTCTCCAGCAGGAGTGAAATAAATGTTTTAAAAGCTATGTCATCACCAGCCTCACGTAGCCTACGCGGCCAGCCTTTAGAATTCATCTAAATAATTAAAGTCAAAGTCAAAGTCAGCTTTATTGTCAATTTCTTCACATGTTCCAGACATACAAAGAGATCGAATTACGTTTCTCACTATCCCACGGTGAAGACAAGACATATTTTACCAATTTAAGTCCACAGACAAACATAACATTCAAGTAAACAAAAAAGTAAGTAAATAAGTAAATAAGAGGGCACATATAATGAAAAAATAAGAGCAGCAAAATTTGGTTGAAATTGTGCATAGACAGTCAATAAAATAAAATACTAGTGCAAAGTCAGGCCAATAAAAGGCTGAGGTAGTTCCGTTTGACCTAAGTAAGAAAGAAAGTGGCATAGTGGTGCAAGTTATGTAAGAGCAGCAGAAGTGTTGTGTTTTCAGGACAACAACAACAAGTTGCAAAGTGCGCAAAGTGTACAAGTGTGCAAGTGGAGTAGTGCAGGCGGCCATTGTGGGTCCAATGTCCAGGATGTTATGTAGCTGAGGGGGGATGGAGGAGAGGAGGGAGAGAGTTCAGCATCCTAACAGCGTGGTGTATGAAGCTGTTGGTGAGTCTGGTAGTGCGGGAGCGCAGGCTTCTGTACCTCTTCCCAGAGGGCAGTTGATCAAACAAATTGTGAGCGGGGTGACTTGCATCACTCACAATTTTGGTCGCCTTGCGGGTGAGGTGGGTGGTGTAAATGTCCTTCAGGGAGGGGAGTGAAGCACCAATAATCCTTCCAGCTGTGTTCACTATGCGCTGCAGGGCTTTCCTGTTGTATTCAGTGCAGCTTCCGCCCCACACAGCGATACAGCTGGAGAGGATGCTCTCAATGGTGCCTCGGTAGAATGTGGTCATGATGGCTGGTGGAGCACTTGCTCGCCTGAGTTTCCGCAGGAAGTACAGGCGGCGCTGAGCTCCCTTCGCCAGTGATGCAGTGTTGGTGGTCCAGGAGAGGTCTTCACTGATGTGCACCCCCAGGAATTTGGTGCTGCTCGCTCTCTCCACCACAGCACCGTCGATGGTCAGTGGCAGGTGTTGGGTGTGACCTCTCCGGAAGTCAACAACAATCTCTTTGGTCTTGCTGACGTTCAGCAGGAGGTTGTTGTCCCTGCACCACGTGGTCAGATGGTCGACCTCCAACCTGTATTGAGTCTCGTCGCCCTTGGTGATGAGACCCACCAGAGTTGTGTCTTCAGCAAATTTCACTATGTGATTGTTGCTGTAGGTTGCAGTGCAGTCATGCGTCAGCAGGGTGAAGAGCAGCGGACTGAGCACGCAGCCTTGTGGGGCCCCTGTGCTCAGTGTGATGCTGCTTGAGATATTGTTTCCAACACGTACTACTTGAGGCCTCTGACAGAGGAAGTCCAGTAGCCAGTTGCAGAGGTAGGTACTGAGTCCCAGTTTGACAAGTTTGCAGATGAGTTGTTGTGGTATTATGGTGTTGAATGCAGAACTGAAGTCTATAAACAGCAATCTCACATATGAGTCTCTTTTTTCCAGGTGGGTGAGGGCTGGGTGGAGGGCCGAGCAGATTGCATCCTCTGTAGACCGTTTGGCTCGGTATGCAAACTGGAAGGGGTCCAGGGTGGGGGGGAGAATGGATTTGATATGTGACATGACAAGTCGCTCAAAGCACTTCATGATGATGGGTGTCAGTGCCACAGTGCGGTAGTCATTGAAGCAGGATGGAGCAGTTTTCTTCGGCACAGGTATGATGGTGGCAGCTTTGAAACATGATGGGACGATGGCTTGCTTCAGGGAAGTGTTAAAGATGTCTGTGAAGACATCCTTAAGCTCCCCTGCGCAGTCCTTCAGCGCACGACCTGGGATGTTGTCTGGGCCTGTTGCCTTACGGGTGTTGATAGCAGCAAGTGTCCTCTTCACGCTGTCGGCAGAGAGGCACAGGGGCTGCTCATGTAGAGGGGGATGGGTCTTCTGTGGGCAGGTGCTGTTTTGTGCTTCAAAGCGAGCAAAGAAGCGGTTCAGGTTGTTGAGCAGAGGGATGTTGCTCTCACAGCTCTGTGGCGCGGGCTTGTAGTCCGTGAGGGCCTGAATGCCCTGCCATAGGCTTTGTGCGTTCCTGCTGTCTTTGAAGTGGGTGGTTATCTTGTGAGTGTATTCCTTTTTTGCTTCCTTGATGCCACGGGACAGGTTGGCTCTCGCTGTTCTCATGCCAGCTTCATCCCCAGCTCTGTAGGCTTTGTCTCTGGCCCTCAGCAGCCTGAGGACATCCCCTGTCAGCCATGGCTTCCAGTTAGCCCGAGTGATGATGTATTTTGTGTGGGTCACATCATCGATGCACTTGGTGATGTAAGAGGTTACAGTGTCTGTATAATCCTCTATGTCTGTCTGGTTGTTGTAAGTGGCTGCCTGCTTAACTCTCATAATTATCTTCAAAAATCTCCAGGACCCCCAATAATAAGCTAAAAATTGCCCCACTCCGCCTCTGCTATCATTTTACTGCTTGACACTACCACACATTCATATGGAGAAATGTCGCATGTTATAGGAGAGGTTTGGTGTGATATTGACCGAAAGTGTATTGAAACATGATACCGAGTGTGAACTTTTGTCTCATAGCTCATCTCGGCTTGTCCCCTGCACTCCGAAATCAGGTGCTAGTTAGCCGATGCTACCAACAGGTTTTCAATGGGGGGTGCAGTAGCAGCAACTGGAATCCATGCATTTTCACTGAATTATTTTTGGAATCTGATCCCTTATCATACCTGTTCATTCATACTCGTCGCTCGACTTATCGTGACTACAATTCAAGATGGTGGCGAACGGTACACTTCCTGAAGGTACTGTCTGTATAAATCGTCTTGTAAATAAACTACCAGTGCTTTTCAAAGTTCTCAATGTCTTGTTTTTTAAATGTCAGGGCCCTCGGAAGTCTACCAATAAAATGTGGAGTTACTTTGAGCCTCGCAAAGGTGTAAAACAGTGATTTATTTGCATGGCTAGCCCGATGCCCGAAAACCTGTTGGTAGCATCGGCTAACTAGCGCCAAATTTCGGAATGCAGGGGACAAGCCGAGATGAGCTATGAGACAAAAGTTCACACACGGTATCATGTTTCAACACACTTTAGGTCAATATCACACCGAACTTCTCCTTTAACAATGGAGAGAACCTTTTAGAAATTATGTATTGTGTGAATGGGTTAGCAAAACCATAGCTTTTGGTGAACGGAGATGCAGATCATCACCCTAATTAATTTAATTGTGCAACAGCCCTTTCTCCAGCGAGAGTGAAATAAATGTTTTAAAAGCAGTTTCATCACCAGGCTATTTGCTATTTACAGTCTAATTTCATGTGCCAATTTAAATACCTGTTATTTCCATTTTTTGATTAGACTACACAAGACTCTATGCTGTTTTCATTGACAGGAAGGATCCGCTTTGTTCGAGGTTTTGAATAACGTTGTTTGTTGCTTCTACACACATCATCTCCAGGTTCAGTTTTGCGCAGACGCGCACATACATTGAATGAGCGCTGACACCACTACCCCCTATTTGCATAACACTAAATCAAGAAATATTTTCTAATCAGGAAAATGTTTTGTTTCTATTTCTTTTGGTCCGCGGTTCCATAATAGGCTACCAACCGTTAGTACGACATACCGTTATTACGACAACTCTCTATTACGACATACCGTTATTACGACATGCCTCTATTTAGACATGCCCCTACTCCAAATTTTTAGTAGGCCTACCTCTATTCCGACATTACCAATCCTCATTTTCAATGCATCTGCAGTTCTTGGATCCTATCAAATTCCAACATCCTAGATGCATGGATGAGCTGCGGAATTCTTACGCTCCAGTAGCCTAAACCACTTCAGTGAACGTTCCAATAACCCCCAGAGTTCAGTGTGCATCAGGGTCACATCACATGAACACGTCACATGAATCAAACAATCATGAGAGACTTTGCAAAACTTGCATTTTGCAGAATGCTTCTTTCTTGGCCCTGGACTGCAAATTTCTTTATGTTCCGTGAATGCAAATTTATTGATGGTGGAATTCGCTGACATTATTATTACTAGGTCTGACTGAGACTGACAGCTATAACGTAAACCTAACGTTTCGCGCTGGCTACACTTGCGTCTTTTGATTGGATGAGCGCCAGTTTCTTAATCACAACAAAATACATGTATGTCATTGATTGGTTGCATTTGAAAGGTTGCATTTGAAGGGCGTGAAAGGCGAAATAATTTAATGTTGCATTATCGAATGTTATGTTTTGTATCATGGACATTATTTGTTGCAAATCTTCCGACCACTATGTCGACCTGAGACTGCAGACCAAGACAATGAGACCAAGACAAGGCTGAGGGATCCGAGACCAAGACAAGACCAAGACCAAAGACGGTTGAAACTGTGACAAGACCAAAGACCAGTCTCGAGACATCCAACTCTAGGCTAGCGCATGCATTATCATGGCCCTATAATGGTGCAAAGACAGGCGGGATATCCCACGCTCCTTTTACAGTAAAATAATTTACAACGAACGTTCAAATAACCCCCAGAGTTCAGTGTCCATCAGTCCCAACATTTAAAAACATAATCGAAAAGTTCAAGCGTGAATTGGGTGTGTTTTGATTTCGAGAGAGACTGGAGAAGGGCCGTATGTCTCACAGCAACTGGGATAACCTTGTTTCTTGAAGGCTAATTACTGTTAGGCTATTAGTGGTTAGTAGGCTATGTATATAATTGCTATTATAATTAGTGGGTTGTGTTAAGTACTCTTTTGTGTGTGTGCGCTTGATTTGCATGGCTGTTTTAAGTAAATACTTGTATTTTCCGAATTGCCTTTCATATTTTTGGTGGAATTTTTTTACAAGCACTCATGATGCCGCAGCCCCCTCTTGATTTGCTATAGGCTAGTATGCGTTGTACTCCGACAACTAGGCCTATGTCACATGAATGTTGCATTACCTTATTATTCCCTGTGACCATGGCCAGGCGCGTAGCCACATAAGGGCCAATGTGGGCCAGTGCCACTATTGATAGCTTGCCTATCAGAAGTGCCCGGTATTAACTTGAAACTCAAGGAACGAAAAAAGCCCATAATAATGTCAATAATTGTAGGCCAATATTTTATCCTACACAATATTTTGAGGTGCATTACCTTTCATCTGCCTCTAACAAATAGGCCTTCGAACAATAGTCCTTGACTGATTCTTGCGTGTTTTGAAAGAATCTTCTTCTTTTTTTTTTATAATTCTTTTTATTTTTTTTTAAAAACACAACATATCACACAACATACACACCACCCACCCCCCTCCCACTATAGACAGCTATACAACACAGGTGTTAATAATGACACAATGGTAATGTCAATGATAGTGGTTATAATAATAATCAGTATAATAACAGTAAAAAAAAAGTAAATAAAATGGAAAGAATAAATAAATAGATTATAAATAACAGAAAAAAAAAGAAAAAGAAAAATGAGTAATAGATCAATTAAAATAAATAAAATAAAATCAGGCTACACCTTCAGCTTAGATTATGTGGTTATGATGTTAACCCTAAGAAGTGGGCTTTATACTTAGAAAGGCAATAAGTTCACCTCTTCTAAGGAGGTGCCCCAATTCTTTAGAAAGGGGGACCAGATTTTTAAGAAACGCTCATCCCTTCCTTTAATAATAGCCTGTAAACGCTCATGTGGAAGAAAGTTAAAAATCTCTTTGTACCACTGAGTAATAGTTGGTGGGGACTCTTTAATCCAATTGTGCAAAATGCACTTTCGGGCAATTAAGAGGAGCTTTTCAAGAAGCGTATATTTTGATGCTGAGAGTTGAAATTGTCTAGAGGGGAGACCTACAAGGAAAACACATGGATCTTTTTTGATCTCGACCTTAAGTGTCTCACTGAGTATTCTAGCAACACGAGTCCAGAATCTGGAGATGAGCTTGCATTCCCAGAAACAGTGATAATAGGTCGCCCTTTGTGTATGACACTTAATGCAAAGAGGAGAGACAGATCTATCCATTTTGTGTAAAACAACAGGGGTGATATGGAGCCTATGAAGTAATTTGTATTGAGTCTCTCTAAATCTGTTGCATGTGGATACAGATCTAATTAATTCTATAGCCACTTTCCAGTCATCTTCTATGTATTCAGTACCCAAGTCTCTTTCCCATTTAAGGGTAATATTAGGCAGCTCATACTCACCAGATGCATTAACAGCAGAATAAAAGGCTGAAACAAAGTGTTCTATGTTTCTGCGTTCCAAGAGAAATCTTTCTGGATCAGTAGGAGGCAGTCTAGCAGTGGAATAATTTTACAGGGAAGCTATGAAATGCCTAATTTGTAAATAACCATAAAAATGTGTCTTGGGGACATCATATAATTCTCTTATCTGCTGGAAAGACATAAGGGTATTATCCTTGAACAGGTCTGCGACTAGTTGAACCCCCTTCTCACGCCACACAGAGAACACAGGTGACCCAATACCCGCTGGGAAATCAGGGTTATGAGTAATGGGAGACAGTAAGGATTTGACATTCTTCCTCCCTAAAAACTTAATTATATCATGCCACACTCTGACACTACTGTAAATGATAGGATTAAGTTTTATCTCAGGTTTAATATTGGCTATATCACAGGTAACCAGGCTCCATGGGCAATGCGGGAAACAAGCCCAGGAGTCAACACATGTCTCATTCCTAATGTATGTATGAAGCCATACCCAAAGATGCCGGGCATGGCAGGCCCAATTATAGAAAATCAAATTAGGTACAGACAGGCCTCCCATATCAGCAGGTACTTGTAACAGCTTAAATCTCTGTCTAGGCCTCTTGCCCTGCCAAATAAACTTTGAGATTGCCCTTTCTAGGTCTTTATTGACCTTCTTTAAATCTCTGTCTAGGCCTCTTGCCCTGCCACATAAACTTTGAGATTGCCCTTTCTAGGTCTTTATTGACCTTCTTTAAATCTCTGTCTAGGCCTCTTGCCCTGCCACATAAACTTTGAGATTGCCCTTTCTAGGTCTTTATTGACCTTCTTTGTTAGATATATAGGTAGTATTAGCCAGGGATATAATAGTCGGGGCAGGGCATTCATCTTAATGAGGCTGATTCGACCAAACAGCGACAGTGGTAGATTATGCCAACGCTTAAGATCTCTCTTGACTGCAGCACAAATTGGGGCAAAATTAAGTTTCCACAACTCCCTCAAATCTGGGGAAATCTTAACTCCCAAGTATGTAAAACCAGATACTGACCACCTAAAGGGAAAATCGTCCAAGACATCAGTAATATTTAAAGGCCCAAGTGGCATGGCTTCTGACTTATCAAAATTAATTTTATAACCAGATATAGTGCTGAACTCATCTAATGTATTCATAATAGCTGGAATGGACAGTTCAGGGGATACTACAAACAAAAGAATGTCATCGGCATACAGGGGGATTTTATGTTTCCTTGTACCTCTCACATTAGTATGTAAACGTATACGCTCTGCTAGTGGTTCTAAAGCCAAATCAAAAAGTAGTGGGCTAAGTGGGCATCCTTGGCGAACACCTCTAGCCACTGAGAAAGAATCAGACCGTAGGCCATTGGTTATGACCACAGCTTTAGGTGAGTGATATATTGTTCTGGTCCATTTAAGAAAGACCTCACCCAAACCAAACCTCTGCAGTATATCAAATAAGTAGGACCATCCGACTCTGTCAAAGGCCTTTTCAGCGTCAAGGGAGATGGCCAAAGCCTTCTGTTTTTTCTGAGTTGTAAGCTGAACAATATTTAGTAACCTCCTTACATTACTGAGAGAATATCGTCCACGAATAAAACCTGTTTGATCAGGGTTAATAAGCATTGGGAGCAAATCCTCCAAACGTCTAGCCAGAAGCTTGGAAAGTATTTTACTATCGACTGAAATTAAACTAATAGGCCTATAGGATCCACATTGGTCAGCTGGTTTGCCCTTTTTCAGGATAACCGATATATGAGCAAGGTTTAAAGTAGGGGGGAGACAGCCCTTGTCCAAAGAATCCAAAAACATATCAGTTAAGGGGTCGACTAACACCTTACTAAAAGTCTTATAAAAGTCAGGACCAAAGCCATCAGGGCCAGGAGCTTTACCTCCCTGAAGGTCACTGATAGTTTCCAGAACTTCTTCTTTACTAATTGGCCTATTTAATTCTGCTTTTTGTTCATCAGATAAAGATGGCAATTCTATTCCATCCAAAAATTTTGATCTGACTTACAAAGATGTGCCGTCTGATCTATAAAGTTCCTCATAAAATAACCTCATGACTTTATTTATATCAGCAGATTTAAAATGTCTAGTCCCATATTTATCTGTTAGAGATATCAGATCAGATTTGGCTCCGTTTTACTACGTAAAAGCCGAGCAAGTAGCCGGCCAGGTTTATTACCTGATTCAAATAGCCTGTGTTTTGCAAAGAATATCTGTGTCTCTGCTTTGTGTGTTAACAGCTGATTTAGAGCAGAGCGGGCCGCGCCTAACTGTTTGGCCAAGGAGGCGCTGTATGAGAGTTTGAGCTGGCCCTCAAGGTCAAGTACAATTTTCTCAGGTTCCAATTGTTTCTTAATGGCATCCTTCTTTTGTGCTGAAGAGTAGGATATAATGGCCCCGCGTAAATATGCCTTGACAGATTCCCACAGGATAGAGGGACTAATGTCAGGTGTTTTATTTTCAGCAAGAAAATGTCCAATCTCCCCATTAATATAGTCAATAAAGCATTGTTTACTTAGTAAAACAGGATTCAGTCGCCAGCATCTACAGGTTGGGTCCCTATAAGGTGGTGAGATTATTACAGCAATAGGAGAATGATCAGAAATAGACTGTATACCAATTGTGCAATCCACTATCCTATGTAGTACTGACTTTGATGAGAAAAAGTAGTCTATCCTAGAAAAAACTTGGTGAGGGTTAGAAAAAAAAGTGTAATCTTTATCTAAAGGGTGCAGTGTTCTCCAGGTATCATAAAGATCCAAATCCTTAATTAACTCAATCAGTTTGGAGCTCTTCCTTGATAGAGCTGAACGGGGAGGTGAGACATCAATGTTAGGATTAATTACACAATTAAAGTCTCCCCCTATTATCAAGTAAGAAGAGGAAAGTACAGCTAGGTCTGAGAGAAGCCTTGGAAAAAAGGATGCTTCATATGTGGTAGGGGCGTATACAACCAAAACCAACATGTTCACCAAAGAGATAGCCTGACAGGAGTACATAGCGGCCTTCTTTGTCAGTTATTGTCTTATCAAGGGTAAAAGGCAAGCTGCGATGTAAGAGAATAGCGATCCCTCTACTTCTGGAGTTATATGAAGAGTAGAATACCTGTCCCACCCAGCCCCTTCTCAATTTCAAATGTTCTAGATCAGACAAGTGAGTCTCTTGAAGGAGTGCTATCTGACATTTCTCCTTTTTTAGAAAGGAAAGTATTTTCTGCCGTTTGATGACATGGTTAATGCCCTTCACATTAAGAGAGATTATTTTTATGTCACTCATTAATTAAATGTGGGTAGAGTACAGTAAAATTGACATCTGAGAAGTAAGTAACCATAAGTAGATAAGTTAAAGCTGTCAGGTATAGCCTAAAAGCAAAAGTGTAATCCACAAAAAAACTAAGAAATGAAAGTAAATAAAGCTGTCTTCAAAGTTCCATCCCCAAACGATGGAACACATCCCAAAAAAGAACAAACCCCACCCAGAACACAAAGAACAGCCATAGAATGGCATTCAAAGTCATGGGACAAGTGAAGCTGAGAGTTATCTCCCTGCCATTAAGTGAGAAGACACAAGCAGAAGGCAATTCCATTCCTCCAACAATGCACATTTCCCACTACCCCCTCCCAACCCCATCGGCCAACTGGAGCTCAAGCATAGAAAACCAATTAAAAAAAAAAAAAACTGAAGCAGTCCCAATACGATTCAACCAAGTCCATCGTCTTTATCCTGGTATCGGCGCAGATAGCACCGTAGTAGACGGGTTGTAAATGTAAGCAGAAATAGAAAAACTTCAGACTTAGGAGTTTGTAACCATTAAATCGGTCAGAATCCGTAGCCCATAAGGGGGAAAAGAATGAATAGGCTACTAAAACAAAAAGATAGCAGTCTTTGAACGTAAATTCACAAACAAGATAGACCATCAAATAAAATGATTCCCTTATGGGCTAGCTTAGAAAAAGAATAACACAAGGGCAGGACAGTTCTGCAATGAGTAGACTAATTTCACAGTCAGTCGGATTCAAACCTGGTCAGAAATTCATCCGCATCTTTGGGAGTAGGGTTGGGTATCGTTTGAATTTGAACGATTCTGATTCCAATTCCGATTTCTTATTTCGATTCCGGTTCCTAACGATTCTCGATTCCGATTCCGAAGGGAGGGTCAAAAAAAGTTTAGGATATTTTAAATGAGCTAGCTAACCAACGGTCTTTCTCAGGGTATCTGCACATTTTCCAAGTACAAATTTTAAAGACTTTTAAGACCTTTTCAAGACATCTAAATGAAACTTAAGACTATACCACGGCAAAAAGATATATATGACTGTTTATGCAATAGTTTTTTTTCCTACTAATTTTAACCCCCACCCCATTTTGGATGTCTACAGAAGTTACCAAATATATTTTGGCGAAAGAAAAATAATTGTGTGTGAATTACCTTCAAAGCTATAAATGCCCAATTTTAAGGGCCGGGGCTGCTTGCTTTTGAAGCTGGCTGTACATATTTGGTTTTGCTTACTGCTGAGGCTGATTGTTCTTCACCTGTATCTGTAGTAGCCTAGGCTACTTGCCAAAGACATGTGCACTGGACTGGATTTCCTTCAATATTTTTCAAAGTTAGACTAAGCTATTTACATATTTTAATAAGCCTACTTTATATATATATATATGTATATTTTATATATATATATATATTTACTATGTGCATCTATTGTCCAATATGCAGCACAGCAAATTCAAGTTAATCCACTACTTTACATTTTGCAAACCAGTTTTATCTAAACCAACCAAAGCTTGACTGAAACATTGAAAAACCATTGACTTGTTTTAAAATTAATTAAGAGACAGGTCCTCCTCGCATGATCCTGCTGAAAACTGCTGGTTTCATCTCAAGCACGCACGCATTATGAACGCACATTTTTTTTTATGTAGCCAGTCGCCGACATTCAAAAAATATGCGGTTATAGTTCACAGCTTTTGCGAAGTAGGCCTAGCCTACTGGGAAACGCTGGCAAGCAAGCTGCTGGCAGATATTACAGGTAGGCTATTATAACTTAGACAGATATTTTCTTCCCTAGGCTAGGCCAGCAACACACGCTGGAAAGATTCAAACAGATCAACTTAACATATACAGTATTTCCTCCTGATTGCGAAGCACTGCACATAATTTGACCAGCAGTCTTCGCGTCCATAGTTTGTGAAACGATGCTGCGTCCGAGCAACTATTTTAGATGCCAAGCGCAACTCCAAAAAGGAGAACAAATGAGCGTCCAGCTTGAGGCTGCGCCGGACGCCGGACAGGGCTTTTAAAATCCATATGTCCGGCCTAACGTATGGCCAACCTATCGCTCTTTCTTTCTCTTGCTCATTCTACCGTAGGCTTCCTCATTCCACGTAGGCTACCTGTATATCTCTTTGGCCTCAGCTACACCACGAAAACGTCAGGCATATTATTTTGTACATAGGCCTACTGTATTATTACTGTTTTCACTCCTTTAACCACACCCATGAAAAACATCTTCACTCTGCAACCACTACACTTCCTCCCGTAGCCTAATAGCCTAGTCACTTATACAATTGCGTTTTAAATACACAAAACTGGATGGAGACATCACTCGCTGGCGGTCCCATACGCACATTTAATGCCTCTCTTTCGAAAATTCAGTTGTATTTAAGACTATTTAAGGATCCACGGGAACCCTACTTTCTGAATGAAATAGTCTGACCTTCTCCATGAATTTTAATTCTATGAACTATGCGCTTCTTCGTTGGTGTTCAGCCGTTTCTTCTTCCGGTCGGCGGACTGGAAATCGAAACTAGGAATCGAAATTTAAACTTTTGAACGATTCCGGGAAAATCGCAAAGATAGTCCCGGTTCCAACCAATACTCGATATTCGATACCCAAGCCTATTTGGGAGACTCAAAGGAGTGGTTTTCGCCCTTGACGGTGAAGCATAAGGTGGCAGGGTAACGCATTTGGAATCGTATGCCTTTCTGGATAAGTTGAGCGCATGTGGCGTTGAACTGACGTCAAGCCTCCCTCACTCGAAGTGACAAGACCTGGCGAATGTAAACTTTGTCTCCCTGATAGGAGATTTCGTCCTTTTCCCTCACTGCTGCTAGGATCTTCTGCTTATCAATGTAGTTGTGCAATTTCACTATAACGGGCCTGACGTAGTTTTTCTTCCGTGGTCCTAGGGCTCTGTGAGCTCTATCAATCTTTATAAGGCCATGCTTAGTGTCCAAGCCAAGTATGTCAGGCAGCCATGATTCAAAAAATTTAACTCCCTGTGTCCCCTCTGCACCTTCCCGTAGGCCGATGATGCGTAGGTTGTCCCGTCGACTACGGTTTTCTAGGTCTTCAGATCGATCGGTTAGGGACTTAACTTGTTGCTCAAGCCCGGCAACTTTACTCTCCAGAGAACTTGTACGGTCGTCGCACTCTGAGATGCGAGACTCTGCATCTGTTATCCTATTAGTATTGTCCTCAATGCGGCTATCCATACCGTGCAGGGAAGACTGTAACTCTGTGAATTTCTGTTCCATCAAGGCGCTAATCTTCTCTGTAACATTTTGAGCTATTGTGCTAGCCACGCTATCCACCTCACAGTCGCCATCAACAGCGCTAGGATCAGCCAACTGTATTTTCTTATCAGGACGCGTTTTTCTTTTAGTTTCACACTGGTTCGTGTTCCCTTCAGTTCCAGACATGGTTGGTAGTAAAAAAAATACAGATAACATTGGTTTATTTCGTTAAAATTAAAGATTTTAGGCCGCTGGGGCAGGAGGGCGACAGAAACGAACCTCTCACGTCAAGTGCATCACATAACCGAAAGAATCTTTTTTATATCACTACTCTCGTGAGACAAGCATCAAGAACAGAATAGGCTAATCTATAGCACACCCGCTGTCCAAACCCCTTTGACCCTAACCCTAATTGACTGAAAGAAATTACATATTTTTGTGTCAGTATGGTTAAATGAACCCCATGATGGTCATTGTAGAGCAAAGAACCTACTTTACATTTCATTTGTTGTCTTCATCTTTTTTTTATTCAAAACAATTCTTAGGTATCCATACTCAAGTCTAATTAGCACCAGACACAAATAATCATTACCTAGGTTATATGCTCTCTCTCTCTCCAAAATCTCTTCCTCTGAGATGCAAGCGCTATAGGCTATAATTTAGGCTACCCGACATTTCAAACTCTAATCAACGTTTTTTAGCTCTTAAACACAAACAATACACTGTTCAACAGAGCTGGTGTGTGTGAGGCGCACTCTTGGACTCCTTGAGACGTGACTAACCTTTCGGTTTCATTCGGTTAAAGTTCTTGTGTAGGCTATTATAGAATCCAATCCTGTCGATGCCCCTACTATTTATCAATGTAGCCTTTTATTGTTTTTTGCCATGAATCGGCTGAGATGTGATGAAATTGTGTGTTGTTTAAAGTTGGGACGATTGCTGTAGGCCTAGGCTACTGCCCATATTGGAATAAAAATAAAAAATAAATAATAATATAATATAATAATAATAATAAAAATTAAGGGCCCACCATACTTCACAAAAGTCCACTCTGTTGAAAAATCCTGGCTACGCCCCTGTTAATGACCTCATGTCTGAATGGCAGGACGTTTGAAAAAAGGTCAAGTGCCGCTACTCCGACAATGGAAAAAAAAATTGTCGCAGTAGTGGGACGCTTGCAAATTAATGTTAAACCTTTAGGTGCCAGAGGTTTTTTTTTGAAACACTCAATTTTGACATCTTCATTTCAAAAGGCTATATCTTAAAAGTGATAAGAGATAGAGAGTTTCTGTAAATTAGAGACATATTAAGGATGACCCAAAGTTTATTTAGGGATTAAAGGTTTATATCTAATTTGCATATTATGACGTCATATGGTGGCGGCCATCTTAGAATATAGAATTTTCATGAAAAGTCGCATGTTTGAATGATAAAATGCACCACTTCTTTTCCCCCAAAATGTCCCTCACCTTCTGTATGCTATATTGCACAATACTGAATGCTCAGGTAAATACTAAGTAGTAAACAAACTGTGTAAATCATTGCTAATAAATGGCAGAAACAAACCAAATGCATGTAGCGGTAGGCTGGCCTTTTGCTGTAGAGATTTTCCATTTTCTACATACAGTAGGCACTCTGATTCCATGTATGGGGCACATATATATTATTCAGATGACACACAAACACAAGTAGACAAGACCTGTTTAGTTCAAAAGCTCACTTGCCACGGCAAGGCACAGATCAGGAGTGAGATGACGAGACAAGACAAGAGACAATGTTAATATTTTTTTTCTTTTTGTTGTTTTTGTTGTTGTTTTTTTCTTAGCTGACAGACACACATCACAAGGACATGAACACCCAAAAAAGAACACATAGTTTTTGTACTAAATGGTCAGGGAAATAGATAGCAAATCAACAGTGTAAATCATTACTAATAAATGGCTGACAATTTTTTTTATGTAGCCTTTTGCTGTAGAGATAATGACTCCCTATCCCTATCCATACAGGGCCGGTATTCCCATCATCTTGTGATAGACTAGCGAGCAGCATGGCCAAAGCAGCATGGCCAAAAGCGTGCGCCAAGTGGAGAGAATTTGCGCAGCTCGGACTAGGCCTACTGTCATTCTCATTGCGACTCCCCACACTGCCTCTACGTTCCCCCCTAACTGTCCTATGAGCACTTCGACCTCGTCTAACATACCCAGTGGCATTAGACAAAGGCTCCACCACGTTACTGTCTCCGCGATTGTGTAGAGGCACACGGTCAGACGACAGAAGTTAGCGCTATGGATATTAGGCTACCTCCAGCCTCGTTCGCCACACCACTAACACCCTGCTAACTTCCCGATGAACACTCCGACCCCGTGAAACATTATTCCCACCACTGACATTGGACAAACGATTCAACGTTTGTGCTTGGTGTAAGCTAAACTCTCACTTTTGTCCAGCTGCATCATTGCAAGGCAGGGACGCATCTGAAGCCTCACTAAACGAATCACTGTCATTTTTCTGAAGGCAGATATTCCCCTTCAGAATTGGGGTTCGCGAATAGAAGACCCAACACTTCATTTCGGGTAAACTTTTTTGATGCCATTAGACGATAATCTAATGCAAATACTCGCTGACGTTGACCATATCGCTCTGATAAAGTGGCTAACACGCACACTAGCTCCGGTATTGCACGCAGATTTAATGCGCTGTAGCTCAAAGGTTTTGTTTAAAGCATGCCCTTTTTTGGACTCGGGGATGACGTATGATATGTCTGCCATGTAGTGGAGTGGAGGTCGAACGAAATATGACACCCTATTTGACTAAATCGACCGTTTTATTCAGTACCGCATCTTTTCGACTAAAGTCGACCGTGGCGCCTAGAGGGTTAATGCCGCCACTTTGACAATTAGACGCCAATGTCTAAGTAGCAGCATGTCGGAATAGCAGCATGTAACCGGCTACCATTCAATTGTGCCGCAAATTGTCCGCGGGCATTCTCTTCGTCGAGGATGCCCTAAGCCTGTAGACCAGAGAAAGCATGCTCAGGGAACATTACACAGTTACCTGTCTAGTGTAGCCATGGGTCTGTCTATAAGGAAAATGTGTGTGTCTTTTTTTGTCTTTCTTGTAGGTATCCATTACTCTACCACCACGTCACTTACACGTGCGCTCTCTATCTCCCTCTCTCCTCGAAATGCTCATTTTTATTGGAAGATCATGCTTGAGTTTGAGTTGGGGGTGGGGGTGGGGTCGTCTCACCTGGCAAATGCATACATTTCTTTTTCAATTTTTCTGTTTTTCTATTCGATTGCTATTTGTTTTAGCAAATATTTATAATAAAGTAGGCTACGTTTATATTTTATAGCCTACAATCTCCTTCTAATTGATTCATGTCCCCTGGGATTTTTAATATGGAAAGGAAAATATTCACAACAATTTAAGTGTTTTTGACTCAATTTACCCCTGTACTGTTCGATGCAAATTATGGGCACTGCACAATTTTTAACAAGTTCTGTAGGCTACACCGCAACAGTTGTAGTCTGCATGAACAGTTATTGCACAAGACACTGTTTTGATTTGTGTAGTTGCGTTACCCCCAACACTGACAATAATGTACTGTAGATTAAGCAGATTAAGATATTTTAATGGAGCGGCACCGGTAGGCTATCGAAAGCAGATTTTGATTTCCGTTAACCACTGTGTAGCCAATCCTTATGCCATACCTAAGTAGCCAAATCGAGGTTATTTTTAATTATGCATGATTTATTTTGTTATTGAATTCGTAGGCTGGGATTCCTCTCTGCAACAATTATGTTTAAAGATAGCCTCCTGCTTTTTCAGAAGGGGCGGCAGGCAGGCTACTGACAGAGCGATGTACAGTGGCAGAGCGACGCACAGTGGCTGAAAGTGGTACTAAAGTTTCAAGCAGCTTCACATCACGTAATGCGCGGCTGAAGTGGCCATTTCAAAGTACTTCACCTCACAGTGTGTACACTGTGTGCTGTGTCTGTTTCACTAATTTACGGATTAGGATAAATGCAGAGACCAAATTTCCCTCATGGGATCAAAACAGTATATATACTTATACTTACTTATACTTACTGTCAAGCTTGCTAGCAGGCAATCATATTTTTTTCTTTTTTTCTACCCGTAGGCTATAAGTTAACCCTTTGTTCACGGCCAGCTTAAACATTGGCACATACAATATTATCAATCACCAATGTAAGGACGAGATTTCACTTTTCGTGAATTTCAAAGTAATGCCCACTGTAGATAGATAGAGATCCCAAACGAAATGAAATGAAATGTTTGCATTTTCTGCGTATTTTGTTGTAGGGTTTGTATTGTACTTTATATGTGTTTTTCATGCCAATAATGTTACCATTCAGAGGCACTCACAATTTCTCACCAGAAAAAAGTGGCTATAGTGTAAATTCTGATTGGCTGGTGATCAAAAATTTTCATTTTGAACCCTGCTTATAACTCCTTGTCTGAGCGACTACCAGGCCTATGGTTTTGAAAAGTCAAATGTTCCCTGACAAAGACATTAGAAAATTAAGAATGTTTATTGACTTGAAAAATACGCAAACCCTCTATTGCATGTTGTTGCCATATGGCAACAATTAATTGGGGGCCAAGCAGCGAGGCAACCATTGTGTTTCTATTTGTTCTTATTATTATTATTCCGCCATGGAAGTCAATGGCAGCCCATAGAACCGTCTGGTCAAAAGTTGTGACATTTGGCACACTGATTGGGGACAGTCCCATGTTTAATGTCACCAAGTTTCATGAGGAGCCTCTCGCTGCAGCCTGCGGGAGGGCGGGGCTTGACATCCAAGTCAGCCATGTTTTTTTGTATTACGTCACGCAGTTTAAAATTGCTGGCGGCGAGAGGGAGTGAGGCAGTCGGCAGAGAGAGCTAGTGCTACATTCTACAAACCAGCAACTTACTGCAAAACACGTTTTATTGTGTAATTCAACACGTAAACTGTGGATTTAAACCAGTGCAGCAACTCGCAACAGAACCAACGTTTCCATAAGAACACTGTTGTCACACTGCTCATTCTTAGCTAGAAGCTAGCCAGCAAAGTTAACCACCCAGATGGCAAGAGGCTGGCGGCGGCCCACCGGTTTCGCTGTCGCCGGCGGACCGCTACGTTTTTGCACATCGGTTCTACCGCGGTCCGCTGGGCTAACGAGCCTCAGATTTGACAACCTTTTCTTTATTCATTTATACGGCGGACTGCCGGTGGCCTAACGTTACCATCGCGGGTTGCTGACAAGTAGCTGCTAGCCTATCTACCGGTGGTCCGATAGCTGCTTGCTATCTGGCCAGTAGCCTATATTTGAGATAAGGATGTCGAACTTAATCTAACCGGTTAACGTTGCACAATGCATGTTTCTGGTTCACCTGTTGTTAATAAAGCAAAATCGCCCCTTTGTAGGCTATTTGGTTGTAATGTAATTGAATCTTGCTGTTAAACTGATAGTCCATGATAATGAAACAACACACCATTCTACTTTTGAAGGGGTAAATTAAATGAAATATGGCTCTTTTTCATTAATATTTAAAATGACCAATTTTTGTGAATGTGCATGGTTATTGTTTCAAAACCGGAAATCAAATGAACGAAAAAGTAGGCCTACATGAACCCAATTACAGTAATGAGCCTAGGCCTACATGAAAAATTCAATGTTGTTGCAAATGTAATTTGTGTTTAGCCTAAATCATCAGTTTCTATCATCTAATATGAAACAATATACTATATAATTCGCTACCGGGCTGTCGGCAGTAGGCCTAAAGCCAAAGTGTATGGGGAGTGACGTAGGCAAAGAAAACATGGCTGAGTTGGATGTGGGCGGGGCTTGATGAAGCCTCGCCTTCCCGCAGGCTGCAGCAAGCTGTACTTGAGTTTCATACCGGCACCTCAAGCGTTCTAGCGCCACCAACAGGCCAAAGTTGGACGTGCGTTCACACACGTAACTTCTGACCCGTTGAGTAGATTGTCAAAAATGAGGTATCGTTGTAATCCTTGGACCAAGCCGAGTTCAACGCACCCTATGACGTCATTTTGCGCCATGATGGATTTTCCGCCATTTTGGGTTTTAGCGAAAGTGAAACTAATTTTTCACAGGTCACAAATTTTGTCCGATCGACACCAAACTTGACATACATGATCTTCAGACCAAGCTTATCTCAGTCAATATTTTATTTTTGATGTGAAACTGATGACAGCGAGTTCCATCCAGTTCATTCTAATGTGTGCGTGCAAGGGTGGGACAGGGTGGGACGGGCAGGGGCGATTGCGGCGATGTGTTGGCTGGGTGAGGGGGCGACACTCAGCCCTGGTTCAGCCCCATAAAATCAGTTATGTTTTGATGTGAAACTTGACCTTGTAACTCAGCCAATCTTGGGTTGTATGGCATGGAACTTGCTGTGACTGCTTAAGGCTATATGTCTGATGCAACGGCATTGACTTACATGGCAAATCTGGCCTGCTGAACTGCCTGCTTGGCCCCCTCATTGCTGCTTGCAGCTATATTTGGGGGCCAAGCAGCGAAGCTGCGCGGCAACCCAAAGTGATTTTCTTACTATTATTAGGGGTCCGAGCAGCGTAGCTGCAGGACCCCTATTGTTTCTGTACCGTTCATTTTTGGCCAAAATTCTGTAAAAGTCATACTGCAGCCTAAACCGTAACTCCAAAACTCTTCAAATTTTCAGGTATGGTTACCAGTAACCCCCTCTACCTATAACCCACAATTTGGGGTACTGCACCCAAAGGTGGCGCTATTGAAAAAAAAAGTTAATTATGCTAATTTCTCCTTACCAGATTGACCTAGACTCAAAATTCTTTCATAATATTAATTTCTAAACTTAGATGCATCTTTTTGGCCCTGGTCTTATGGTCCTTAAATGTTTACTTTTGACACAATTTCATGGAAAAGCCAAACATTATAAAAAGTTTCACACAAATAATCAAATCTTCACCAAAATTTTCACAGACAATGTTTAGACCAAGCCTCACAAACGTTATCGCTCAGAATTTTGATATTTTGTTCCATTTCAGAGATATAGGCCAATAAAGTTAGACCACTTAGGCCTTTTTTCCTAGATCACCTATATTCCTATAAACCGTAAGTCCTAGAAACTTGACATTTTCAAGTATTGTTACCAGTACCCCCCACTACCCATAACCCAAATTTGGGGTACTGCACCCAAAGGTGGCGCTCTTGTCAAAAACGCTTATTTCTCCTTACCAGATTGACCTAGACTCAAAATTCTTTCATCATATTAATCTCTACATTCAGATGCATCTTTTTCACCCTGGTCTTATGCTCTAAAAATGTTTACTTTTGCCACAATTTCAGAGAAAAGCCAAACATCATAAGGGACTGTACGATATTTAGCGGGGGGGAGGGCCGGTCGCCAGACGATCGGGTTAAAAATGTTCTGCCTGGCCCTCCCCCCTGGTCAAATTTTTTTTTCCAGGGGCCTCCCCCCGGCTCAAAAAAATTCTCCTAGGCCCTCCCCCCGGCTCAAAAAAATTCTCCTAGGCCCTCCCCCCTACGTGAATCAAATAAAACTGGTCGAAAAATGACGTTTACAAGGTTAAAACGGCCAGCAAATGTCATAAGCACACATACACACACACGGGGCTACAAACCAGTGTTTCGCGGGTTTGGTCACAAGCGGCCCGCGGTCGCCCGATATTTTAATCAACCCGACCACAACTCAGACCGCGAATATTAATTAGGACAAAATTATACCCGACCCGCGATCCGACCCGCTTATTTACAAAATGTGTGCTTTTGGTTATAGCCTGCATGCAGTAGTCCATTTCTGTAAAACAAAGTAATTTATTTGCGAAACTTTATGCAGTAGAACTACACGCAGGCATGCAGGACATAATGTTTGCGCAGGAGAGAGAATGAGAATAAGAGCGCAAGCACGCACGCAACCACCAAGGATTAGAACACTATGATAAGATTTGGCCATGGACATACTTCTTTTCGAAAATAGAAATGGGGAGGCAAGGTATAGGCAAGAGAGATACATTGCTGGTCAAAACGTTAGCGTAAGAACTGGTTTAAAATGCTGAATGAAGCACAAAGCTTTACTAAAGCACATCCACTGTTTAAAGTCACAAACACAACGAACTAAGGTTTTTTATGCATGCGCGAACCTATACATACCGGTAGATATGACTGTGTAGTCTGTGCCATAAGATTTATTCCTGCAGGCTGCCCGTTTCGGCTGTCATACTTTTAAATGGCTTCGCAAGATGTAGGCCTACATAGAACTTGTACTACTGTCATCTTCTTTAAGAACTTTTCCCAATATTTCCCATATTTCGCTTTTCCTGAAGGGGTAGGCTATTTTAACTCGCGTCTTCAGCTTCTTTACTGTTGACTTACTGTATTGATGCTTTACTGTATTGATGCTAGCCTTCTCGTGATATTTTAAGTAGGCCTATTTGTAGAAAATATATATTTAATTAATTTTAACTGACCCGCCCGCAAATGACCCGAATATCATTAAAATATTTGGTTTATGACCCATAACCGCGGGTGACCTGCAAGCTTACGAGGGGGGTTGTGGGAGATTCAGGTAGTTGCGACTTTTTGGACTCGCCCACTCTGTCAAAGAGACGTGAATCATGTTTTGGACTACAAACCTTTTAAAATATCGAAAACTGATCATTGATCAGGGGAAAAAAATATAATTGATCAGGAAAAAATAATTTTCCTCGGCCCTCCCCCCAGGCCAAAAAAATTCTCCTGGGCCTTCCCCTAAGGCTTAAAAAATTCTCTTAGGCCCTCCCCCCCCAGACGACCGGCCCTCCCCCCGGTAAATATCGTACAGTCCCTAAAAAGTTTCACAGGCTTCAAAAATTATCAAATCTTCACCAAAATTCTCACAGACAATGTTTAGACAAAGCCTCACAAAAGTTATCAAAATAATTTGGATATGTTGTTCCATTTCAGAGATATAGGCCAATAAAGTTCGACCACTCAGCCCATTTATCCTATATCACCTATATTCCTATATGAGTAATTTTTTTTCTTGGATAACAAGCATACAACCATCATTAGGTGGATACCATTAACAGTGCACATTTTCAGATCTGTACTCTTTTTTATAAAGCCCTTAATTCTATTGTCAAATGTATGCTAGGAATTTTCTTGATGTTGTGTGTTTGCCAACACACATTTTCACCATGTGAATGTGACTACCCAATATGTAGGATTGTCAGTGGCTCAGTGGGATAATGCCTAGTGCTGGTGTTTGTTAGGGTTGAGAGTTCAAATCCTGGGAGAGCTTTAGGCTCAACCTGCATATGCTATTGGTTATTGAAGATTCACACCATTGAACAGCACCTGAATGACATCAGGCAGTCAACATACACAGTCATTAGTTACCAAGAATCAGAATGCCGAGACACTCTGACATTTAGGGGAACTTCTTTGTTTACTATTTTTCCTTCATCATTAAGTCTATCATATTTATATTTCATCCATTAGTGTTCTTCTCTACAAATGTCTAATTGCCCCAGAATTTCAAAAAGTTTTCAGGTGTACTCTTTCAGGAAAGCCCTTCATTTTATTGTCAAATGTATGCTTGGAGTTTTTCTTGTGTGTTTATCAACACACATTTTCACCATGTGAAAGTGACTGCCAATGTGTATCACTGTCAGTGGCTCAGTGGGATAATGCTTGTACTGGTGTTTCTTAGGTTGAGAGTTCAAATCCCTATTACAGCTTTAGGAGCAATGTGCACATGCTATTGGTCATTTAAGATTCACACTATTGAACAGCACCTGAATGACATCAGCCAATCAACATTCACACTCATCAGTTGCCAAGAATCAGAATGCCGGGACTCTCTATTACATTTAGGGGAACTTCTTTGTTTACTATTTTTCCTTCATCATTAAGTCTATCATATTTATATTTCATCCATTAGTGTTCATCTCTACAAATGTCTAATTGCCCCAGAATTTCAAAAAGTTTTCAGGTGTACTCTTTTAGGAAAGCCCTTCATTTTATTGTAAAAATGTATGCTTGGAGTTTTTCTTGTTGTGTGTTTACCAATACACATTTTCACCATGTGAATGTGACTGGCCAACATGTAGGATTGACAGTGGCTCAGTGAGATAATGCCTTGTACTGGTGATCCTTAGGTTGAGAGTTCAAATCCCACTTGAAGCATTAGTGTGCAAATGCTGTTGGGTTGTGGAGGTTAGCATACTAGAATAGAATGCTGTTGGGTTCTGGAGGTTAGCACACTATAACATTACAGCTACTTGTCAATATTTGTAGTGCAAGGCAAGTATAACTGTATAATTATAGGCTGTTTATCTTATTGACTCCGACACAGCTGTAGTCTATAATTATTTGTTATTCTTATAATATTTGTCATTTCTTGTACATATTTAGTCGGCTCTTCCACTTGACAGAACAACTCTATATCGGTTAAGGATGTCACAAGGATACAAGGATACAAGGAAGTTTATTGTCACATGCATATAGTTACTGAAAGTAAGAAATGCAGTGGAATTATGTCTGGTGTCAGCCTATTTGTGCATTAATGGTGGGGGGGGTAAAAAGTGCAGTAGAAGAGGGGTTTAGTAGATTAAGTGGCAAGGGCTGCATAAAAAAGTTGGGGGAGGATTGGGATTGGGGGGGGCACCAACAAGGAGCCCCCAAGAGCAACAGGGGCAAGGAAAAACTCCCTTACCAAGGAAGAAACCTTGGGCTCAAGGGGCTAACCCAACTGCCAGGGGTCTTGGTGGGTGTGTTGGGGGGATGACAGGGGAGATGGGATAGTGTGCTGTGTATGTGGGGAGAGGGCAGTGTGCAATATGTGTGTTGGAGAAGCTTCCTCATGAGACAATGTGCTGTGTATTGGGGGGGGGGGGGCAGTGTGCTGTAAGTATGTTGGGGATGTGTGTTGGAGAAGCTTCCTTATGAAATAATGTGCTGTGTATGTGTGTGGGGGGGGGGCAGGGACTTACTATTGCAAGCAGAGTACTGTATGTATGATGTATGTGAGTGATGACAGTGAAGATGTGTGTGTGGGCGGGAGGGGAGTGGAGCAGTGACTGTGTGTGTGTGTAGTGTGTGTGTGGGTAGGTGGGGGCAGTGTGCTGTAAGTATGTAGGGGATGTGTGTTGGAGAAGATCCTGAAGACAATGTGCTGTGTATGTAGTGTATGTATGAGTTCAGAGTTGGGAAATGTTTGAGAGTGCTGAGGAGTGAATGTGTGCAAAGTCAGTATAGTGTGAGTTCAGAGTTCGGATGGCCTGGGGATAAAAACTTCTCCTGAGTCTCTCAGTTCTGGCTTTGTGACTACATAGGTGTCTTCTTGATTTCAGCGGTAGGAATAATCCATTGTTAGGATGAGAAGAGTCCTTCAGAATCTTTTGGGCTCTTAGGAGTACTCTTCTGGAATAGATATCTTGTAGAGCAAGGAGTTGAGTTCTTATAGTACGTTCAGCTGAGCGCACTACTCTGCAGAGTACTACAATCTCTAACTGTGGAGTTCCCATACCAGGTGATGATGCTACCAGTTAGAACACTCTCAACCTCTGAAGTGTAGAAGGCCTTCATGATGGATGTAGAAACTTTGAATTTCCTTAGCTGACGAAGGAAGTAGAGTCGTTGTCTGGACTTCTTCAGAACATACTGTGTGTTAACAGTCCATGTTAAGTCTTCAGTAATGTGGACACCAAGGTATTTAAAACTTGTGACTCTCTCTACAGGTTGCCCGCTGATCATTAGTGGGGTGTAACTGTAGTTCTGCTGCTGCCTTCTGTCACGCATGAAACAATGCTGCAGAAACACGAAAATACAACTTTGAGTTTAGTAGGCTATAATTTTCAGTTCCTGTTTATCTATTGCACTATCATTGCAAAATCATAGTCTGTGACTTAAAACTCTACTACTTGTCTTTAGATGTGAGAGGGTCTGAGACTGTAGTCTTTCAAAAATCTTTTCCAAATCTTTGCAAATCTTTCCAAAGTCTGTCAGTGTAAGGAGGGCTTGAGGTGAAAGTGCTGTGGAGAAATTGCAGGATTGTTTGGCCCTGCGACCTAACCACACCCAGTTTACCTGCTGGGAAACCCTGTAGCTCCGGAGCAGGGGCTCAGACCAGGATAAATTGTTTGCTCGCCCTCAGTTTACTCTTTTGTTCATCTCAACCCAGCACTCCAGTGTGTCCTGCTCTGTGTGCGTCTTTGAGTTAACGTAAGTCATCACTTTAATGACCCTCACTATGACTTTTGTGATGTAGAGTAGCTCTGCCATCATGTGTAAAGTTAAGGTCTTTGTTTGTTGGTTTGGTGTGTTGGAGTCCCATGTGAGAGATGATTAGGTGATGTTGGTTGACTTGGGATGTGAAGTATATGATTTCAGTTTATTGTTCAAATGTCAATTGGTTTGTTTGTGAGTTGAGATCTGTACTGATTTACCCCATTTCACTGATTACTCCATTTTCTGTGTGTTTCCTCTTTGATGCAGCACACATACAAGTAAAGAACAAAAGAACAGATGAATTGAAACTCAAATAAAGTTAACTTGTGTTACACCGAAACCTGCCATCTCCGGTTATGTCCAATTTTGAACATCGCTATATAGTTGGAACCCCTGGACCGACCTGAGTTCAATGACTCCTATTACTTTACTTTCCGCCATATTGGACCTCCGCCATATTGGATTTCATCAAAAACACTTAAAAGTTTTCATAGGTCACAAACTTCATCCAATTTTCACGAAACTTGACACAGATGATCTTCAGACCATGTCTCATAATTGCCTTGCCTTTGACACCCATACTCAAAACTGGTCGCCAGTCACGACCAATCAAAATTGGCGGCAAAGCCGCCAAACAGGAAGTGAACTCAGATCTCGGCAAGGCTTTCACATATCAAAACCAAACTCACTACATGGGCTCAGGACCCAATTAGGAGGAGGCTCAATAAATTTAATGATTTTTGACCTTCAGGTGGCGCTATAATTAACAAAACTACGTTTTGGCCTGTATGGGGTGATGTGTTTGAAATTAAAACATATTAGTGATCTCTATTCATACTTTGGGAGGTCCTTAGGCTGACACATATCAACTTTTGACATTAACATAATTGATTGGACCGCCATATTGGATTTCATCAAAAACACTTAAACGTTTTCATAAGTCACAAACTTCATCCAATTTTCACGAAATTTGGCACAGATGATCTTCAGACCATGCCTCATAATTGCATTGCCTTTGACACCCATACTCACAACTGGTCGCCAGTCACAACCAATCAAAATTGGCGGCGAAGCCGCCAAACAGGAAGTGAACTCAGATCTCGGCAAGGCTTTCACATATCAAAACCAAACTCAGTACATAGACTCAGGACCCAATTAGGAGGAGGCTCGATACATTTCATGACTTTTGACCTACAGGTGGCGCTATAATTAACAAAACTACGTTTTGGCCTCTATGGGGTGATGTGTTTGAAATTAAAACATATTAGTGATCTCTGTTAATACTTTGGGAGGTCCTTAGGCTGACACATATCAACTTTAGACATTAACATAATTGATTGGACCGCCATATTGGATTTCATCAAAAACACTTAAAAGTTTTCACAGGTCACAAATTTCATCCATTTTTCATGAAACTTGGCACAGATGATCTTCAGACCATGCCTCACAAACGCATTGTTTTTTTGACCTTTCAAAAGAGGTCAAAAGAGGTCGGCCGTGACGACCAATCAAAATTGGCGGCGAAGCCGCCAAACAGGAAGTGAAATGTTTTCTCAGCCAAGATTTCACGTATCAAAACCAAACTCGGTACATGGGCTCAGGACCCTATTAGGAGAAGGCTCAATAAATTTGGCGACTTTTGACCACTATGGGGGCGCTATAATCACAGGAAGTAGGCTGATATCTCAGCAACACTTTCACATATCAAAACCAAACTTGGTATATGGACTTGGAACCCCTCCCTGAGGACACACAATCAATTTGGTGACCTTCGACCACTAGGGGGTGCTAGAGTTACAGGAAGTTAGCTCCTATCTCAGCAACGCTTACACGTACCAAAACCAAACTTGGTACATGGACTTGGGACCCTATCCTGAGGACACACAATACATTTAGTGTACTTTGACCACTAGGGACGCTATAATTACCAATACTTTCTCATATCAACCTCAAACTTGGTATGTGGACTCGTGGTCACAACCTGAGGACGCACATTAAATCTGGTGACTTTTGACCACTAGGGGTGCTATAATTAGCAAGATTTTCTCGTATCAATACCAAACTTGGTATGTGGACTCATGAACACATCCTGAATAGCTGCAATACATTTGGTGTCTTTTGACCACTAGGGAGAACTATGACATGAATTAGGCTCATATCTTACTAACGGATTGAAACCAAACTTTGTACATGGACTAAAGACCCAATCCCAATCCAGTCCAGTCCAATTCAATCCAATCCAATCAACAATCACATGAAGTAGGCTCATATCTCAGCAATCCCAATCCAATCCAGTCCAATTCAATCCAATCCAATCAACAATCACTTGAAGTAGGCTCATATCTCAGCAATCGCAATCCAATCCAGTCAATTCCAATCCAATCCAGTCCTGTCCAATTCAGTCCAGTCCAATTCAATCCAATCCAATCCAATCAACAATCACATGAAGTAGGCTCATATCTCAGCAATCCCAATCCAGTCCAATCAAATCCAATCCAGTCCAATCCAATCCAATCCAATCCAGTCCAGTCCAGTCCAGTACAATCCAATCCAGTCCAAATCCTAATCCAGTCCAATTAAATCCAATCCAATCAACAATCACATGAAGTAGGCTCATATCTCTGCAATCCCAATCCAATCAAGTCCAGTCCAATCCAATCCAGTCCAGTCCAGTCCAGTCCAGTCCAATCCAATCTAATCTAGTCCAATTCAATCCAATGCAATCCAGTGCAGTCCAGTCCCGTCTAGTCTAGCTTAGTCTAGTCCAGTCCAATCCCAACTTCTGCTTATTTGCTTGGCCCCCACATTGCTGCTTGCAGCTATATTTTATCTTAGTGTTTCTAATTGGTAGTAACACAAAACCTATATTTTACTATTCATATGTGAAAAAGGGGATTTTAGTTTTGGTATAAAAAAATAATTGTTAGGTCACATGATGAGGATATATTGTTAGTAGGGCTGGGCGATAAAACGATAGCGATATGTATCGCAATAGACATGTAATCGATATCAATAAAAAATGCGTTCGATAGAACATTCGATAATTAAAAGCAACACACACCTCCCGCCTTAAATTGTCCATAAATAAATAGGCTAAATATATCTTGCATTGTAGCTAGTATGTGCAACTCTACCAGAGTAGACGATAGAAGTAGGCCTACCTCAACACAGACTCTCAATGAGTCCTTGCCCCCTCTAGGTGCATCCCTCCTCAGCATGTGCATGTAATCCAAACATGCACAATCGTGCAAGACGACTGAATTGCTATTAAATCCGGTTAGCATCATTAGCACGCTGCACGAATTTGTTCAAAACTGTTGCATTCAAATTGACTGCTAAATTCTAATCAACTCAATCCCGATGCAAATAGAAAAGTATTTTCCAAGACTCAAACGGGCCTGTCATTTGAAACTTAAACACACGTGGGGAAACTGAACAGTCTAACCAGTAGACTTACTATGATAAACTAGCAAATTACTTCGTTTACAATATTTCCAGGCTTCAACCGGTGCCGCTCATTCAGACTTATGTGCACAGTTATTTATTTGAGTGTTTTTCATGATTGTGTTGCTATTTCTTTTCCCTGTTTGCTTTGATTGATAACTGAGGTGATTCAAATCAGAGGAAGGTTAAGTTTAAAATAAAAGTGTTTAAAAGTGTTTAAATTTTACTTTTTTTCCCCTTCTGGTCCTTATCTGAAATAGATTTAAAAAAAATCAATAATTATCGATATCGACTGATATGAATTACTTATATCGTGATGCAGTTTTCAGCCATATCGCCCAGCCCTAATTGTTAGTGCTTCCTATTTCTACAGAGAGGTACCTCTGTGACCACCAGTACCTGTCCGCTACCTGTGGATGGTCAAAATTCAGAATTTACGCATAATTTCCATCCAAGGCATGCCCAGTGTGAGCCTCTAGTATGACCCACACCAGAGACCCCTACGTTAGGTTGACCCTTGTGTGTGTGACCCCAAATATGGATGAGGCATGGCTTTACAGGATAGGGAAAGGCTGTCAGGGGGATATGTGAAGGATACCTATGTCTCTCTGTGTGTATGGCATGGATTGGCACACTTTCTGAGGGGCAGGGCTCTGTGACTATGTGGTCTCACTACAGTTGAATATGTCCTCTGACTGCAATATAACCAACAAATTACCAACTACCCCTTTAAAAAACTTTTTAAAAAAATGTCCTTTATTTAATCCATTTTAAGTAAGAAAAGTACTTTAAAACATTTTTTCAAAGTATAGGTAATAATTCATGCAATAGAGGGTTTTTGCAAACTCCCTTCATTCAACCCTTGAAGACATTGCGGTCTGGTGTGCTAAAATGTATATTGTTTCTTCTCGTACCATTTAGTTTCTCAGAATTTAGGTCTCAATAATGTTTTTATTTATTAGAATTTAGGTCCTACAATAACGTCATCACCAAATAAATTTTTTATTTTCAGTGTCTCAACCACAAGTAGCCTACTTTGCACAGTGCACTGACGACCGTAGCAGCCCAAGGTAACCAGTTGTTTTAGATGAAGGGCAACCACTTGTTTCAGACCTCTGAACAACATGTTACCTGGGTGTTGCCTACATTATTAATTGATGGTAGCCTACAATAGTTAATTTTATTGCACAAAAAACAATAATTGTATCTTCAAACCGCATAAAACAACTTGTTTGTGAATGTCTGACAACTGCTGCAGCGCATGCATGTGCAATGAAACCAGTAGGTGGAGAAAACAGAAGGCACACAACACCGGCAATGCTTATGTGTCAAAAGCAATGCTTCTGCTTATCTCTGCCAAAATGCTTCACACGGGAATTGAACCCCGGATTCCCACGTCTCGGTACGTAGCTTTAACCATTGAGCCATCTACTTCCACTTTTCAGTGAGAGTTTGCAGGCATATTAACCCTTATGCTTCATAGGCCTGAGCGTCACAATCACTACATTTCTGTTAGCTAACAAACTGGCGGTTGTATGTGTTCACTGAACAAAGTTTATGAAAATAAAAGACAACTTTTCCATCTAAAACTTAAGTTGAACAGATATTAATGCTGAAACCGCTCAGACACTCCGATTAATGAAACAAGAAAACTGCATGTGTCTTTCTTTCCTCCGATTGGAATTAATAAAATGACTGAGCAAAGTGGAAAGGGAAAAAAGTGTGAGATTTTGCCAAATTTGGTTTTACTCATTGAGTAGGCCTACACTGGTTTTACTCATTGAGTAGGCCTACACTGGTTTTACTCATTGAGTAGGCCTACACTGGTTTTACTCATTGAGTAGGCCTACACTGTTTGGTTTTACTCATTTCGAGTAGGCCTACACTGTTTGGTTTTACTCATTTTGAGTAGGCCTACACTGTTTGGTTTTACTCATTTTGAGTAGGCCTACACTGTTTGGTTTTACTCATTTTGAGTAGGCCTACACTGGTTTTACTCATTGAGTAGGCCTACACTGTTTGGTTTTACTCATTGAGTAGGCCTACACTGGTTTTACTCATTGAGTAGGCCTACACTGTTTGGTTTTACTCATTTTGAGTAGGCCTACACTGGTTTTACTCATTGAGTAGGCCTACACTGTTTGGTTTTACTCATTGAGTAGGCCTACACTGGTTTTACTCATTGAGTAGGCCTACACTGTTTGGTTTTACTCATTTTGAGTAGGCCTACACTGGTTTTACTCATTGAGTAGGCCTACACTGTTTGGTTTTACTCATTTTGAGTAGGCCTACACTGTTTGGTTTTACTCATTTTGAGTAGGCCTACACTGTTTGGTTTGACTCATTGAGTAGGCCTACACTGTTTGGTTTTACTCATTGAGTAGGCCTACACTGTTTGGTTTTACTCATTTTGAGTAGGCCTACACTGTTTTTACTCATTGAGTAGGCCTACACTGTTTGGTTTTACTCATTGAGTAGGCCTACACTGTTTGGTTTTACTCATTTTGAGTAGGCCTACACTGTTTTTACTCATTGAGTAGGCCTACACTGTTTGGTTTTACTCATTGAGTAGGCCTACACTGTTTGGTTTTACTCATTGAGTAGGCCTACACTGTTTGGTTTTACTCATTGAGTAGGCCTACACTGTTTGGTGTTACTCATTTTGAGTAGGCCTACACTGTTTGGTTTTACTCATTTCGAGTAGGCCTACACTGTTTGGTTTTACTCATTGAGTAGGCCTACACTGTTTGGTGTTACTCATTTTGAGTAGGCCTACACTGTTTGGTTTTACTCATTTTGAGTAGGCCTACACTGTTTGGTTTTACTCATTTCGAGTAGGCCTACACTGTTTGGTTTTACTCATTGAGTAGGCCTACACTGTTCGCCAAAGGCCATTACCTCTGGCCCCAGCTTGATAAAAAAATAGGTTTTGATAGTCTACTGTATGACTTCAACACCTTTGAATGCAGTCCGCTGCCCTGTTTACCGGCAATGCTGCAGCGGACTTAAGCTGCCACCTCATGGCGTTGTAATACATTTCACGCAGCTGTGTGAATCACGGAAAGCGCGAATGAAGTGGCCACTTGAAAATGGGACACACTGTAGCCCCATGTAAATCAGCTGGGGAATGGAAATAGAGTGTGTTTATTGCTGTACCATGACAACTAGTGGAGGTAAAGAATAACCTTACCTAACCAACTAGTGGAAGTACATGGTAATGTTTTAAAATCTGGGCATAGTGTTTGTCTGTTGGGATTATAGATTGTAAAAGACAGTGATTCTTGATTGCTGCCTAGAACATATGCAATTGATCAGATTCTGTATAAATTATGAACAAATTAGTAAAATGAACAAATTACATTTCAACACATTAGTCTTGTAAAATTCCTGTTCTAATTTCTTTATTATTCAATATTTGTAGTAGTACTAGGTCTGGTTTGGATCAGTCCAGGTGTGGAGTGTGTGAGCACGTACTGAGGAACCCAGTCATCACCACCTGTGGACACAGTTTCTGCAGGCAGTGCATCAGCAGCTACTGGGAGCAGCCTGGACTACCAGGAGACCAAGCCTGTCCCCAGTGTGGAAAGACATGCAGAACCCAACCTCCTCTACAGCCTCCTCTGGATGAACACACGGATATGAGTACACAAGATGAACACACAGGCATGATCGACCTACACACTGAACATACACCAGGCAGAAAGAGGGAACTAGGTGAGTGTATATTTTGGATTTTTATTAGTTTTATTGATTTTATCTGTTTTTGTATGTTATCAAACTGAACAATTGCAAATATTGCTATTAATATGTAATGTTATCAAACTGAACATTTTGCAAATATTGCTGTATTATTTTTTTTATTTATTTGTATTAGTGTTTGTGGATATAGGCCTATTTGCAGTGAATTTGTGTGTATATGAATAGTAGTTTTTATTATGACTTTTTAAGGAATTGTTTTGTCATTTTTAAACAGATGAGGACCTGAGGAGTGTTATAAAGAATCACAAAGCCAGTCTGAAGAGGAGATTTGAGAACATATCTGAAGGCATCATCAAACCAGGAGCTGAGATACTCCTCAATAAGATCTACACAGAGCTCTACATCACAGAGGGAGAGAGTGAAGGGGTGAATAAGGAACATGAGGTTTGGCAGGTAGAGTCAGCATCCAGATCTCAATCCACAGAAGACACACCAATCAACTGCAATGACATCTTCAAGCCCTTACTTGGACAGAAGAATCACATCAAAACTGTGATGACCAAAGGTGTTGCTGGCATAGGAAAAACAGTCTCAGTGCAAAAGTTCATTCTTGACTGGACAGATGGAGTAGCCAATCATGATGTAGATTTTATGTTTTCCCTTTCATTCCGTGAGCTGAATTTGGTCAGAGGTGATCAGTACAGTCTTCACAGGCTCCTGCTTGACTTCCACCCTGAGCTGAAGGAGCTGAATGATGGTGAAGGATACAAAGACTGTCAGGTTGTGTTCATCTTTGATGGTTTAGATGAGAGTCGGTTGACTCTGGACCTGGAGCAGAACAATAAGTTGTCTGATGTAAAACAAACATCGTCAGTTGATCTTTTGATGACGAGCCTCATTCAGGGAACTCTGCTTCCCTCTGCACTCATCTGGATAACCTCAAGACCAGCTGCAGCCAGTCAAATTCCTGCTCAGTTCATCAACCAGGTAACAGAGGTACGAGGATTCAATGACCCACAGAAGGAAGAGTACTTCAGAAAGAGAATCACTGATGAGAGTCAGGCCAACAGAATCATCTCTCACATAAAGGCATCCAGGAGTCTCCACATCATGTGCCACATTCCAGTCTTCTGTTGGATTACAGCTACTGTACTTCAGCAGATGCTGGGAAAGAAAAACATCAAAGACATTCCCAGAACACTGACTGAGATGTTCATACACTTTTTGCTCATCCAGACCACCAGGAAGGATCAGAAATATCAGAGTGGAACTAAAGCAAATCAAGAGAAACTTCTGGGATCACAGAAAAAAATACTACTGAAGCTGGCAGAACTGGCTTTCAAGAATCTAGAGAATGGCAACCTCATGTTTTATGAGGAAGACCTGATAAAGTGTGGCATTGATGTCAATGAAGCCTCAGTGTACTCTGGCATGTGCACTGAAATCTTCAAGGAAGAATCTGTGTTTCACCAGAAAAAGGTCTACTGCTTCGTGCATCTGAGTGTCCAGGAGTTTCTGGCAGCTGTGTTTGTGTTTCACTCGTATTTGGCTAAGAACTTTGAAGCTCTGAAATCCCTCATCACTGATGAGTGGAGAGATGATCTCAAGCCATCATTTTTATCTTCTCTTCAATCAGTACTAGGACTAAAAGACAATTTACATGTTTTACTTAAGAGTGCAGTTGATAAGGCTTTGGAGAGCCAGAACGGACACATGGATCTTTTCCTTCGCTTCCTTATGGGCATTTCTTTGGAAAGAAATCACAGACTTCTGCGAGGTCTACTGACTCACACACACAACAGCTCAGATAGTATCAAGGAAACATGTCAGTACATTAAGAAGCTCAACAGAGAAGATCTCTTTCCTGAACGATGCATCAATCTTTTCCACTGTTTGTTTGAAATGAATGATCATTCCATGCACAACGAAATTCAAACATACTTGTCATCATCAAAAAACATCAATCAGGACCTGTCTCCTGCCCACTGTTCAGCACTGGCCCACATACTTCTGATGTCTGAGGAGGTGCTGGATGAGTTTGACCTGAAGAAATACAACACATCAGATGAGGGACGCAGGAGACTGCTCCCAGCTGTGAGGTGCTACAGAAAGGCACAGTGAGTTTCTGATGGAGAGACTGTGCTAACTGTAGTGACTAAATATAATGCTGAAGTCAGTGTTGTCTTCTACTGATCATGTATCAAACATTTAAAGATGCCTAAAGGCAAAATAGTCCCATTTTCACTATAGGATCATTGTTGATTAGTTCATCAAATGATACTTAAGTCTATCACCTTATATAAAAATAGTCAAATATTTCTGGTGTGTGTGTATTAGGGCATAGTGCCCATATCAATGATATGTTAATAATGTCTCTATGTTTATTTATTGGGTCCAAAATCCCTTTATCAATTTCCGGCAATATTTTATCTTTTCTGGTGTTGTGTTGTTATGCAGACTTGCTGAATGCACATTCTGAGAAGTCCTGTGGAATTGTGGATTCAGTTCTACAGTCACCAAACTCCCTGATAGAGCTGGACCTGAGTCAAATTTAAACAGCATCCATTCCATTTATCCATTTTTCTCGTTCTCATGTTGTTATGTAGGCTTGCTGACTGTAAACTCTCAGAGAAGTCCTGTGGAATTGTGGCTGCTGTTCTACAGTCACCAAACTCTCTGATAGAACTGGACTTGAATCAGAATGACCTGGGAGATTCTGGAGTTCAGCTTCTCTCTAAGGGACAGTCTAATCCCCACTGCAAACTGCAGATATTAAGGTTGGTGTGATGCATTTACTGACATTTCTTTTTCCATGGTTGTTTACTTTGTGTTTATGGATCTTGAATTTTCCCTTGGGAACCAATAAAGTATCCATCTATCTATCTATCTATCTATCTATCTATCTATCAATCATCTATCTATCTATCTATCTATCTATGGTTAGACATATACACTTTCGGACAGGAAAAAATAATTTTGTATACCAAAAGCAAGGCCGTAGTCATGATGTCAACATTGGGGGGGACCAAATCTGTGGTGGGGTCTGAGGGACCCCCAAACAGAATTTCAATACATTTCATGCAAAAATATTATTAAAAATCACAAACAAGTCGTTAGTTAGGTCAGTCAATTAGGTTATTCCAAACTTTTGACGGATACAGATGCCACCCCCCACCCCCATGAGTTTTGTGAAAAGAGAAGGGTGGAGAAGAAGCAACTTCACTGGTCCGTCCCTGGACCCGTGACTCCATTTGTGTTCAAAATGTATACTTTAAAAGAAATTACAAACTACAGTATCTTATGATAACCTCTATATTACACAGAATGTGGTTCTTTGACTTATTACTTACACCTGAAGATTTTTTTAAACTAATGCTTAGACTCATAGGTTTGGAGCCTAATAAGATTTTGTCTTTTAATTTAGATTTTATTATGCTCGCGGCTAATCACACAATTTTAACGTAGTTTGAAAGGGACAGGATTCAGGAATAGGCTACTAAGACAGGCCCCTCTTCTGTCTGACTCACCTCATGTTAGGATGGATGGATGGAGCCTAGTTGTAGTTAGATAGATAGATAGATAGATAGATAGATACTTTATTGATCCCCAAGGGGAAATTCAAGAAATAGAAGAGTGTAGGCCTAGGCCTAATGTTTAATGTGAAATAAAATAAGTAGCCTAAAAGGCAACATTCGAAATGAGGAGAAATAAGGCAAGATAAGAGTAGCCTAATTGGGGAGAAAAACTTGAGTAGCCTTGGCTATTTTTAAGATCTTAACGTGAACTTAAAATAAAATTTGAGCTGAGACAAGGATGGATATTCCACAGCTGGTTCCTTGAACCCATTAATCAGCAAGTTTAATTTAATTTTTTTAGTTTTTTTTATGTTGACCCGAAATCCCTGAAACCCAGGAATATCACGTTGTTGGGCAGTGAATGCATGTAGGCTTAACTAGATTGTGGTGGATCAATCATATTGCCTTCTTAAATCGTAAAATATTCTGTGGTCTCAGTTCACTGTTGAATGGGCCTAGCCTACCCTATGCTTGCTCAAAATATATGCTTTGTCTAGTAGAGGTGCTTCAAATTGGCTGTCTCAATATAGAAGAGGTCCAGGGCAATTCCGCGCAAAACTGTCACATCCATATTTAGTTGGCATTACGGACGTGACAGTTTTGCATGGTATTGCCCCCGTATCGTTATATAAAGCTCTCTTCTCGCTCTCTAGCTTTCTCCTCTTTGAGCAATCGATGATTTGAAAATAACTTACTTATCGTTATCTTAGATATCCATCTGATTGTTTCTCGTCCCGTCTCCTCTCCTCGCTCGTTTCAGGCTATCAGTCTCTTCTCCATAGTAGGCTACTTTACTATCTTTACTATACTACTTTACTCACTGACTCGACTTTATCAGAATTCACAGAATTTACTGGCTGAGTAGCAGCAAGCGAAATGATGGTTCCTGAAGCTCCTGAAGTAAATGCTGTTATCCTAACCAACGAAACATTTAGCGCAGCTTTGAAATCTTACGTGAAAATCTAAATTAGGCTATTATGGTCTGGGTCCGGATAGGATCACGTCACGGTCCGGACTCGGACCGCGGTCCGCCATTTGGTGATGGCTGATGTATGGGATTTCCTTAGCCTGTGCTACACCTTTCCAAGAAGTTTTGTGAAAATTGTACCAGTAGCTTTTGCGATATTGTTGACAGCCCTACCTCACCGCAGTAGGGTGCAGTAAATGGAAGCTTTTGATAGCGCACGCCACTAACGAAAAACGGAAAATCACCAGGACAAACCACTCAGGGGTGTAGGCTACTCTGGAACCATAGAATTTGTGCGTTATTTACGTTTGATTAGGCTACATTTCAGATACGTGTTGGTTTCCTGTAGGCCTAGTATAGCGCTTTATTCTTTCTTTATTTTTCTATGTCCGAATATTGGGGGGGACATTTTGGTCATATTTGAATATTGGGGGGGACACGTCCCCCTCAATGTCTATGGTGACTAAGGCCCTGACCAAAAGAATTAACCTATTTTCAATTAGTTGGCCCTTCAAAATGTGCCAGTGTGTGCATAATAAAACATTTAGCCAGTGCAGAATTGATGTGACATAACAGATAAACATCAGCCACTGCCATGGTATGTTATATTATTTGCCGATAGGTCAATACCAGTCAACAAGGCAAATATCGGCTGATGTATCGTACATGTTAGGTACATTACAAAATACACATTGCACAAAATCATACTATAATCTTTCAGGGGTGTGTGTGTGTGTGTATGTAGGGATAGTGTGCATGTAAATGATCAGTGTACCGTCATTACTGGTGGATAATGTCTCTTGATTATGTTGATTTAATGGTGCACTATTTAAACAGTATGCCTTCCATTTATCCATCTCTGTAATGTTTTATTTTTTTCCCATGTTGTTATGCAGACTTGCTGAATGTAAACTTTCAGAGAAGTCCTGTGGAATTGTGTCCACTTTTCTACAGTCACCAAACTCCCTGATAGAGCTGGACCTGAGTTACAATGACTTGGCAGATTCTGGAGTTCAGCTTCTCTCTAAGGGATTCTCTAGTCCCTATTGCAAACTGCAGATATTAAGGTTGGTCATGAACTTGGCCATGAATTTACTAACATATTTTCATTTGTTTGTTTACTTTGTGTACTATGCTTTCGGGCAGTGAAACAAAACTATTCATTATGTAAATGAAATGGGTGGCAGTGGCTTAGGAGGTAGAGGAGTCATCCAGTAACCAGAGGGTTGCTGGTTCAAGCCCTATTCCTCCTGACCTTGTTGAATGTTTGTGGTCCTGAAGAGTAAGGTGGTGCCTTACATGGCAACCTTGGTGTAAGGCATGGAATTGTTGCTTGGAGGAGTGGCAAATGCTGAGTGACACCTGGTTATTGGTTACAGACTGAATTCTGAGGTGTTATAGTGTCTTTTTATACTGATAAAACTCTCTCTCTCTCTCTCTCTCTGTATGTTTGTGTGTGTCTCAGACTCAGTAAGTGTGGTATCTCAGACGAAGGTTATGTTTGTCTGGCTCTGGCTCTGATGTTAAACCCCTCCTGTGTGAAAGAGCTGGATGTAAACAACAATCATCCTGGAGGATCAGCACAGAAGCTGTTATCTGCTACACTGGAGGATCCTCACCGCAAAGTTGAAGCACTTCAGTATGTACAGTGCAACCGGAAAGTTTTCAGACCCTTTCAACTTTTCCACATTTTGTTATGTTTCAGACTCATCTTGAAATGGATTCAATTCATTTTTTTTCTCATCAATCTACACACAATACTCCAACACTCCACAAAAAAGCAGGTGTTTGGAGTGTTTTGTCAATGTATAAAAAATAAAAGTCTGACATATTAAATTTACATAAGTATTCAGGCCCTTTGTTATGACACTTGCAATTGAGCATGACAAACGTTCTGAATACTTATGTAAATGGAATTAGCTCCTACTACATACTCTCCACACAGAACAGTACAATCTATTGCCAGATGCTGGAAACAAACAACTATAAATGTGACAAGACAAAAGGGGGCTGGAGCGCTGCTGGTATCCCTTGTATCCTCTGGTGCTCTTGGAAGGGTTCAAAGTTCATCAAAAAAGAATTGGATCAAATCCAGGTCCAGTCATTCAGTGGGATGCAAAAGTGTAAAAGCCTTTATTATTTTTTAGGGTTAAAGCATTAAAACACCAACGCGTATCGGCCCACTCCAGAAAGGAGGTTTAACAAACATTGAGATAAAACTTAACCTCTGGGTTGTCTGACTAAACCCGAGCTGTCTGTTCCAAAACTCTGGTTACAAATAAGTTCAAGCAATCGCGTGTAAGTTAGCCTAGAGTTGTGCATATTCACAGCGAACTTCTAAAGATATCATCTATTGAGAGTCGAAACCAGTAAGTGAAACCGGTGAAATGATGAGCACCATATTTTTCAGAGACTGAGTTGCAAGTTTGAGGTTTACGAAGAGGAGAGAGCTGTGATAACAAAAAAGAGCTTCTCCAAAGGAACTAAATCTTGCTTGGCAGAGAATAGCCTAACTGACCGTGTACATTCATAAGTTTAGGATAGCCTATTAATGTCAAAAGCACAATATTAAAGCTGCAGTTGACAGAAATTCACAGAAATTCAACATGCCCCAAGTTTAAATCTGATCCAATAGGGGTTCTGACTAGGAATCCATGGAGAAAACTTTGACCAAAAATGTTTTCCAGCAGATGACCTGTCTATTTCCGTTGCCCCCTCTTTCGAATTCAACATTCAAATTTCTAGACAAAAAATTATATCCCTACAAAAGTGGATTTTGAGCTCCATAGACCTCCATTCATTCACTTATTTGTGAGTGCGCTCACGTGGAACCAGAAGAGGGCAGCCGTGGCCCGCTGGTTAGCACTCTGGACTTGTAACCGGAGGGTTGCCGGTTCGAGCCCCGACCAGTGGGCCGCGGCTGAAGTGCCCTTGAGCAAGGCACTTAACCCCTCACTGCTCCCCGAGCGCCGCCATTGTAGCAGGCAGCTCACTGCGCCGGGATTAGTGTGTGCTTCACCTCACTGTGTGTACACTGTGTGCTGTTTGTGTTTCACTAATTCACCGATTGGGTTAAATGCAGAGACCAAATTTCCCTCACGGGATCAAAAAAGTATATAAAAAAAAAAAAAAGAGGAACTGCAACAGAGGAACTGCAACCGAGAGTGGAGCTTCTCCACTTATAAGACATTCTCTGGTATTTCTAACCAGTATGCATTGCGTTCAACCCAGTATGCATTGTGTTCAACCCAGCGTGTATCACATCAAGTCAGATCTGCGCAGATCTGCATCAAGTCGATTTGGCCTATTGCCAGAAAATTCAGCATACAAATACAACAGGACCAAAAAACAGGAATGATATTATTATAGTAAAAATCAACATCTATTACTACACCTTGTACTGTCATTGTAGGCAAATAATGTACCTTGGTTTTTCTGACTTATTGAGGGCACTTGTAAACAGTGCCCCTTCCATGTTATCAATTTCTATACTGTTTGATCTTTTGTCATGTTGTTTTACAGGCTTGCTGAATGCACCCTTACAGAGAAGTCCTTTGAAAGTGTGGCTGCTGTTCTACAGTCACCAAACTCCCTGATAGAGCTGGACCTAAGTCAAATTGACCTGGGAGATTCTGGAGTTCAGCTTCTCTCTAAGGGACTGTCTAGTCTCCACTGTAAACTGCAGACATTAAGGTTGGTGCAAGGCCATGCATTTCCTGATATTTTGTTGTACTTGTTTGTTTAATGTGTGTGTGTGTGTGTGTGTGTGGGTATAATGCATTTCCTGATATTTTTTGTATTTGTTTACTTCACTGTTGTTGTAAGTCATTCAGCCCTTCATAGCTCTAACTCTAAATGTGCCAGTCTTTGCTTAACACAACATTTAGCTAGTGCAAAATTGATATGATATTACAGACCTTACCCACTGCCATCATATTGTCATAGTATTTACGGATAAGCCGATACGAGTCAACAGGGTAAATATAGGTAGAATTTAGGAGGAATTTAGCTACTCCATACTTTGCACTACAGCATAGTAAAATCTTTCAGGTGTGTGTGCTTTGTGTGTGTGTGTGTGTATGTGGATGTGGGTGTTTGTGCGTGTGTGTGTGTGTGTGTGTGTGTGGATGCGTGTGTGCGTGTACACATGAATGAATTCTGCACTGTTGGTGAAAGGTCTCTTGATTTTTATTTATTTATCAGGGCTCTGTGTAAACAGTATATCTTCCATTTATTCATGTTATCTTTTGTTGTGTTTTTATGCAGGCTTGATGACTGTAAGCTTACAGATACATTGTGTGAGATTGTGGCTTCAGTTCTACAGTCACCAAACTCCCTGCTACATCTGAACTTCAGTAACAATGACCTGGGGGATTCTGGAGTTCAGCTTCTCTCTAAGGGAGTGTTTAGTCCCCACTGCAAACTGCAGACATTAAGGTTGGTGTAAGGCCATGCATTTACAAACATTTGTTTGTTCACTTGTTTATTTAATTTGTGTGTGTGTGTGTGTGTGTGTGCGTGTGTGTGTGTGTGTACAGTAGGTGTAATGTACATGTGAATGATTTTTGTACTGTCATTACAGGGGAATCATCTCTCTTGATTATGCTAATTTAGTGGTGCACTGTTTAAACAGTATCCCTTCCATTTATCCATCTCTGTAATATTTTATCTTTTTTCATGTTGTTATGCAGACTTGCTGAATGTAAACTCTCAGAGAAGTCCTGTGGAATTGTGGCTGCTGTTCTACAGTCACCAAACTCCCTGCTAGAGCTGGACCTGAGTCACAATGACCTGGCAGATTCTGGAGTTCAGCTTCTCTCTAAGGGACTGTCTAGTCCTCACTGCAAACTGCAGATATTAAGGTTGGTGTAAGGCCATGAATTTACTGTTTTTTTCATTTGTTTGTTTACTTTGTGTACTTGTAACATGGTAAACACTCCTGTTAACTCTGCGTTGTGTTTTTGGTGAAATAAATGCAGAGTCTTGTTGTACAGTAATTGGCTATCTCTGCAACCGTTTATTTGTTGCCCCTGACAACAATACAGACAAAAGACAGGATCTTCGCTACTAGACGTTGACAAGTTGTAAAACACCCGAAAATTTACATAACAGACTGGCAGAATATAATAAGACAATGAATTAAAAGTGTACCTGACAACAATACAGACAAAAGTCAGGATCTTCGCTACTAGCCGTTGACAAGTTGTAGAACACTATAAAAGGAAATAAAATTAGCCTTAGGATTATCATCATAACAACAGCTACAGCGAATATGCTAATCATGGTATAGATAATAGATAAACGGCAGTCAATTAAAGATTAAAAACACAGTAAAAAGAAGATGACAATTTCTAAATATATACCCAAACAACAGTGCATGTATAATTATGAAGCAATATATCTTTAGAATGACTCATGTTACAGCAGATCATATAAATTAACTGAAGTGCAAATCTTTTCAACCTACCCCGAAAATGTACATAACAGACTGGAAAGAATATAATGAACGTTAGTTCCTAAGTCTGTAGGGTAGGGTACTCTGTTACACTCTCCCCCACTGACTTCCACTTGTGTATTCAAAAATGGCGTTACAACAGGTCATCAGATAAAAAAAAACATGTCAGGAACAAGGAAAAATCATATAATCAACAATATGTCACTATGTCACTAAAAGCGGGGGGGGGGGGGGGGAAACCAAAATATATCAAAACACTGTAGAATAAAAGAAACACAAAGCTTTCCAGTCACAAGACTATCACGTGAAGGATTGCAACCCTCCTTACACACTTAGAACAGACTGGAAAGAATAAAACTAATGTTAGTTCCTAAGTCTGTAGGGTAGGGTCTTATGCTTAGAATGGTGAACAATGTATAGCAAGTGGAATCACATATTACTTTGTTACATACTTATACTATGCTTTTCGGGCAGGGAGACAAAACTATTCATTATGTAAATTAAATGGGTGGCAGTGGCTTAAGGGGAAGGGGAGTCGTCCAGTAACCAAAGGGTTTGCTGGTTCAAGCCCTATTCCTTCTGACCCTGATAAATGTTAGTGGTCCTGATGAACAGGTTGGCGCTTTGCATGGCACCCTCAGTCATCGGTGTAGGTGTGTGTGAGGCATGGAATTGTAAAGCACATTGAGTTTTTGGAGGAGTGGAACATGCTGAGTGACAGTGAGTGGTTATTGAAGACTCAATTTAATACACTGCAGTTGAGTTACAGGCTGAATCCTGTTATTGTGTCATTTTATACTGATGAAACACTCTCTCTCTCTCTCTCTGGGTGTGTGTGTGTGTGTGTTTGTCTCAGGCTCAGTAAGTGTGGTATCTCAGACGAAGATTATGTTTGTCTGGCTCTGGCTCTGATGTTAAACCCCTCCTGTGTGAAAGAACTGGATGTGAACAACAATCATTCTGGAGGGTCTGCACAGAAGCTGTTATCTGCTACTCTGGAGGATCCTCACCGCAAAGTTGAAGCACTTCAGTATGTACTCTATAGTAACAGAAACCTACAGGCTGATCAACCTGCTGTCTGGATTGTCATGTATTCATTTTTTAGATGGTTGCGTTCACATAAGTGAGGATACATGAAATTGTATTCATTAGCCATTAGCTCCGACTGCATATTCTATACAGAGAACTGTACAATCTATTGCCAGATGCTGTGAACAAACAACTCTACATGTGACTAGACAAAGGGGGGCTGGAGCGCTGCTGGTATCCCTTGTGTTCTCTGGTGCTCTTGGAAGGGTTCAAAGTTCATCAAAAAAGAATTGGATCAAATCCAGGTCCAGGCACTCAGTGGGATGCAAAAGTTTAAAAGCCTTAATTATTTTTTTAGGGCTAAAGCATTAAAATACCAACACGTATCGGCCCACTTGCCTTCATCAGGCTGTTGGTAACAAACAGAGTCAAGCCATAGTTCTATTGATTTCAGGTGTGCCCCTCTGGCACTTGCAACACATGTTTAGGCCACTAGAGGCAGTAGTTCAGACCATGTACAATGCCAGAAATTTTATTATACAAATACAACAGTATCAAATTGAAGTGAGAGATCTCCAAGTGGGAAAATAGGAGTGATATTATTACAAATATTAACAACATTTAGTGTACGCCATTAGTGAACTCCATTCAATATGTATCAAAAGTCAATAAATATGAATAAATTAGTTAGGCTACACATCATAGTACCGGTTTGTAAGAAAAAATCCCTATGCGCGAATGAATGGGGTTTCGGGAATCAAAAATAAAGTCAATTAAATAAAGTTAATTGCTGCTTGCAAGTCTCAGTGTTCATATCCTTTTAATAAAATAAGCATGTATGTTGTCTCCATTAGGACTTTAGATCTGCTATATCGCTAAAATATGACTGTTGCTATGCCTCTGCTACCAGCAAAAATTTCTCCTATAGTTTGTTACATGGGAAGCAGTAGGCTATCTAACAGCAGTTAGCTTAACCCTTAGAACCCGATTGACGCAAAGTGCGTCAAAAAACACACCCTTTCTTCTCTGTTACATTGCTCCGGAACTTTTCTTCGCAGCGAGATGAAACCTTTATTGCGTGACAGAGCAGAAGTGGGGCTTTCCAACGAGACTACACACTTGTCTGTACTATCAAGTATGAAAATTTTTAAAAATCATGAATTTAAATCAAATTGAATTATATTTACAGTCTATACTTCTCTGCGTTCACCTGCGCACCCATTACTCTCGTTTGAATTACTCGCGAACCCGTGATCGCATAGATATAGCAAGCATATCAGATGAAAGAGGAGACACAGGGCTATGTATATCGATCCTTCTGGCTTATAAAAACAGACGAAGTGACTGCAAAATAATAACATCATGTACACAAACCAACACTGCACACCCATTACTCTCGTTTGAAATACTCGCGGACCCGTGACGGATAGATATGCCACGCATGTCAGATGAAAGAGGAGACTCAGAGCTATCATTTGATACCAAGTACATCCTTCTGGGTTATAAAACAGACTAAGTGACAGCAAAATAATGACTTCATATAGCTGGACTTACCCCATGTTTTTGTCTGTTTTTGTGGTAAAGCATGTTTATAATCCAACGCTATCGTGTGTTTCTCTATGGCAAAGCATGTTCATAATCCAGTTTTGAGATCCTAGCAAATTCCTGCATGGAATCCAGTTCAAGGCTCACATTGCATCCCAATTTGTTCAACAAAGAAACACCTTTTTTGCCTTTACTTTGTTCATGGCAATGCAGTAAAAAGTTGAGAATCATTATGAGTGCATACACCATAGGCACGCAGGCTAACACGCAACCTCGGGTCAAGTCAGGTCAGATTAGTTTGTGTCACAGATATGGAGCGCAGAAAGGTCATTTTTCATCACTAAATAAAAAATGGCATTTATTTCCGTAAATCACACACCACATATTTCTGTAAATTGCTCAGCCCCAGAGTATCCCTTCAACATGGCAATTATATTGCCCGATTCAGGACAGACTGCCCTACACACACATGAAATGCATGTAGAGCTATGAGCTTGCTGTGGTGAGATACATGTCAAAATATAAGAATATTTATAATACACTTTTTATATTTTAATTCTTTAAAAATCTAAATAAAATCAATGCTAGTACTAATACATGAAATGATTAGAATTGGATGGAATTCTTTATTGGGCTCCATACAGAAATCAGCAGCTTCCAGGCCCAGGGAAATGTCCTTCTGTGTGGGGACTTTAAGGCCCATACAGGCACAGAGCCTGACTGTATAGACACAGCAGGAAACAAACATAGGCCTATTCAACAATCTATCACCCTCTCTCATCCCCATTACAAAGAAACGGAATAATCCTGACAACTCCATCAACAAGAATGGTAAAGACTTAGTGCAACTCTGTCGGGCCTTAGGCATACATGCTTAATGGTAGGATCAAGGGGGACTCTCTAGGAAGGTTCACATATTGCTCAGCTCTTGGGACTAATGTAGTCGACTATGCCATCACTAACATGGACCCATCTTCCATACGTGTATTCACAGTAAGACCACAGATTCTTCTTTCAGACCACTGCCAGATAACTACATTCTTGAAAAGAGCCAATGATGAAACATCTATCAAATATTCCAGCAAGTTAATTAAATCATGCATGTAACTGGAACTCTGACAGTGCATCTGAATTCAATTAAGCAATCTGTCCAGTTGAAATCACTAACATCTTAAACACATTTCTTTTGAAATATTTCAAATTAAATAGTGATGTCAACCAGGCAGCAGAGGACATTTCTAACATATACCACAAAGCTGCCAAAAAACCTAACCTGCTTAGAAATGGCAACAATACAAAAAGGAAACCGGCAAAGGAAAAGTGGTTTGACCATGAATGTAGAAAAAAACAAAAAAATCTGACAATTATCAAACAAAAAACATCACAATCAAAAAAATATTTGTTTGAGAAAAGATTATTGTGAAGCCCTAAATGATTACAAATGAACAATTACAAAACAAAAATCAAGAACACTACAACAAAGTTCTACAAGAAACTGAAGACTCTCTCCAAACAAATACATTTTAGGAGAGCTGGAAACACTTAAATCCCCACCAACAAAACTGGCCATACAAAACCCAGATACTTGGAAAAGCTTTTACCAACGTTTATATAAACCAATGCCAAGTGACATCACACAGAAACAAAACCATACAAAACAGCATTTAAAAATGTGTGAAGATGCCATTAAAGCAAACCAAAATCCCCTTGACTATGACATCTCCACAGATGAACTTCTGAATAACCTTAAAAAACTCAAGCCAAGAAAAGCTTGTGGTCCCGACAACATTCGGACAGAGATGTTGAAATGTAGCCCCCCCCCCACACCCACACACTGCAAAGGGCTCTCCTCAAATTATTTAATCTTGTTTTTCAAGCTGGCTGCTTCCTTGATGTCTGGAATAGGGGGCTTATGTCCCCAATACACAAGAGTGGAGACAAATTAGATCCAAACAACTACCGAGGCATCTGTGTGAACAGTAACCTTGGGAAGGTATTCCGCTGTATCCTCAATGCTGGTTACAGGCCTTCCTTATCAAACACAATGTCTTGAATAAACTTCAAATTGGCTTCTTATGTATGATGTATGACATCATCAAATCGGCAACAAATGCGGAGTAAAAATTGACAACAAAATAATTGAATACTTCACTCAAGAGCGTGGGGTGAGACAGGGTTGCAGTTGGAGTCCAACTTTGTTCAACATTTATAGCAGTGTTACTGGAACGATCTGCAATACCTGGGCTCACCCTGTTGGACACGGAAAGTCTTGCTCTATGCAGATGACCTGGTGCTAATGGCGCTAGAGCAGTACTGTCAGAACTGGGACCTGTACAGTCAATTTGGACAAATCAAAAGTAATGATCTTCCAAAAACAACCCAGACCTCAAGGAACCAGACACCTGTTCCCTCTAGGTAACACCGCCCTAGAGAATGTTACAAACTATAACTAGCTTGGTTTAAAAATAAATGCCTAAGGAAACTTTGGTATTGCAGTGAATGCACTAAAGATAGATAGATAGATACTTTATTGATCCCCAGGGGAAATTCAAGAGGGATGTGTTCCGTTCCCGGAGTCACTGCAATACCGAGTCGATGCGTGGAGCGGACGGAGCAAGCCCCTCTTCCGTCTCCCTGTTCCAAAAATCAGATTAATATATGGTCCTCGGGTAGAGGACGTATCAGATATTAAACTGATAAGAACAGATACTACACTTGATCTTAGCCAAAAGGCCGAGAAGCGATAAAAAGAAAAAGCACAAAGAGCATTTATGCTATAAAAATACATTTTCAGCAAATAGATATTCCAATTAAAATCTGGTCCAAAATATTCGACACCACCATCCTGCTTATTGCCAGTGGTGGAGGAAGTACAGAAACTCAGTAAAAGTACAAATAAACAGAGAAATATTTACTTTAGTAAAAGTAAAAGTACCACACTCACAATGACAACCCTACTTAAAGGAAAATTCCAGTTTTTAGCCCTTTTCTGGTTTGTTTTGGATGAACTAGAGTGGTGGACACCGAAATTTTGACCATTGGTCCTGTCTCGACCTTTCTGACTCGTTTTGAATCGCCTTTGACTACTCTGAGTGGTTACCAACAGGCATACTGTAGTAGGCTACTCAAACATGTCCTAAAACAACCCTTGTGTACCGTTCGTTTTCAAAACTGTGCAACTCACCGAGTGGTTAGTGGTGTTCGTTGATGTTCCAAAACAAGTAGCGTAGCGAAATACAGTTTCTGTCGTGTTTTATTTGGCATTTTGTAAAATCCCATTGATTTCTGTTGGAAGACTCATTGCACATTGATATTACCAGGCCACCATCTATGCTTCAGGTTCAAATATTGAGCGGAAGTTTATACGCAGTTGTGAGGTGTCTGAATAAATAGTTCCACAATAGGCCTAGCAAATAAGACGGCTGGAAATCATACATTGCGCCGATATATTTGCTTTTAATAATCAACGAACACCACAACATAAATGCACAAACGAACGTTAAGGGTTGTTTTAGGACATTGCAGTATGCCTGGACCAATCGTCAAAAGGACCAATCATCAAAATTTTGGTGTCCACCACTCTAGTTCATCCAAAACAAACCAGAAAAGGGACTCAAAGTGCTAAAAAACAGAATTAGTAAAAGTAAAAAGTACCTGCTTTAAATGTACTTTCAGTATTAAAAGTAAAAGTATTTGCATAATGAATTATTCTCTTAATATCTATTTCCTAATAAAAAAATCAGTATGGGCTGTGGCATTTTAATTAAGCTAGTTTTAGGTTATAGTAGGCTAGATAGTTTTAAAGGGAAACTTAGCAGGATTTCCCCCTCTGCTGGAGAAATTTTGCATTATGCTATTTCAATAACAATAAAGCACACAGATTTGTTTACAAGCTAGCAAAACGGTTAGCATAAGTTAGGCAGACAATGTGGATGTTACAAGGTAAGAAACACGATTTAAAATGAGTTTATTGTTTCTCACTTCTCTTTCCGGGACGGTAGTCTCAATGTTGCAAGGTTGGTTTTCCGACGGGGGAAGGGGAAGCAGGAAAAGTCACCATTTTCACCGGAACAGGTCATTTAACCATCCAAATGATTTCTAAACGGGTTTATTACGTTGAAATAGTTACCAAGTTCCCCTTTCAGCTAAAAAAGATCACTAAATTCTGGATTCACCTAAAATTAAGCCCCCATTTTTTTCTACACTTTAAAGCATTTCAATCCCAAGAAGATGGCAGTCCAGTAGCTCCGCACATGCAGACGCACGCTGACAACTTAAGTTCACAGCTCAATAGAAATGCATTGGGAGCCGTGATTTTTTTCCAGTTTTATGGGATTGTATTAACCTGGAAATCCAGAGTTCTCAAGAGAGCACAATTTGAATAGTCTCTGCTAGACACTCTGGCAATGAGCAATGATGCTCATTACTTGTGCACCTTGAATCTTACTTATGCCCCTTGAATCGCGGGGAACCAATCACATCGGTGTATCTAATATAGGCGGGCCAGAGGCAAGTTAAACAGATGACTTATGTCATTATGAGTAAATAATAATAGGACTACAAGCTAATTTATAACTCAAGTGAATTGTTTTCAATTATAACATATCATTGCACAAAATAAGTTCAACGTTTAGATTTATCTGGACGTGTTTTAAGTTGGCTACAGCCTGTAAAAAAATAATATTAAAAACAAACTGCTGGTCCTATATGCATTTCACGTAGGCAAGCATGACAATTTGGGAGTTTTTGACTGCACAGAAACAATAATAGTTAGTGTCAAGCACGGTTGTGTTTAGCCTAGGCGTACAATTTGCATTTATTTAAGTTATACAAACATCAGACGAAAAGTGAAATCTCATCATTAGTGATTGATAATATTCAGAGGTGGAAAGTAACGAAATACATTTACTCACGTTACTGTATTGAGTAGTTTTTGTGTGTATTTTGTATTTTTTAAGTAGTTTATAAAATCGGTATTTTAAATTTTACTTGATTACATTTTGAGTGAAGTATTGTACTTCGCTACATCAAAAATCCCATCCGTTACTTGAGTAAAAAAAAAAAGTTAAGACCTAAGAAAGGGAGAGAATAAAATCGCGCCCTACACCACTAGCCTAGTGATAATGATCAGCATGTAGCCTACAACAGGACATGAATCAAGCTGGCGCCATGCAGTCTTTCTGAAAGTGATGGAGCTGGATCACGAGATGCATCAGATTAGCCTAACCATAGAGCCTAACCTATGAAAGTGTATTTTCCGCTATTCCAATCGGTTGTCTCAGTTCATTTTAGCACTAATGATTGCGGAGATATTTAAGCAAACACCATGGGATTTCGTGTTTTGACGTTTGTGCTCACCTTTCTTTGGAAATAAGTTTATTAGCAGTTGTTGTTTCCCTTCATTTTGATGTCTCTCTTTTTCCTGTTTTGGCCTTTGTTTTTAGTAACCTGACTTGGCTTTCTTGGAGAAAGACATGCAGCAGAACATGCAAAACAATTAGCGGTCCACTACTAGCGATGCTCAACTAAATAAACAAAAGATAGACTACCTTATGAATCGTGCAGGCGGACTAAACCATTTAGCTCTAGCAAGGGAGAGTGAGAGTGACCTTACACAGTTTTCACTATGTTTTGTATACAAAATCCAGTCAGTCAAACTTTAAATTTCGTCTGACATTCATTTTGACATTTAATTTGGAAGTTAAAATAAATATATGGTGGAAATAAGTATTGAACGCTTAATTTTTTTCAGTAACTAGCCTAAACTTCCAGTGAGTCTATTCGAAATTTTCACCACACATTATATTAACACACATATAAAAAAATCCAAACGTAAGAGTTTTGTGTATTAAAGTGGAATGACACAGGAAAAAAGTATTGAACGTGCCTACTGAAATTTCTTCAATACTTTGTGGAAAAGCCTTTGTTTGTAAAGACAGCTTCAAGACATTTCCTATATGACAAAACTTATTAGTCGCAGTGTCAGGTGTGATTTTGGCCCATTGTTCTAAACAGATTCCAGGGGTCCCTCTTGTGAATCCTGATCTTTAGTTACTTCCAGAACTATTTAATTGAATTGGCTGCCTTCAAGTCTTTGGAGCTTTCTCCGAGTGGTCCTTGGCTCTTGGAATTGACTATCCTTCTGACTCCCTGGTCAGAAATATTGCGAGAAGATCCTGTGCATGGCCGGTTGATGATGCAGTGATGTTTCTTCCACTTGCAGATAATGGCTCCCATGCTGCTTACTGGAAGATTATGATGTTTTGAAATGCATCTGTAACCAGTTTCATTGATATGTTTTGCAACAATAAGGTTGCAAAGGTCTTGGGAGAGCTTTTTGCTTTTATCCATCATGAAATGTTTCTTGTGTGACACCTTGGTAATGAAAAACCTAGCCCATCAATATGTAGGCTACTAACCAAGCTTATGTTAATTTGCACATATAGAAAGGATAACTACTCTATACAGATTCCAGCTCGTTCCTTCCCTTTCCTTGCCTTAGTGCTTTTTCTTAGCATGTTCAATACTTTTCCCCTGTATTATTCCACTTCATTACATGACTCTACTTATGGAGTTGTTTGGATTTTTTATGTGTGGATTACCTGAGTTATTACTAATGCCTGGTGAAAATGTTGTGCCCCCTGTATTCCACTTTTCACGGGCCCTCTCCTCTATTGGGGTCCTATACTTCCCACTTTCCCCCCCAGTACGACGCCCTTTAATCTGCTGAACCTTCTGCTCGTTTCCAAATATAAAAAAAAACTCTCTGCAACTCAATATTGGCCTGCCTGCCTCAGCTGCCTGTGAGGGGCTTTTCAGTTGTGCTAGATTACTGTTCACTGCAAAGCGACCCAAGGATGAGTGCAACTAACTTTGAAAATCAACTACTGCTCAAACTTAAAGGAGAACTCCGGTGATTTTTCACATAGATCTTCATTTCTCAACGTCCTTTTCAGGCAAGTACCTCCACTTGGCGGCCATATTGCAACACTTTTTGGGCACTTATCGTGCATCTATTTCAGCAGAAATGCGTGTGCGTAAGGCTTCACAACACCAATCTTGCTCCAGCAGCGAGATCACAACAGATGATTGGCACGATGTCTTCACAGCACACCACATGATTGGCTCAATGTATTTTATAACACACCACATGATTGGCTCAATGTATTCACATGTCGACATTTTGCCGCGGAAGGGTTGTGATATGTGTAGACCAGTGTGTAGACTCAAAGTGTGGTCCGGGGACCACTGGTGGTCCGCAAGCTAGCCCAAGTGGTCCGCGAGCAGACGTGGTAAAATATAATATAGATGAGTTGTTTGCAATATTGAACCAACTTGTATGTAAATCCAAACATTTCTGCAACACTGCCTATGTAAGCCATGCCAGTTTAAATCATATGAATTATCTGACACAATAATACAATCAAAGTGGTTCAGTGAGTAGGCCTATTGTGTAATTTACTATTGAAGTAGGTCTAATTTATTTATTTATTTTTAGCTAGGTGGTCTGTGAGGCTTTTTTATTGATTAAGTGGTCCTTGGTCTGAAAAAGTTTGAGAAACACTGGTGTAGACATATGATGTGTAGACAACTGCCATATTGGCGTTACATACTAACCCCATACATTACTATGGAGGATTTTTTGAGTGCTGTATCTCCTCATTAGAAAGTCTTTGGTAAAACTGGTTGTTCTGGTACCCAACCCCCCCCCCCCAAAAAAAAGTAACTAAGTAACTTTTACCTAAAGTACATTTTAAATGAACTACTTTTTACTTTTACTTGAGTACATTTTCAGATCGGTATTTTAACTTGTACTTGAGTAATATTTCATCAAGGTATTGGTACTTTTACTTGAGTACAATATTTTCGTACTTTTTCCACCTCTGATAATATTGTATGTGCCAATGTTTAAGCAGGCCGTGAACAAAGGGTTCAAAGGGTTCTTTCACGTCATTCACTTAAACTTTCCTACTTGCTAGATTTGACCAATCTTCCATAGCCTACGTGCACAAGTATTTTGAGTAGAACTACTGATCTTAATTATCTCCTTGATTGTTGACATCTTATCGTGTATGGTATTATTTCATGATCGCTAAACGTTTGATTCTTTTTAATGTTGTCATCAGTTAACTTCATTCAACTGCGCTTGTAGGCGCTGGCATTCAGTTGTGGACGTTCGTAAATTGCGTTTATGGGCGGAGAAAGGCAGAGAAAAGCGCAGTTTACACTAAGGATTGACCGATTCATAAATACGACGGAAACTTGGGTCTGACAGCGTTCGCAATGTGCGGTTTGTCCATGGCGCTGATAACGCTACGTTCGCAAATGTACGTGAGGTGAAGTACTTTGAAATGGCCACTTCAGCCGCGCATTATGCGACGTGAAGCTGCGTGAAACTTTAGTACCACTTTTAGCCACTGTGCGTCGCTCTGCCACTGTACATCGCTCTGTCAGTAGCCTGCCCGCCCCTTCTGAAAAAGCAGGAGGCTACCTTTAAACATAATTGTTGCCGAGAGGAATCCCAGCCTACGAATTCAATAACAAAGTAAATCATGCATAATTAAAAATTACCTCGATTTAGGCTACTTGGGTATGGCATAAGGCTTGGCTACACAGTGGTAACGAAAATCGAAATCTGCTTTTGATAGCCTACCTGTGCCGCTCCACAAAACGAAAAAATATCTTAATTTGCTGTCTACGTTAACACGTTACAAAGTACAATTCAAATTTCAGTAATTCGTTACAGTTACTGAATAACTGTAACGTCAATTCCTGCTTTACTCTTGATATCTCTAATATATTGACGTATTGTTTCCATAGGCATGCAGTGGCAGTGATTGTTTATTGAAAATATAGATTAGCCTAGACACATTATTTCATTGTAGAAATATGCGCAGGACAGAGCATGCATTCTCTCCTTGCACCGCTCTCCCTCAAACAGGTTGGCTTCAGCCCGCACCTCCCCTACGCAAATCAAAACAGTGTCTTCAAGAACTGTTCATGCAGACTACAACTGGCACGGTGTAGCCTACACAAATTTGTTCAAAATTGATGCATTCAAGTTAACTTTGCAAAGTTAGTGTTATAGCCTACTTATCACAACGTTGTCAATCGCAAACACTAATTTATTCTAACATCTCTCTATGGAACTTCCTGCTTAATTGGCGGAGGAGAAGAGAAAGCACCTTTTTGATAATTGAGCCAGTAGAGAAATAACTGTTCAGAACTAATCTGTAGCCTAGGGTAGGCTTCTGCAGAAAACAATGTTGTTGGCGATTTAATACTATGTAGCGACGTTTTCACAGGCTACGCAATAGAAGCTTAGACAACTATGACCCACGTTTTGGTTTTGTAAATTAATTTGCCAACAGCAACATCCATCTTCCTTGTTTTCAAGTAGCAGGGAATTCACGCCAAACCGTTGCAACTCTGCCATCAATCATTATGTTAAGCCCACCTAAGTTTAATTTTTCCAGCTCGCTAGCCAACGGAGAGTTGCTAGGGTGCGTCTAGATTTCTAGGCTATATAAATTCAATAATATCCCCAAAATGGTGAATTTTTGGGCCTGCACTTTTGGCTAAGCTAAAGGTTTTTTTCCAATTAAAAACATTTTGACAAATGTTAATTGATATAAGAAACAAGATAGTTCCATAAAGGTGATGTAATTACAAAAAATACTATTTTATCACTCGGCTAGATATATTGTTACTATTATTATATTAATAGAGATGCTGAGAGAAAATGAGGTAAATCCAGAGATGGAAATTATCTTAGTAACTACCAGTCTTTGCTATCACCTTTTTCATTCACTGTTACACTTGCAAAAAATACATTCTATCAGAGCAAGATTGAGAGTGCAGCTGACAGTAGAAAACTTTTTTCAACTTTCAAGTCTCTTCTCAATCCTCCACCAGTTATTCAGCTACTTCACTGTCAGCAGATGACTTTGCAAAATTTTCAGTGATAGTTGCTTAAATAAGTGCTCAGTTTGATGAGCCCATTAGGAGAGCTTTGCCCTGTGAGTTGTTGGACTCTCTCTCTCCTCTTGATGAAGAAGAGGTTTCTCTACTGCTTCAGCGAAGTCATCCAACAACATGTTCCTTCTTTTAAACAGGCAAGGGCTAAGTCTTTGCTAACAAAAAGTACACTTCATACAATTGATAAAGAACTACAGACCTGTCTCCCTTCCTCCCTTTCTTGTTGGCTTTGGAGGAAGTGTTATCTTACTATAAAATTCTTCAACAGAAGCCTTATTAAATAAAGACCTGCCTTGCCCAAAATAAAGGCCTGTGGTTTGCGCAAATTAAATAACAATGAAATATCATCAGTAATAGTAATCAGTAATCGACCGTTATTTTGTGTAAATGGGCTATGCATTGGGTTAGACACCAGGGGCCATATTCACAAAGTCTTTTGTCTTACCACTAGCAGTACTTTTTTAATAACTTAATAAAAAGGCCTAGCCTAAATGAATCAAGAGTAAGGCAAAACAAATAGCCTAGTAGCCTAATGAAACATACAGATTGATGCAGTATCTTTGTAACATTATTAAATTAATCTGTCACTATGCCTATGCCTACGTTTGCAAAGAGGAGAACGTTTTAATTCACAATAACGTTAGGCTACATTTATTTAAACCTGGTGACAATGAGTAGACTAGTTTTGGTTGTTGTTGCTGGCGTTATTGCATGTTAGTTATGCCTACAATGCAAAATTGCTTCCTCGCGATTAGAAGCTCCTGTAGCCGCATTAGAATTTCAAAACATTGCGACATGAAATGCCACAAAAACCGGTTTGTGAATAGGTCTTAGTGAGTTAGGAGTCCTCTCGACTTCTTTTAAGCTGTTCCAGAGGTGGAAAATGATTTGTTGGGGGCAGGGCTGGATTAACAATTCATAGACCCCTGGGCACAAATGTCTGATGGCCCCCCCTGCCCCCCAGCCAACGTGAATCAGGCGGTCAGTTAATAGGCCTATGTCGTGAAGATTTTTCTTGCCATCTAAGGCACTAGTGCATCTGTGAGGCCAAGCCTCACCAAGTAGCACGTTTGTTTACAACTAACATTACATTTAATTAAACTGCTTATAGGCTAGCCTATGCAGAAATAGTTTTCAACATTTTGAATATCAGTGTCGGGTGAATTAGGAAATGTTCTCAAAGTAGCCTTATGGCTGAAAGCTGCTTCGGATCCCCCCCTGTTAAGCAATAACCATACAAATGTGCGGCCTGCTCACTCATTGTTTCAAAATGAGTAATTTCGGCCTTGTCGGAACTGGCCATTGTAGGCTACGTAAAAATAAACTTCCAAAATTAACGAAAAATATTTATCTTCTTTCAGTTGTTTCAAAAGTTTCCAAACAGTTAAAAACAGATGATGTGATGCGCGTCATTGACATAATGTGCAAATAATATAGCGTAGATATTCCAATATATTCAAATACATGTATTTATTTTAGAGGGAAAATTCGAATGTCATTTTTGAGCAATTTTGAGAGCCCTAGTCCACTGTAGGCTATAATTGGCTATTAACACCTTCTACCTAACCCCGGTGAGTGGGGGTCGCTATAATGCGTGTGAAATAGCACCATTGAGTAGCCTATGCGACATACATACATCTGTCCTCTGTCAAATACAGTTGCATGTATAGCTCTGAACAAAACCGTTCAAAGAGGCTCTTGTGCAACTCGTCCATTATAGAGAGTGGCGGCTGACATTGTTGAGTTGCCATTGACAACCAAACGGAACCAATATGTGCTGGTAGTTGAATATTATTTCACAAAATTTGTTAATTTATATCCTCTGCAAAATCAGACAGCACAAACAGTAGCGAGTAATGCCTCTTTATTTTTTGTTAGTGCACGGTGTACGGCGTTTGCACAGTGATCAGGGGCGTCAGTTTGAAGCAGAGGTGATACAGAGCCTCTGTCAGCTGTTGGGAATCACAAAAACACGCAACAAGGCAAGGCAATTTATTTATATAGCACATTTCATACTCCAGGTAGACACAATGTAACCTGACTCCGCCAGATGGATTTGCTCCGCATATCCATCTGGGAACTTTTCATTGAAGAACTTTTGGGAAGGGGCGGAAATACTGGTTAGCTGATTGGATAAACCATCTGTCTATCACTACCTTTGTTGGTTATCGACGGGCCAAATCAACCAATTAGATGAACAAAGTGTTCTTCTAATGCCTTTGTTTAACATACAATTAAGTTGGGTAACGTGACTAACGTTAAGATGTTTTAACCCTTTAGGCGCCAGGTTTAAAAAAAAAAACATCATTCGATTTTTACATCAAAAATTCAAAAGGCCATGGCTTGAAAGTGGTCAGAGATAAAGTCCTACTGTAAATGTGAAAATCATTGAGTATGAACAAAAGTTTATGAAGGGGGTAAATCTAATCTAATTTGCATATTATGACATCACTGAATGACAACCACCTCGAATTATGCACATTTCAGTAAATACTGGATGTTGAACATATATTTGAGCAGTTTTGCTTACTTTTTTGTCATTTTACCCACATAACACCTGAACAGGAAAGCAGTCACATGTAAACCAACAATAGTAAACTATTACTATTACCACAAACCTTATTCTACTATACATTAAAGTAGCCTGGTCAAATCAGTTCCTATTGCGGGTGACTTTGTAGTTCTTCAGAGCCCTATTTTTACTACCCCTGCTGTCTTTACTACGTCCATTATCATCACCTTTACCACTGGCACCTTCAGCTACGTTGGGCAGAGGGTCGACATAAGTGTGGTATGCTTAGTGAACACTGTCGGAAAGACGCAAATGACGCACCTCCATTCACAGACGCAGCGTGACTAGACGATCGCTCATATTCTCCAAAAGGCAGATATTCTCCTTCAGAATCAGACTAGGTAAATAACAGACCCAAAACTTCATCACGTTAACTTTTTCTTCAACATTTGGTGTATTTCTGCTTCAATTTGTGCAAAACTATGGCCTGCATTGCTTCCGTGTTATGGAGGAAATGCACGTCTTCTTATGTGTTTCTCGGGTGTAATAGCGTGTAATACCACGTCCATTACGGACACTATCATCACTATTACCACTGGCACCTACAGCTATGTTGGGCAGAGGGTCGAAATAAGCATTGTATGCTTAGTGAACACTGTCGGAAAGACGCAAATGACGCACCTCCATTCACAGACGCTCCGTGACTATCACTGCCAATAGACGATCGATCATATCCTCCAAAATGCAGATTTTATCCTTTAGAATCAGAATAGATGAATAAAAGACCCGAGACTTCATCACACGTGAACATTTGGTGTATTTCTGCTTCAATTTGTGCAAAACTATGGCCCGCATCGCTTCCGCGTTATGGAGGAAATGCACGTCTTCTTTGTGTGTTTCTCGTGTGTTTTTCACATGCTTCCTGAAAACTTTGAAAAAAAAGGTTGAGCTTGAATCGAAGCTCTGGGTGTCTGCCAACTAGTGGTCAAGAGTACAAATGAGATTTTACACTGTACTCGCGTCTATCGTCTGTTTTAATCAGTGACGTTGTTTGTCGCAATTTTGCGACTTTGGACGGTTAAGGGTTAACTTACCATTTGTATGTGACATGAACCTAATCAACGACAATTCCCATCAAGTTTTCACGGCAGGCCCTACACTTCTGAAGAAAGTATATTCCTCCATTGTGAACTGGAATCAGCCGTGGAGGATGTCTGTGTCTTTCATTCCTCCCAGCTGCATGGCTGAGACTCATAGCTTCACAGCTTACCCAGGAATACTTTCTAATTTGAATAAAACTTGCGCGATAGCTATGCTCATCTCTGTGGATGCCGTCATGTTGTTCGTTGCGTCACACCTCAACCCGCCTCAAAGCCAACGCTGATTGGACGTTCGTTTGGTGAACTGCTCCAAATTCTCTTTAACGGAAAGTATCCAGACTGATCTGCGAGTGAAACCCTGAAGCTCGCGAGATCAGGATGGTCTCACGAGGCTAGACACAATGTGCTTTAGCTCAGCCATTACCTCAAATAAAAGTAAACAGGTATAAAACATATCACAAGTATAAAAAATATGTCACAGTAGTAGAATAAGTAAAAACAATAAAAGCAATACAAATAAATTAAAAATAGGAAGAAGCCATAGAGAAGAGGTTGGTCTTCAATTGGGTTTGGAGCAATGGTTGGAGCAGTCTTAATGGGCTCAGGGAGTTTGTTCCATATCTGGACTGCATGGTAGTTGAAAGCAGCTTCACTCTGTTTGGTGCGAGTAGAAGGTATGCATAATACCTGGCTTTTCTGTGATCTAAGAGGTCTGAGGGGATGTACAATGTAAACATGTCTGACATATATGTTGGCCCCATCCCATGTAGTGCTTTAAAAACCCGTAGCAGTACTTTAAAATCTATCAGAAAAGAAACTGGCAGCCAATGCAGGGACTTAAGTATAGCGGTGATATGTTCTCTTCTGCTTGTCTTTGTTAGGACTCGTGCTGCAGCATTTTGAACTAATTCACGTTGTCTAATTGTCTTTTTTGGAAGTCCTGTGAAGAGCCTGCTGCAATAGTCTAGCTGGCTTGAAATAAAAGCATGGACAAGCTTTTCCAGGTCAGACTGGGACATAAGGTCTCTCAGCCTGGCAATATTTTTCGGGTGATAAAAAGATGTCCTAGTTACAGCTCTCATATCATCAAAGTTGAGGTCACTATCAATTATGACTCAAAGGTTTCTGACTTTAGTCTTAACTTCAAGCCCCTTGGCCCTAAAAAATGTAGCCATTTTGACTCTCTCATCCATCCTCCCAAATAAAAATACGTTTTTTTTCAGTTCAATTACTTAAAATTTGTTCAATTGCAAATAGTTTTGTGACATCCACCTATTTATTTGGTTATAGTGAGCCAAGGGGATCCTTATCAGTGGGTGACAGGGCTAAATAAAGTTGCATGTCATCTGCGTAGCTGTGATATGAAACCTGAGTGTTCTTTATAATCTGACCCAGTATGAGCATGTGGAGATTAAAAAGAAGTGGCCCCAGGATTCTCTCCTGCAGATAGGACTTCAGGGAGTTAATCACTCTGCCTGATAGTCCAACCCCATGTTCTAATTGGCGTAGGAGTATGCTATGGTCAATCGTATCAAAGGCTGCACTGAGGTCCAGTAATACAAGCACTGAAGTTTTGCCAGAGTCTGAGTTAAGATGTATGTCATTTAACACCTTTATAAGAGCTGTGTCTGTACCATGATTGGCCCGGAAGCCTGACTGAAACGGATCAAGGCAGCAATTTTATGTTAATTGTTTAAATTGTTAAAATTGTTTAACTATTAAAACCACTTTCTTAATAAGTTTCCCAATAAAGGTCAAGTTGGATACAGGTCGGTAGTTATTTAATACTGATGGGTCTAGGCTTTTCTTTTTGAGCAGGGGCCACTCTCTACAATCCAAAATCAGATGGAATGATAGAGCTTTTTTAATAGGACCTTAATTGAACAGCTCGCTAAAACTTTACTAGAGTGTGGGGATGAATGGGATGAATATGCAAGTGTCCTTTGGTTACAATACCTCACTACATGCCAGCACATGTTTCACTCCGTACTTCCTTGCCCACCGATATGAGGCGAGAGTTCCAGTTGACATTCTGATACCTACCCGTGCCTTGGCGTCACTGGCATCTGGATCTCACAGTGTGTTTGTCTCCTCATTGCGAGACAAACCCGAGTCTGCCTTCAACAGAGCCAGAATGAGTAGCGAAGATGCTCATGAGCGGCAGTAGCTTTATCATGACAAGAGAGCCCGACACAAACCTTACAAGGTGATCCAGTGGAAAGCCGCAGGAAGTGGAAAACCCCCACACTGGAAAAGGCCCTATCAGGTCTTGCAGGTTTTAGACTCAGGCGATGTACCGGGCCTCACCTTCCGTATCATCACCCCCATGGACTTGGACATTATGACAGACTGAGGCCTTATACACTGCCAGGTCCGGCAGTGTATTAAGCCCGGCTAGCTTAGTCGGTAGAGCATAAGACTCTTAATCTCAGGGTCGTGGGTTCGTGCCCCACGTTGGGCGCAAGTCTTTGGGGCAGCCGTGGCCTACTGGTTAGCGCTTCGGACTTATAACCGGAGGGTTGCCGGTTCGAACCCCGACCAGTAGGCACGGCTGAAGTGCCCTTGAGCAAGGCAACTAATCCTTCACTGCTCCCCGAGTTGCTGTTGTTGCAGGCAGCTCACTGTGCCGGGATTAGTGTGTGCTTCACTGTGTGCTGAGTGTGTTTCACTAATTCACAGATTGGGATAAATGCAGAGACCAAATTTCCCCTCACGGGATCAAAAGAGTATATATACTATACTACTACTACTATACTATACTAGGTCACCTGCCTACACAGCCACAATTGTCCAGTCCTCCTTTTCCTCCAGTCCCAGTGGGAAAAAAAATCACTGGCACATATCTTGTATCTTCTTATGGTTGTGTGCGTGTGTAATACATACTGTTTATCTGACCTATATGTTGATTAGAATGCTGTTTACATTTTCAGAGATTACCTGTGAGATGTGTTTTCTATGTGGAGTTGCTTGATTTCACTGTTAGTGGTTGTTATTTTGTAAACAAGGATGTTTACTCTTGGAGGGGGCAACGTATGTAACAGACTGGTATCATAATGAATATATTAAATCCCCTCGGGGCTTTCCGTAGTGAAAAGATTGTGATTTATCAGTAATCAGTTTGTTGTTTTGTAGTGGACACCTCCTGCTGCCCGTGCCCTAGCCTGTACATCCTATAGAAAATAAATTACCGAAGTTTTGGAAAGATATCTCAGCCTCCCTGCTCGTCGGCATTACTAGTAATAAGTGCTAAAGCTTGGTTACAATAGCAACGATATAGCATGATGATATTGTTAAAATCAATGGTGAGTTAATTTTTTGTGTGTACCGTCAAAATGCAGCCTGCCTCTCCTTCAGGATCACACTGTTCAAAATAGATCACCCCCTGGGCTGACCCCGCCTTCACTAACACCAGTTATCTTCAGTGTTGTGACCTTCCTGTCGTTAGGTTCTCGTGGCTCTCCTGACTGATTTGAGTGCACACGTGTCGGTTCACGCATGCAGATGAAGTCGCTGTGTTTACAGTTGCTGTTCTAGCCAGAACACGTAGATGTTGGAGGGAAGTTAAAGTCGAGGTTGAAGTAGGCTAATGTTAAATGCAGGGCGGTATATGGCTATAGCCTATAGCTGTTCATCTGCTGGCCAATGACGAACATTAGGTTAACTGCAAGGTACCTGGCTAGCACTCCAGCTTGTCAATATGAACAGAGAAAAAAATGGCTATTGTCTATTAATACTTGTTTCCTAACTGGAAAACACGTTGTTAATGAAGGAAGCCTATCACATGAACGAGCGGAATCTAAGCTCTGATAAATATGATAAATAAAAATAAATAAGAAAATTAACATTGAACTGGCATGGAATTTAATCTGAATGCACACCCATTACTCGAAAATATCTGACAAACTCTTCACTCAATGCCTCTGTACAATAATCAGTTTCCGAGTAATCCGGTTTTGAAATTGCAACATGGTCTCCAACTTTTGGGCCGAAATGTAAAATATTTATAGCCTGCATACATGTTTGTAAATTGTTTAGCCAGAGTGTCCCACCATCATGGTTCATATTGCCAGATTACAGACAATCCCACATAAACAGATATTAATATATATTTCTACTGGCATGCTTAGTGACATCAATGCAAATATGAAGGGAAAAAATCATACTTTCCCAGATGGGTAGCCCAGAATGAAAAAAGAAGCCATAGCTTGTAGCCTACAGATGGCCATTGAAATGACCAAGATAACTAGCTTATCTTAGATTAAAGGTCTGAACAACACAGGTGACCACTTTTGCATAATTTCATGGAGTGCTGAAATGTACACAATTTATGATCATTTCTGAACTGTGAAACTCAGCAAATATGCTTTGTAGTTGTGCTTTGTACGTATTGCTGTAGGCTATCATCCTCATAACTATTCCACCTGTGTGTGCAAAACAGTTTTGGCTACAGCACAAGTATTTCCATCAATAGATACAAATATGCAAATCTAACCTCTGAATTTCTTTTCAAAGTGCACCAGATTGATGCATTTAAATGTTAAAATATACACAATTTTCTTCCATGGGACCCCTCTAGGGGGGTTTGTGCCCCAGTGCAGTTCTAGGTCTAGTGACACCCCTGGTACAAATCAATATGGGGGCTATTTTGACTGACAGAGGTGACCAAGAAACTAGCCATTCTTGTCAAAAAAATATTGCTATATGGTACTCAATATATTGTCTCATTGAGTATTTTTTCCCCATGGCACTGACACTGGATTTCAGGGTTCCCCCTACCAAATCCCACTTAAACCACTGGGTATGTGGTCACTGTATGATAGGGGAGGTTGAGTCAGTGCACCTCCTTCTATATTGTGATGAGTACACACCTCAAGGGATTAATACTTTGATAGACTTGGCCAAGCCATCCCGGGCTTCCTCATATTAGAAGAGGAGGAGAGGCTCGCAATAGTCTTGGGAGAGGATCCCGGCACCTGCCAATTGGCAGCGGGCTATCTCTCTTCACTATACAGAGAAGGCATTATATGATTGCAATCCCACCCCACGGATTATGTCTGTTTCACCATCTCTCTTTTTGTCTGTTATCTTTTTAAATTAGATAGATAGATACTTTATTGATCCCCAAGGGGAAATTCAAGGTATTATTATTATTATTATTATTATTATTATTATTATAACAAACTAAAGTGTGTGTGTGTGTGTTTTTTTTAATGCATTCACAGACTTTGTTTTATGACTGTTATTTAGTCTTGATTAGTTCTAGATACTGTATGCTTTGGTTACACTTTATTCACAAATTGCCAATAAAGTGTTTTTGAATTTCAATTTGAGTGAAAAGTCATCTGTAACCATGGATACCTCTCAACCGTCCTGCTGGTTACACCAGGCAAGCAGCACACATTGTTACGAAACAAAACTACAGTTTGGGACAAAATACTGAATAGTAAACACATTTTAACTCATCAAACTGAACTACGAGGTTTTTGACGGCCGTTGCTTCGCTCAGATTTGAACCGTATTACCAAAAACTTTCATTTTTCCATGGAGATTTTTCTAACGAACCAGGAAACGTTAAAATTCTAATGCTAAAAACTACAAGCTTCCGGATGACTACCACACACTATAAAGAATTATGATGTGCTCTAACATCAGGAAGGTTAATATTTGTCATGCATTCTTTAACATGAAAGCATACCAAACTGCATAAATTCAAGAATAGTACTATTTGCTATACAATTTTTACTATGTACTGTACTGTTTACTATATGGTAACATATGAATCATTAATGTGTCAGGAAATCTAAATGCAGCATCAAGTAAAAATCAACATCTATTACTATCCCTTGTACTGTCATTATAGGCAAATAATGTATCTTGGTTATGCTGACTTATTGAGGGCACCTTGTAAACAGTGTTTCTTCCATTTATCCATTTCTATAATATTTTATCTTTTGTCCTGTTGTTTTACAGACTTGTTGAATGCACCCTTACAGAGAAGACCTTTGAAAGTGTGGCTACTGTTCTACAGTCATCAAACTCCTTGATAGAGCTGGACCTGAGTCAAATTGACCTGGGGGATTCTGGAGTTCAGCTTCTCTCTAAGGGACTGTCTAGTCCCCACTGTAAACTTCAGACATTAAGGTTGTTGTAAGGCCAAGCATTTCCTGATATTTGTTTGTATGTGTGTGTTGGTATAATGCATTTCCTATTTTTTTTTTGTATTTGTTTACTGTTGTTGTTGTACGCTTAAATGTATATATATATGGTGGTAATGCACTCCATTTGAGAATTGCCAAAAGAAAGCTCTTCGAAAAGGTAGAAGGGTTCGCTGGCATGTTCTTCCTCTTCAGTGATTTTTTTTGGCAGTTTTCAAATGGAGTGCCTCACCTCCACCATCTGCTAGGTGTAATAGCAAGTGTACCCTGTAGCCTCGCTCTGGCCGCTGGGTGAATAAGGTGAATTCAGCCCTTCATAGCATTAACTCTGAATGTGCCAGTCTTTTCTTAACACAACATTTAGCTAGTGCAGCATTGATATGACACTACAGACCTCACCTAATGCCCTCGTATTGTCATAGTATTTACAGATAAGCCGATACCAGTCAACAAAGTAAATATTGGCTGATGCCGATGTTAGGCCAATATACTGTATATTGTTCATTGCACCCTTACAATTTAGTTAAATCATACATTGCACTACAGCATAGTAAAATCTTTCAGGTGTGTGTGAATGTGTGTGTGCATGCGTACGTGCGTGTGTGTGTGTGTTTGTGCGGATGTGTGTGTGTGTCGGTGTCGATGTTTGTGGGTGGGTGTAGCCATAGTCTACACATGATTTCTGCACTGTTGATGAAAGGTTTCTTGATTTTTTATTTATTTATCAGGCCACTGTGTAACAATATATCTTCCATTTATTCATGTTATCTTTTGTTGTGTTTTTATGCAGGCTTGATGACTGTAAGCTTACAGATACATTGTGTGAGATTGTGGCTTCAGTTCTACAGTCACCAAACTCCCTGCTACATCTGAACTTCAGTAACAATGACCTGGGGGATTCTGGAGTTCAGCTTCTCTCTAAGGGAGTGTTTAGTCCCCACTGTAAACTGCAGACATTAAGGTTGGTGTAAGGCCATGCATTTACAAACATTTGTTTGTTCACTTGTTTATTTAATTTGTGTGTGTGTGTGTGTGTGTGTGTGTGTGTGTGTGTGTGTGTGTGTAATGCACATGTGAATTATTTTTATATTGTCATTACGGGGGAATAATATCTCTTGATTATTTAGTGGTGCACTGTTTAAACAGAATCCCTCGATCCATCTCTGTAATATTTTCTCTTTTTTCATGATGTTATGCAGACTTGCTGAATGTAAACTCTCAGAGAAGTCCTGTGGAATTGTGGCTGCTATTCTACAGTCACCAAATTTCCTGATAGAGCTGGACCTGAGTCACAATGACCTGAGAGATTCTGGAGTTCAGCTTCTCTCAAAGGGACTGTCTAGTCCCAACTGCAAACTGCAGACATTAAGGTTGGTGTAAGGCCATGAATTTACTGACATTTTTTTCATTTGTTTGTACTTTGTGTACTTATACTACGCTTTCAGGCAGGGAAACAAAACTATTCATTATGTAAATTAAATGGGTGGCAGTGGTTTAGGAGGTAGAGGAGTTGTCCAGTAACCACAGGGTTGCTGGTTCAAGCCCTATTCCTCCTGACCCTGTTGAATGTTAGTGGTCCCGATGAGCAGGTTGCCGCCTTGCATGGCAGCCTCCGCCATCGGTGTAGGTGTGTGTGAGGTATGAAATTGTAAAAGTGCATTGAGTGCTCAGAGGAGTGGAACATGCTGAGTGACACCTGGTTATTGAAGACTCAATTTAATACAGTGTCGTTCAGTTACAGACTGAATCCTGAGGGGTTATCGTGTCATTTTATACTGATGAAATTCTCTCTCACTCTCTCTCTTTCTCTCTGCATGTGTGTGTCTCAGGCTCAGTAAGTGTGGTATCTCAGACGAAGGTTATGTTTGTCTGGCTCTCACTCTGATGATAAACCCTTCCAGTGTGAAAGAGCTGGATGTGAACAACAATCATTCTGGAGGATCAGCACAGAAGCTGTTATCTGCTACACTGGAGGATCCTCACCGCAAAGTTGAAGCACTTCAGTATGTACTCTATAGTAACAGAAACCTACAGGCTGATCAACCTGCAGTCTGGATTGTCATGTATTCATTTTTAGACGGTTGCATTCACATAAGTGAGGATACATGAAATTGTATTCATTAGCCATTAGTTCCTACTACATATTCTCCACACAGAACAGTACAATCTATTACCAGATGCTGTGAACAAACAACTCTACATGTGACTAGACAAAGGGGGGCTGGAGCGCTGCTGGTATCCCTTGTGTCCTCTGGTGCTCTTGGAAGGGTTCAAAGTTCATCAAAAAATAATTGGAACAAATCCACATCCAGGGACTCAGTGGGATGCAAAAGTGTAAAAGCCTTTATTATTTTTTAGGGCTAAAGCATTAAACAAAGTCAATCCTTATGTAGCCCTCTAGCTCTCCATCCTCGCACACCGTTGGCTTCCAGCACCTCCACTGCTACTCTGCGTTGTGTTATTAATAGTGAACATGAGGGTGCATCCGGTATGAAGGGAGACACAGACACAGAAGGGTTTGGGATTGTGGCAGACCGTAGTTTACTGGGCTTCATAAACAGCATCTATAAGGTTGATGGCATATACTCAATTTATAACCAGTATGAAAAAATCCTAATGCAATTAAGTTGTACATTCAAACGTTAATGAATCCACATATTACATTCAAGTGCTAACACATACCAAAATGCACCAACTAACTAGCACAGTAACACATAGCTTATCACTGTATTAGTGGCCACAATACACTCGTTTTTATCACGAAAATATAAAGTGCTTATTCTCAAAATGACTCAGCATTTAAGTCTTCAATAACTAGGTATAAACAATATCTCAACAAAACAAATTCTAAGTAGTATTACCCAAGATATTTGATATTTTATTAACTCATGAAAATAACGTGACTTACCTATAAGGTTGATGGCATATACAAAAGAATAGATGGCGTTATCGGCTAAACACGCATCAACCCTGCGGTGTATCAAAAGGGAACAATCAGAGTTAAACTAATGAAAATATAAATAATAAATGGTCCTGCAGTGATACCTAGTGGCACTACAAAAACACTGCCTTACATCCACCCCTTCTTTAATTGATGGCGTCCCAGATCAACCTAAAAACACCTTTACAGCATTATCTAAGAAAATGAAAACAATAAACATGTTGTGAATGCATGTGTGATATAAAGTGTGTGTAGTGTGTGTGTGTGTGCAGATGAGTGTGTGCAGATGTTATCATTGTGGCTCTACAAATGTCCTGCAGCTCTTTTTGCTTTGGCCCTAAGCCACAACTTTCTCCCTCTTTCTATCTTTTCCTGGTCATTTTCTAGCTCCATGACATGGGACTCGAAGGAGAGTTTTACGGGAGGATGCCGATTCCTTCTGGGGTTCCTCCTTTGAGTGTCTGTCCCTTGAGTGGAGGTAGCACCACAAACAGTCACAAGCACTTCCTCTCTTTGCAGCTGTAGTGTTCCCAGCATGTTCATCAGGGTACGGTTGAACCTTTCGGTGGTCCCGTTACCCTGGGGGTGGTAGGGCATTGTGTGTGTTTTAGTGATGCCAATGCACTTACACAATTCCTTTACAATCGCACTTTCAAAATTGCGTCCTTGATCGGCATGTAATTTGGAAGGGAAGCCAAACTGAAAGAAGAAATTCTTCCACAGTACCCGAGCCACTGTGCACCCCTTTTGGTCCTTGGTGGGGTAGGCCTGTGCGTAACGAGAAAAGTGGTCAGTAACAATGAGCACATTCTCTATACCACCTTTTGACTTTTTCTAGTGGCAAAAAGTCCACACAAACCAGTTCCACTGGGGGCACTGGTATGGATACTGACAAGGGGAGCCCTGACATTGTTTGTGGGGGTCTTTCTAAGGCAGCATCTCTCACACTGTTCGCACCAGGCTTTAAATCTCCTGAATCATTCTTGGCCAGTAAAATCTGTCTCTTATCATCTGCAGTGTTCTCTCAAATCCTAAATGCCCTGAATCGTCATGGAGAGCTGTTTTGACAGCTGCACGAAACCTCTCAGGCAGTATTAACTGCTCAACCAACCCCCTATGCCACAGCGGTATATGATGCCTTTCCTCACCACTAACCTCCTCCACTCTTTTAAAAGAAGGCCCCCATTCACGCCCACTTCCATCCTCTCGCTGCGGCTCGGCTTTTGGTTCCTGCTTCTATAGTGTAAGATTGGGCCAATGACTGGGTCTTCCTTGTTTCCTGGGTCCTCCCGAATTTCCTGTGTGGTCATAGCAGGCAGTGCCTCCATCCTCACATCTCCATTAGGCTCGCTGGTCACCAGCAGCTGGCCACTTTCAGACTCCTCCCAGACAGCCGTACTCTCCCCTGAGGCATCTGTCCACTCTCTCTGACTTGCTGAGGGCAGGTTTGTAGGACCTCCGACACCTCCTGATTGGACATGCGTGAGAGTGCATCGGCGTTGGAATCGTCCTGTCCCCTCCGATACTGGAAGTCGAAGTCAAATAAGGACAGATGAGAAACCCACCGCTGACCAGTTGCGTCGAGTTTGGCTGTAGTCATCACATACTTTAGGGGATTATTGTCCGTCAAACAGACCACTTGTGTCCATAGAGATGGTCATGGAACTTGTCGCAGGTGGCCCACTTGAGAGCGAGGAACTCAAACTTGTGTGCAGGATACCTCGTCTCAGGTGGGCTCAAGCCTCTTCTGGATTATGCAATAACTCTTTCCATTCCTACTTGGATCTGTGCCAACACAGCGCCGAGCCTAGGGTGACCAGACGTCCCGAAAAATTCGGGACAGTCCCGATATCCAAGCAGTTGTCCCGAATCCCGAATCCTGCCCTAATTGTCCCGAAAATTATACTCAATCAGAATACTGAGTAGTTATTTTCTGATAAACATTAAAAACTGTCCGTAGAGAAGTAGAGTCGACTGCATGAAGCCCCCGACGGCAGCTAAGTGTCTGGATGCAGCCCGGCTACTTTGTTTCTTGTTTCTTTGTTTCTTTTTGACGTTGTATAATTAGGCGCGAATATGCACTGATTTCGCGAAGCCGAGGACATTGAATGTGCAGGCAGCGCAGCAGGCAGAGCCAGCGTGTGTGCAAAAAAATACTTCGGAAGTTCGGCCTTATGTCCATGTCGTTTTAACATAATCTACTTAATCTAACAATTATTTTGTATTCTTACTTAATGACCCATAATTTTGGCAAGGCTTGTTATTAGCATTAGGCTATTATCCTTATTCTGAAAGCTCTGATTTGCACTGTTACGCAGTCATTGTTTTTTTTTTCCTCCACAATGACATTTTGAGTTCATGATTTCTCTGTTGTATTTTGAGGCAGACTTGCTGTTTGAATAAAAATGTGTTTTGGTACAGGTTTGAAAATTCGCAGTAGCCCTTCACATACCTCCTATAATAGCCTGCAAATCCAAAAAACTGAAGGAATTCCTTCCGATAAGTGGGCCTCAACCAGTCCTTAACCCTGTTGATCTTCTCTGAGTCTGTCCTGATCCCCTCTGCAGACATCAAGTGACCTAAGTACTGCACTTCCTTCCTCACAAGTTGGCACTTGGAGGGCTTCAGCTTCAAGCCATGCTCCCGAAGCCTGTCAAACACTAGTTGCAGCCTTTCCAAATGTTCATTAAAGGACTTAGAGAAAATAATTATATCTTCAAGATAAATAAGGAGATGGGTGAAATTCAAGTCTCCAAAACAGCAGGTTATAAGCCTTTGAAAGGTAGAGGGCACATTATGCAACCCAAAGGCATTCCGTTGGACTCAAACAGCCCCATGGGGGTGCTGAATGCTGTCTTGTGCTTGTCATGTTCCCCGACTTCCACCTGCCAATAACCAGGCGTAAGGTTGAGGGTGGAGAAGTACTTTGCTTGCCCTAAAGCTTCTAGAGCCTCCTCTATTCTCGGCAGGGGAAACGCATCTCTGGTGCTGCAGGAGTTCAGTTTCCTGTTGTCGATGCAGAGTCTTAGTGACCCATCTTTCTTGGTCACAACGACCACTGGAGAGGCATACGGACTAGGGCGGATGACTCCTGCTGCCTCCATCTCTGTCAACAACCACCATACATCTTGCCACTGGGAAGGGGCTGTCTTGCAATTTGGCAGTCGAAAGGGCCTCAAGTCGACCAGAGGAATCTCATGCTGTATGTTGTTGTGTAACCATAATCCAGGGGATGCTGAGAGAACACACATGCATTCTTGTCCAGCAGCTCCTTGAGAAGAGCACGCTGGTTCTCGTTTTCCACTGCTGCTGCACTTAGGTCAACACTACAGCTAGTCATTACTTGGTCCAGACTGAGACATGCCTCTTTCTTCCCAGCTTCACCCTGCTTTTTGGCAGAGAACTCCACCACATTGTCAACGAGAACAGCATTGGCCAGACATGTCTGTTGTTTAATTGTAATGCCATGTTGGGAATGATTCAACGCCCTGACTGGAGCGCAGCCCCTTTTTACATCCACAAGGACTTTGGCGACCAAGAGATCTTGGGGGTGCTGCAAGGAGGCATGGGCTTCTATCAGGGCAGTGTAGGTTTTCCTTCGAGAGCCAGCTTTAATTTTACACCTTAAATCCTTCTTAAATCTCTTTTCCACCAGGGATATGTATCTTACGGACGGTGTAAACAGCAGGACCTACAACGTCATGCATTTCACTTTGCTCAGTGCTCCCCACCTTCCAGTAAAGCTGTATACCATTCAGGATGTTTCTTTTTGACCTGATGCAGAAACTGCTGGCCATATGCTTCTTGAAGATGGCAATGGGAGGCTCGAATGACATTGGTTCCCACCAGCAGGGGGACTGAAGAGCGATAGTCAGAATCAGGAATGACGAAGGTAGGCACAGCCTTATACTCAAAAGGCCAACAAATATACTTAAAAAAAGGATCAGCTTTACTGGGCTTCACACACTTAGGTGTCGCACCACCGTGTACCGTGGAAAAGCAAAGGTGTGTGGGGAGCTCTTTCGCCTCGAGAAGGTACTGCATGTCACAAATCCAGTATCTTACAGTCTGGATTTCCAGTGAAGACCTGAACATTTTTCACTTGATGAGTTTGCATGAAACCACCATAGGCTGTCATTGGAAGGCTTGGGCTGGCTCGAACAGGAGTCTGTGATTGTGCCTCATATGGGTGGGTGTACATATGCAGGCTGGAAGAGGTGGGTGGAGGGACAGCTTGAGAAAGGACACCCGCATACCTGTTCAGGTGGGGACCTGGAACTGATGTCTGTGTATGCAGTGATTCAGGAATTGGATCAGGAAACGCTACGTGAGGGCTGTCTCTGGTAGTATAGGGTACCCCATTGGCAACAGATAAAGGCACTGACGTGGCTCCGCTATAGCCTGGATCCTGAGTGCTGGGAAATGGGTCATCAGAAAAATGCACTTGGGGGGTCTGCCCAGCAACAGCGGGCCTACTTGTACAGTTTGCCGCTGGTGGTGGCTGAAAATTTGGTATGGGCATGTGGGGGACAGGGGTGGGATGTGTATAGCTTGAATAGACCTGGGGACTAGGCCTAATAGGCTGGGATGGACAGGGGGTGGTAACTGGGTAAGTCATGGCATTCCTATAAACCCATGTTGTGGGAAGCTCTGTTGAGGCAGGGCAGCTACAGGCCCATGTCCACTGTGTTTGGGAACAGAGGTGTCCACCAACCTGTTTGCCTGGTAGCCTTGTTAAGGGTCTGGGCTAGTGTCAAAGCGGAGTGTAGTACTGGTCAGCATCGGGCGCATGCATTGCGGGTGGTGGCGTATGTCGTTCCATGTGTGTGTGTTGTAGGGTGTCACCTTCTGCAGGCCCTGTTGGTTGTTGGAGGCTGGGTGCCCCAGTGGAGCGGCACCACAACTTTAGGGGAGAATCTGCATAGCTCTGTGACATTTTGCTATGTTTGCTAATGGTTGTGGGTAAGGAGAGAACATTTATCCTCCCCTGCCCCTCATATTGATTAATAACTTCATATAAGTAAAGCGCTGCAACATGAGAAGAAACGCACCGTCATTGTCAGCGCTCGTGCTGCTAACACGCTGTGTGATGACTGGTTAATTTGGCCTTGATCTAGTGAGCGGAGCTGAGCGGTGTGAATATCCCGCTCCTCACACAGATCACTGGTGGCTGTTCATTCGGCCGCTCCTTCACTCAAATTCGCGTCTGATCGCTCAATTTCTTTCCCAGCTCCACTTAAATCCTCCCGCTCCAGTGAAATCGCTCCACTTTCGCTCCAATTTAGAACAGGGAGAAATAATCTACAAACCGAATTGTCACCTTAAACAGAAAACTTAAATCGCAAAGAACTACAGTGGGCATCGCTTTCAAATGACCACTTCATTCGCGCATTACGAGCCGTGAAGCTGCGTGAAGCTTTAGTACCACTTTCAGCCACTGTGCGTCGCTCTGCCACTGTACATCGCTCTGCCTGCCGCCCCTACTGATAAAGCAGGAGACTTGCCGAGAGTAATCCCAGCCTACGAATTCAATAACAAAATAAATCATGCATAATTAAACATTACCTCGATTTAGGCTACTTGGGTATGTCTTAAGGCTTGACTACACGGTGGTAACGAAAATCGAAATCGAAATTTGGTGTCTACATTATTGTCAGTGTTGGGGGTAATGCAGCTACGCAAATCAAAACAGTGGTGTGATAATTGAGCCAGTAGAGAAATAACTGTTCAGAATTAATCTGTAGCCATGGGTAGGCTTCTGCAGAAAACAATGTTGTTGCCGATTTAATACTATCTGGCGACGTTTTTAACAGGCTACGCAATAGAGGCTTAGACAACTATGACCCACGTTTTGGTTTCGTAAATTAATTTGCCCTACTTCTTGACTGCAATGTAGTCAATTGACTGCTTGACATGTCATTTTTATTTTTCTGTACAATAAACAAATACATCTGCTTTATGCCGCAGAATTACATTCATATTTTTGCTGACTTCTGCAGACGCGCAAAAAAACACTGCCAGGCATATTTTCGTTTGCCGTAACCCGACCGACCCTGTCAATTTAGAACCGACCCAAATATTAATTTTTTTCCCCTTTTAGCCCCTTTTACTCTAAACAACCAATACAAATAAAATACTATTTATTTTAGTAGGCCTAAGTATTGTGAATATAAATTGCCTACATACAAACATAGGCTCTCTTATAGACCGAGGCGGAACGGCGGGACAAAGTGTCTCGCCAAATTTACTACCAAGCCCCCTAGACATTTTGCCAAGTTTTTTCGTTCCGGCGCCAGTGTGAATGGGTCAAGGCGGAAAGGGGAATCTAGGCGGGCATTTCGATGCTATGTCCAGCCCACCACAGGAGATTGCAAATCAATCTGATCAAAAGCAGCAATAGCAGAGACACTACATTATGTCAATCTATAAATTCACAAAGTCTCCAGTCATTCAATGCCTGCTAGAGTTGACTGTAGCTTGGAATGCAATCAGTTGCCATGATTTTATATCATAAAATCCAGCGATAAAACAAAGCATGAACTCATGAGCGTCTGTCTGCCCTGTATGTATATGCTCTGATTGTAATGCTTACAGATATCTAGGCGATATTTGTAACATTTGTTTTGTATTTGGCCTGTTATAAAATCATGTAGACCTACTGAACAATTTAAACACATTAGGAACCGCAAAGTTGGAGACATGCATAAAGACATTGCTGCAAATTTAAAACTACTCTACTATTACTCTGGAATGGCTAACTGTACAGGGGCATGCTTTACACCTTTGTGTTCGGTAAGGTCTGCTGTTTATTCTGATATATGGGTTGTCATGTGTTGAGGTAAAGTTCGCGAAGTATTCCACCAAGATGAATGGGTAGGGAGGCGGGCGCAAAAAAATATGATTAGATTAAAGTTACTTTTCTCGCGAACCGTTTACCACAACAACTAACCACTAACATTGTTTAAAAGCTGAGAAAAATGTGATACATGTGATGTCTGTGATAAATAGGCTACTTCGCAAGTAGTTCAGCAAATTTGGGTGGGACAGAATACCTTTACAGAGCAGCAGCTCTGGCCATATCGGCTCTGGCTCACATGATGTACTGCTTTAAATGCATTATCGCTTCACTACCCAACACGCGAACAAGACAGAAAAAAAAAGAAACCAATGTGCTTATGTTGCGATTTCCGATAGATCATAGAGATCGTTAAAACAATAAAGTATGGCTCTCCGTTTGGGACATCGAAAACTTATATTTTTAATAGACTACCGTCGGAGATGCTGACTTGCAAAGGCCTCGGGATAACACGTTATCTCCACTATCATCAGTCAATGCCTCCTTGATCAAAGTGGGGAATGAAAGAAAAAGTTTGAGAACCACTGGCTTAACAAGTTACCTGCAGTCCAGAACACACAGAATATTGCAAAAGAAAGTTGCCTTTATAATCAACTACTATTTGTTCCAACAGCATTCAAACAAAGCCTTTATAAAAGTGAAAAAAATATATATTCCATAAGAAGTAAAATAAAATACTGTTACTGTAGTAACCAGAGGTGGACAGAGTACACAGCTTCATTACTTGAGTAAAAGTACAGATACCCTTTGCTAAATTTTACTCAAGTACAAGTAAAAGTACAACAGTCAGATGTCTACTTAAGTAAAAGTACTGAAGTACTTGTTTTTAAAAGTACTTGAGTATCAAGAGTAGCCTACATTTTCTAAATATTGCATTACTACTGCCACAGTGCTTACATTTATGTACAGAAACGTCCTACATGGAGTTATGAAAAATGTTAATGTTAATACCTTGGAGAATGCAAAAGGAATTGAAAGTAACATCAAGTCATTTTCATATTTTTACCATGTTGCCAGGGATGGGCAGTATTTCTAATACACGTATATAAAATACGTGTTTCAAATACAAAATACTATTTTGTAATTGAAACACTTGAAGTGAAAACTATCATTAACTTGTTCAGAAAATTGAAATAGTCTGGTGAGGTGGGGCCACAGGTTCGCACATTCCCGGGATGGACCTGCTGCGTCTTCATCCATTGCTTCGTCTATGGTTTCGTCTCTTATCTAAATCTGACCATGGAGTTGACTTTGGTGGAAAGCTGAAGGTGATTGCTGATAGGCTGTCCCAATCAGTGGCGCCTGCACAATCCAATCACGTTTGAGAGGGAAACAAAAAATTGAGGGTTTCCGAGATTTTTCTTTTTTTAGAAGAAGAAGTAACGGGTACTCACGGTTATGGATAGAAATGTAGTGGAGTAAAGAGTACAATATTTTCCTTTCAAATGTACTTGAGTAAAGTCATGAGTACTCCCCAAAAATGAAACTCGAGTAAAGTACAGATCCCTCAAAATTGTACTCAAGTACTGTACTCAAGTAAATGTACTCTGTTACTGTCCGGCTCTGGTAGTAACTGTATCCCAAGCTTCAGCTTCAGTCTGTGACGGGCAGATGTGACCGCTAAATTCTCAGCTTGTTTATACACCATACTGAACGCGTAAGACCGCTAGGCCCATCACTGTGGGGTGCGGTAGCCTAGCCTACTCTCTGGGATTTAAGTCAAGCAATATAACCATACAAATGTTTCAAAATTAGTAATTTCGGCTTTGTCTGAACTGGCCATTGTAGGCTACGTAAAAAATAAACAAGTAGACATAGTCCCTATATAGCCTAGTAGCCTAATGAAACATACTGGATTGATGTAGTATCTTTGTAACATTATTAAATTAATCTGTTACTATGCCTATGCCTACGTTTGCAAAAGAGAACATTTTAATTTGATTCACAATAATGTTAGATTTTATTTACATGTTGACAATGAGTAGCCTAGTTTTGGTTGTTGTTGGTGGCGTTATTGCATGTTAGTTATGCCTACAATGCAAAATTGCTTCCACACGATTGGAAGCTCCTAGCCGCAACAGGCGAAATGCCACAAAACCGGTTTGTGAATAGGTCTGTGAGTTAGGAGTCCTCTTGACTTCTTTTAAGCTGTCACAGCTGGTGGGAAGGTGTGATTTGTTGGGGGCAGGGCCGTATTAACTGGGCACAAATGTCTGATGGGCCCCCCTGCCCCCCAGTCAACGTGAATTGGGTGGTCAGTTAATAGGCTATGCCGAAATAGTTTTCAACATTTTGAATATTAGTGTCGGGTGAATTAGGAAATGTTCTCAAAGTAGCCTTATGGCTGAAAGCTGCTTGGGATCCCCCCTGTCAAGCAATATAACCATACAAACGCGCGCACTCATTGTTTCAAAAGGAGTAAATTCGGCTTTGTCAGAACTGAGCTGTGGACGACACGGCACGGCATGCCCAATTGAAAATAAATTAACGCAACGCAACACAGACCCCGCTTCTCTCGCGTCAGTCACTGACATGAACGAAACACAGAACCCGCTTCTCTCACGGCAGTCACTGACAGTAGCCTAGAATAAATGCATGGGGAAAAAAACTTCCCCATGACAAAGACATCGTAAAACACTGAAAGTTAATATTTTGTCACTATAACATACATCTGTCCTTTGTCAAATGTGTTATGTTCCAAGTAGCCTATAGTGCATAATTCTGCTTCATAAAGTTGAACAAATACATTTGCTTATTTCACAGAAAAATATAAATAGCCAGTTAGGGGCTACAGCGCAGAGTTTGGTAAGTTATGGTAGGCCAACTTGGAGTGAACATACAAACAGGGGAAATTCTTTCTCTAGTAGCTGAGTAGCCTCAGGTGCGCACGTAGACATAAGGCCGAACATGCAAGCGCCAATGAATCATGCTCTCACGACAATCACGCCGTTAAACTTAAATAGGTTAACATCACACTAAGTTCGCCTTCAAGCAAGGAAAAAGATGATTTGAAGACATTTGTTTCATTGGAAGGGCAAGGGGTAGCAACAGGGCAACACAGAGACAGGCCCGATGGCAGGGCTGTTATGAGAGTATTAAAATATGGGATATTCTACGGAAAAACATTAAAACGGCAAGACGCGGGGGGAAGTTAAAATGAGAAACACGGAAAAAGTTGGCATGCATTGTTTCGGTCCCCGTGCACAGGGATTATTTGTCATATTATTAATCACACATTATTTGTGAAATTGTGCAAAACAGGCGCAACACATTTGAAAAGGAAGGACTGGTAGCATGCAAGCTCACAGGAAAGATTGATTTAAGAACATTATCACAGTGTGTGGCTGTGGCGCAAAGCAGCGCGGGTGGAAGACATCGACAATTGGCAGGGGAGGGTCATGTCTTTTTTAACAATTCTGTCGGAGGGTCATTGAACAATTTCTAGCAGGCAAGGGAGGGTCATGCAACTTTTGACTGAAGCACTCAAAATTCCTCCGGTGGCCCCTTCAATAAATAACAAACAGTCCCTAGATTGCTGCTGGGCTATATGTCTTGGTTCATGTCTGTTAACAACTGGTCAAACGCGTAGCCTATCTCGCGGTTGCATCCATTACAAACAAACATGCAATGTGAACGTCTGAGATTGGGAAGAGCACTAAATATACTCTACTGAATAAGCACGAAGTCAAACATTTAAATGAAAAACATAATAATAAAAAAATAAACCGATGAAGTAAACTTGTGACCATCAAAAATCGTTTATCGCCTGTAACTCCGTGATAACAGGACGTAACAGGAAGGCATTTGGCTGAGCAACGGAGGTTAATATGCTCAATATTTTGTCCAGATGTCTGCCTATCATTGTTGCACTCGGAGAAAACCAGAATGTTTAATTTGTCCTGTGTTTCTTCTACAGCTGCAAACGGGATTCACTCGCAGTTAACCAATATTTCTTTATTAGGGCAGGGCAGGCATATTTCTGGCTATTAAATCATTTCTAAACCAGTCTGCTAAAGTCTGTAGTGAAGTCTGTGTAGGGTTTTCAGGGCTCCATTTCTTTTTACGAGACACCCTGCTCACTTGAGCCATCTACCGATTGTTTGGGTTGTTGCAGCGTCTCACTGGGAAAATACAAATTAAAGTCGCGTTATACCGCGTGATCCCACGCGCGGACCGCGAGTGAAGCTGGCCAAGTTGAAGCACTGACCACTGTAAGAGCAACAGCAATATATTTCACTCATAGAACATTTATTTTAAAAGATAGTGCAACACCGATAGTGCAACAATGAACAAGCTTGGCAACATCAATACACATAAGCCCAAAGGGATCAGTGGAATTAATTTCCTTCTATTTGATATGAAGCATATTCAAATTGCTCACGTTTTTCTTTGCTCTCTGTAGTACACACTCATGTTTACACAAAATGTGTCTTCTTAGATTCCAAAATGAATCTTTACTCACTGAAACGGTGTCATCACATGGTTGTTCTTGCTCTACATTGTTAGTAGCCTATCTAGTTGTTTTGTAGGAATAGTACACTTGTATGACTTATCAGTTTCCTTTCTAAAATATATAGCAAACTCCATCCCCATCAACAAACTTACAATGGCCAATCTTTGGAAATGTAACAGTCTCTGTTTTATTAGGAATTCTGGGTGGATTTGGGCATGCCTCAGACTCGTGGTGTGATCTGTATCGGAGTGAAATTGGAGCGGAACAGAGCAGCCACTCCGGCTTCTAAATTCAAAAGCGTTCCTCGCTCCAACAAAATTCCATCAGCTCCGCTCCTCGCTCACACACTCCACTCCGCTCACTAACTCTGGCCTTGATCATGCAGGACATGTCAGAATGTCGACTGTGTAACCAATCATAAATGGCTAGTTTCAATGGAAAAGTTAGCTGGACAGATGAAAGAAAACGAAATGGATACAGTGCAGCATATCGCAGACATGGGGGACTCGAGTCACATGACTTGACTCGAGTCAGACTCGAGTCACATTTTTTAGGACTTGAGACTTGCTTGATCAACATGTATAAAAGACTTGACTTGACTTTGACTTGCTATGACTTGAGACTTGACTTTGACTTGAGACAAATTACTTGAAATGACTTGACTTTTTTTTCCATAGATATTAAGTTGTTTACTTTACGATTTTAGAAAATCTGCTTAGGTGCTGTTGCATGCATCACGTGAGCGAACCTGTCATTGTTACCAAGTGACGCGACAGACTAACAGCAAGTGTCAGATCAAATGAGACAGACTGAGGTAGGCTAATTTGCAAATATGGAAGGCTCTACGTTTATACCAAAACATAATAATGTTTGGCTTCACAGATGATGTATCTGACAACTCAAATGAGAAATGAACAGCAGTCTGCAAGTGCGCAAATTAGCGACATAACCACCACCACGTTGATTTTCATCTGTCAGAAATTAGTCATGTTAGAAACCTAATGTCAAATTAGGCATGTTAAGAGTTGGCTTTGCATTATGCTTTTTAGTTAACACCATATTAGGTTAAAATGTGCAAAGTGAAACATTTTCTTGTCTACGTTTAATCTTGATACGCTAGCGAAAATGTTGCCTAAAGTAAGTGCCTCTCTTTCTCCCTCCCTCTTAAACACGTCCCTGTTCCATACGTTACAGCCTAGTACTAGTAACAACAGTATGTAGGCCTAGCTAACTGCCAGCAATCAGCATAGAAAAGTAGCTTACTTCACATGTTAGGCTTATGTATAATATCATATAGCATTGACGGTCCTAAACCCTCATAAAATCCATTGCGCTGTCGTGCTTGTCAAAGCAGTGACGTCGGCGGCAGCGTTTGATTGATTGATTAGTTAACTTTTTCAACATTATTGGGTCCCTGAAGATGTGACAGGTCAGAACAGGTGTAACTTGAACTGTTTGAATATATTTTCATGATTTGATGTAGCTTACCTAATATTTGAGGCATATTGAAACAATAATAGGCTATTTTATAATAGGTCTACTTGAAATACATTTATTTTTATTCATATACATTTCATCTTATTCTATAAACCGTTCAGATGTATGTGGCTTGAATGAATGCAATGTCTATTTGTTTGTTACAAATAAAACTCCAGCAGTTCATAACTAGCCTATTGTAGCTTATTTGAAAATGAAAACATCATGAATTTGTATGATTTGGCTATGACTTGACTTGACTTCCTTGACCCAAGCTATGACTTGACTTGACTTGACTTGCTTGACTGCTGAATGTCACAAAACATATTAGAAATTGCTTGGCATCGCTTATTCAATGGCTCTCTACCGGACTTTACGGAGGACGAACAAGAAACCACTCATTTGATAAATCAGCCAGTAGGTCTAGTGGACAAATAACTTATAGCCTATAATCTGTAGCCTACTGCAAAAACGAATGTTGGTGGCTATTTATTAAACTAGCGGGTGTTTACTTTTAACAGGTGCAAGAAATATAGGCTTCATGGTCACCATGGTTCGTAAATTATTTTCATAAAACTCCAAGTTGCCCTATCATAACTTCACTCTCAAAACTCTTCACTGCACTGTAGCCTAACTGACAGTATGTTATTTTCTGTACAATAATTTATTTTTACAACTTTTGCAATTACGCACTTGCCTACGGAGAACAAATCTGCAAGAGAGTGAATGCACATAGCCTATGCAGCGATTACAAAATGTGTCTGTGGTTAGAGGAGCTGATTACCAAAAGAGCACACTCTGTTTAAAGTCATAGCTACGGTAAACTAAAACTAAACTAAAGGTAAATGTTACAAAGGTGGCAAAATTAATATGACTATTGTTAGCCATGAAATTACTAGGCTTTGAATCGTTCGTTCATTTTTTTTGAAGTTACAAACTTATTCGAAATCATCCCCCCCTCTGGTTTTTTCACAAATCGCATCCTGAAGTACACAGAAAGTGCACTTCACACTTCATTTCATCTATGGGATCTCTATCTATCTATCTATCTATCTATCTATCTATCTCTCTCTCTGTCAATATCCTCATCCCCTGCTTCATTCTTCTTCTCGCCCCCATAAGTCTGTCTCAACCACTGCGGCATGTGGTTTAATCTTAACTTAATAAAAAGGAGATTTTCATCAACAATGACAAGCCAGCAGGAACCTGCCACTGGTTTTATCTCCCTCTCATGCGCGCTCAGACGCATTCTCAATTAAATGGAGTAGCATAGGGCCTACGTTCAAGTTGGCAACTTTTTAAAACTGAAATTTTCGCCTACAATCTCTTCACGTTCCATCTTCAGCCTACTCCATAGACAATAAAATAAAAGATCTTGCTGATAAAGGTTTTGCGGCCTCCATTACATGACATCAGCCCCCCACAAAAGAAATAGGTAAACACAATGCATTAATTGCGTTAATATTTCGTAACGCGTTATGCATTTGTGTTATGTACATGTGTTATACTTTTAACTTTACTAGCTAACTCCCTCCTCTTTCAGTCTATGCTCCCTGCTCTGGCTCTGTTCATCCGTTGGTGTCCATGGTCTCTTGCGCTGGTTTCACTGCAAACTGCACGCAGCCAATGGGCGTATGAAACGTCATCATGTAGCACTACGGCACAGTGGTCATGGGAAATGTAGGAAGTACTGCCAGGGGGATATATGACTGAGAACAGAGCCTTATGCATTATTCACTAACATCACCTACACCCTTATGACTGCATTATAATGCATATATATGGATTTTATAGACTGAAAACAAATGTTCATAATGCGGCTAACAACAAGTATACCTTTCCTCAGATCAGCAACCGCAGACTGAGGAAAAACCGGGGATGCCAACAAAACGAAACTTAGTCTCTTAAAGGGGCAGTACAGGTTAACATGCTCTAAAACTAATACAGGGAAACAAAAATAAATCAGGATTTGGTGAAGGTTCATGAAGCTATTGCAAATAAAATATGAAATAAAGTTTTATTTTTTTAACTCCGTTACACATACATCAAGAGACTGAAGACGTGATTTACAAAAAAATACAAAGACTTTTATTAAGAGGTTGATAAGGTACCAACAGAGTGATCACTCCTTAAAACACAAGCAGGTATGAGCATTTATGTATGGACCATGGGGGCGCAGGGCCCGGGGAGACTACTCAGATGGATAGTGTGGGGGGGACAGGGCTGTAGCTTACCACAGCAGGACCAGTGTGGGAAGGGCTCCACCACCGACCCACTGCTCTAAGTCAAACAGCTCCTGTCTTCCACACACACAGAGAGAGAGAGAGAAAGCGAAGGGCTACAATGGTTAGTGAGGTCAGGGAGGTCACAAAGTGGCTAGCTGGACATAAATACAATAATGTGTAGGACACTTATGTTTTATACACACAGAGCCCTGGGACTTCAACTTAGTGCTAGGCGGGAGGCCCCTGCAGTCTGCCCCAATGGTTCACTGTAAAATACACACAATCACAAGATACAAAGGCCCACGCACACACTCATCCACATGCCCCCAACCGCAAACACACACACGCAAGCACATGCACCTCAACCGCAGACACACACACACAAGCACACGCACCTCAACCTCAGACACACACTCACAAGCACATGCACCCCAACCACAGCCACAAACACACACACAAACACATGCAGTCAACTCTTGCTAGTTAGGAGAGTGAAATGGAAAAAAAAGAAAATAAACAAACAAAAACAGTACACAGTGTGAAGACAACGGACACAGAAGTAGGCCTAAACCATATAGCAACAGCCGGTGGTGGCAAAGGGGAGTACAGTCCAGCCGAGTATAATTTAGACACGTTAGAACAACAGACCGTACATGCAATAACAATACACAGGATAGACAGTATACGGCAAGCGGCTTCCCAGGTGGCACGGCCGGGGGGGAAGCTACCTGACTGGACAGCAAAGGTTAGCCTACGGTAGAAGTGAGGTAGAAACAAAGCAGCAGCAGCGAGGCCTATGTGCAGCCACAATCTGGAGCACCGCACAGGCTTCAATTAAACTTGACTGTCTGGAAGCACAGAGGAGAATTAATTAATACCTAGATAGAAACTGAAATTAAGAGTAGGCTACATACCTGGAAGCTTCAAACAGTCCACTGCCAAGCGAAGATGCGCTCTTGTAGTAGAACAATGCAAGAGATCCAAGCAGTAAACCTAGCTCCAGCAAGGCCAAACCAAACTGTCTGCAAGCCACCCAAACACAGAAGCTAGCTCCTCCAGCGACAATGGGAAAACGGAAGTCAGATGATACATATAAATATATTCAATGTAGGGGCCGCCCCCTTCATCAACGTGCCCACCTCCAATCCGGCAGCTGCCAGAGGGAAACAGGGAAAGTACAAGCTACCCTGCTACAAACAAAGCAATATCACTCACGCAGCTTTTACAAATAAAAAGCGCAGAGAGAAACCCAAGAGGTGTCACAATTAAGCAGGCTACACTTAGCCTAGAAATCTAGATGCACAGGGTCCCTGGATGCACTATATTGCTGCAGGACAGCCTCCAGCTCAGTCACATGACAGTTGATATAATGGTCTCAAGAATAGGTAGAAGGATGGCATCATTCACTGTGTAGACTAGGGGTCTCAAACTACCGGCCCACGCCCGGCCCAATTCTGGCCCGCGACGTATGTCAAAATAATAATGTAATTCGGCCCTTGAGGATATTTTTAATTGCGACAAACAACAACATAGATTAACCCTTTAAAAAGAATAAATTGGATTTGTACATCAAAATTTCAAAAGGCCATGGCTTGCAAGTGGTCAGAGATAAAGTCCTACTGTAAATGTGAAAATCATTTAGTATGAACAGAAGTTTATGAAGGGGGTAAATTTACTCATCTAATTTGCATATTATGACGTCACTGGATGGTAACCACCGTGAATTATGTACATTTCAGTAAATACTAGATGTTTGATGTTGAACATATTTGAGCAGTTATACTTTCTTTTTTTGTCATTTCACCGACATAACAAATGAACAGGAATACAGTCACATGTAAACCAACAATAGTAAACTATTACTATAATCACAAACCCTATGCTACTATACAATAAAGTAGCCTGGTCAAATCAGTTCCATATCGCGGGTGACTTTTAGTTCTTCAGAGCCCTATTTTTACAACCCCTGCTGTCTATACCACGTCCATTACGGACACCATCATCACTATTGCCACTGGCACCTCCAGCTATGTTGGGCAAAGGGTCGAAATAAGCATGGTATGCTTAGTGGACACTGTCGCAAAGACGTACCTCCATTCACAGACGCACCATGACTATCAGTCAATAGACGTTCGATCATATTCTCCAAAAGGCACATATTCTCCTTCAGAATCAGAATAGGTGAATAACAGATCCAAGACTTCATCACACGTGAATTTTTTTTTCAACATTTGGTGTATTTCTGCTTCAATTTGTGCAAAACTATGGCCCGCATCGCTTCCGCGTTATGGAGGAAATGCACGTCTTCTTCGCGTGTTTCTCGCGTGTTTTCGCGAGCTTCCTGAAAACTTTGAAAAAAAAGGTTGAGCTTGAATCGAAGCTCTGGGTGTCTGCCAACTAGTGGTCAAGAGTACAAATGAGATTTTACACTGTACTCGCGTCTATCGTCTGTTTTATTCAGTAATGACGCTTGTCGCAATATTGCGACATGGGCGGTTAGAGGGTTAACCCTTAGAACCCGATTGGCGCAAAGTGCGTCAAAAAACACACTCTTATTTCTATGTTACATTGCTCTGGAACTGTTCGTCACAGCGAGATGAAACCTTTATTGCATGACAGAGCAGAAGTGGGGCTTTCCAACGAGACTAAACACTTGGCTGTACTATCAAGTATGAAAATTTAAAAAAATCATGAAATTAAATCTAATTGCATCATATTTATAGTCTATACTTTTCTGCGTTCACCTGCGCACCCATTACTCTCGTTTGAATCACTTGCGGACCCGTGATTGGATAAATATGCCACGCATGTCAGAGGAAAGAGGAGACACAGAGCTATCATTTGATACCAAGTACATCCTTCTGGGTTATAAAACAGATGAAGTGACAGCAAAATAATAACTTCATATAGCTGGACTTACCCCACGTTTTTGTCTGTTTTTGTGGCAAAGCATGTTTATAATCCAACGCTATCGTGTGTTTCTCTATGGCAGAGCATGTTTATAATCCGGTTTTGAGATCCTAGCAAATTCCTGCATGGAATCCAGTTCAAGGCTCACATTGCATCCCAATTTGTTCAACAAAGAAACACCTTTTTTGCCTTTACTTTGTTCATGGCAATGCAGTAAAAAGTTGAGAATCATTATGAGTGCATACACCATAGGCACACGCAGGCTAACACGCAAACTCCGGTCAGGTCAGATCAGTTCGTGTCACAGATATGGAGCACAGAAAAGGTCATTTTTCATCACTAAATAAAAAATGGCATTTATTTCTGTAAATCACACACCACATATTTCTGTAAATTGCTCAGCCCCAGAGTATCACTCCAACATGGCAATTATATTGCCAGATTCAGGACAGTCTGCTCTACACACACATGAAATTCATGTAGAGCTATGATGAGAAACATGTCAAAATATAAGAATTTTTATAACATGCTTTTTATATTTTAATTCTTTAAAAATCAAAATAAAATCAATGCTAGTACTAATACATGAAATGGCAGATCTGGATAGCCTAGACTCTGCTGAAAAAAAACAATATGTAATATGTGTGTGTGTGGCACTTACAATGACCAGAATAAATCCTTAAATCCTAAATGAATAAAGGTAGTGAAAATAGCTAAAAACATCTTAGGGTTCTAAGGGTTAAAATAGACGATAGGTCCAAGTACAGTGACAAATCCTATTTGTACTCTCCTCCACTAGTTGCTAGACATCCAGAGGTTCAATTCAAGCCCAAATTTGCTGCACAACGTTTTCAGAAAATACTTGTTACACGCGAGAAACACGTAAAATATAAAAACTGCATTTTTAGAAATAGCAGTTCTTTTTTTTGTATTATTCTTTAATACTGACGTGGCCCTCCAATCAGATGACGTTGGCAGAAGTGGCCCCCAGCTCATTTGAGTTTGAGACCCCTGGTGTAGACCGTGGCGATGGTCAGAGGGAGGTCAAAATTTATCTAGTTCTAAAACAGCATGAGTAGTATACAACTCATGATTTTCAGAACTAGTTATCTTGACTATGAATTACGAATTATGATGTTTAACATGCTCTATCATCAGGAAAGTTAAGATTTGTCATGCATTCTTTAACATGAAAGCATAAAAACTGCATAAATTCAAGAATAGGACTACTTGCCTACTTGTAACATATGAATCATTAATATGTCTCAGGAAATTTAAATGCAGCATCAAGTAAACATCTTTTACTACACCTTGTACTGTCATTATAGTCAAATAATGTATCTTGGTTTTGCTGACTTATTGTAAATAGTGTCCCTTCCATTTATCCATGTCTATAATATTTGATCATTTGTCATGTTGTTTTACAGGCTTGTTGAATGCACCCTTACAGAGAAGTCCTTCGAAAGTGTGGCTACTGTTCTACAGTCACCAAACTCTCTGATAGAGCTAGACATGAGTCAAATTGACCTGGATGATTCTGGAGTTCAGTTTCTCTCTAAGGGACTGTCTAGCCCCCACTGTAAACTGCAGACATTAAGGTTGGTGTAAGGCCATGCATTTCCTGATATATTTTTTTTACTTGTTTGTTTAATTTGTGTGTGGGTGTGGGTGTTACGGGTTCCCCGAGGAAAACCGTCGCATAAATTGGAAATTGGTTTAAAGCTCAAAGTTCCTTAAAGAGGGAACGGTAACACTTTAGAATAACATGTGCTTATTAGGTATTAACAGTGCATAATAAGCAGTTAACAATTCATTACTAAAAGTGAGTTAACTATTGTTATCCTTTAACTAGATGTACCGCAGAGCGGTACAAAATATGACCGCCGCCCAGTCCGGCACATTTTTTCCACAAAAATAAATCACGCTGAAAGGCCTATATGATTCTAACTGTCTCACTCAATTCTCACTGGTATCTGCTAGACAACAAGTACCAAAACATGATTAGTTCATAGATTTCACATGTAAAATTCATTTTAAACAACTCCACCCCCATCTTGCCTGTTCATAATTCTGAGAAATTCTTGAATTGTGTGCATGTGTGCGTGTACACGTTTATGTTTATGTGTGTGTGTGTGTGTGTGTATGTGTATGCGTGTGTATCTGTTTATGCACATGTGTGCACATGGAATGGGTTAACATGACCCCTGGAGGCAAACATACGGAAAAAATTGGTAATTCTAGGCCCTACGGTTCTCAAGATATTCACAGAAAACTGTGTCTGCCCTACCCTGCTTTCGGGGGTCCAGTACAGCGGGGGGGGCTACAGATCAAAACGAAAAACGACGGTTCCATGCTATCCATGTGGGGTTACATGCCCACCAAGTTTCGTGTACCCCGGTCTTTTAGTGTCCCGGGAATCCTTGTTGGTGTACGGTCACTAAATGTACACATAAATTATTTTATTGTAAAGCCCCCCATGAACAAAAGTTCACAAAACTTGGCGTGCATTCAGAGGGTATCATAATGATCCTACACTTCCAATTTCGTGCAGTTTTGACTATGTTAGGTCACAGATACCTGCAATTACAACACCTAATTTTTACTTTTCTGTGTTTAACTAGGTGGCGCTATACATGAAATGAGTGGTTATGGAATGGGTTGACATGACCCCTTGAGATCAACATACAAAAAAAAATGGTCCTCCTAAACCTTACGGTTCTCGAGATATTCACAGAAAACTGTGTCTGCCCTACCCTCCTTTCGGGAGGTGCAGTCCAGCGGGGGGGCTACAGATCAAAACGAAAAACGATGGTTCCATGCTATCCATATGGGGTTACATGCCCACCAAGTTTCGTCTACCCTGGTCTTTCAGTGTCCCGGGAATCATTGACGGAAATTTGGACATGCGAAAAAGAAAAAAAAGAAGAAAAAAAAAGAAAAATAAAAAAATAAACAAAATCTGACTAAACCTATATGACCGCCGCTTCGCTGCGCGGCGGTCATAATAACATTAACTAACTGTTAACATGCAGCTTGTAAGTGTTAATAAGCAGCCTTTTCAGTTACTTACAAGCATATTTGTTAACAGTTGTACATGTTAACAATCAGCTTGTTAATTCTTGTTAATGGTGTATAAGAGGTGGATAACGCTTACAGTATAAGATCTTTCTTACCTATTTGTAGTAAATTGTGCAGCCCCCCGATCTAAAGCGAGGACCATGAAGCCCGACCTTCTATCTCCTATATATCTACTGTATCTATCTATCTAGCTTGGTTTAGCTGTGATAAATGCACCTTCAAAATCGCTGCAGCGAGCAGGAATCAAACCCTGGTCTCCAGCATCATAAAGTGACCTCTTACTTACTGAACTACATCCCTATCTATATTTTTGGAGAAAATGTTCATATTGATTCTATATTCCGATAATATTCTATATCATACCAGCTATGCTTTTTACAAATACAGTGGGCATCGCTTTCAAATGACCACTTCAGTCGCGCATTACGAGGCGTGAAGCTGCGTGAAGCTTTAGTACCACGTTCAGCCACTGTGCGTCGCTCTGCCACTGTACATCGCTCTGCCTGCCGCCGCTTCTGAAAAAGCAGGAGGCTACGATTAAACATAATTGTTGCTGAGAGTAATCCCAGCCTACGAATTCAATAACAAAATAAATCATGCATAATTAAACATTACCTCGATTTAGGCTACTTGGGTATGGCTTAAGGCGAGACACGGCAGGTGAAAACATCGTTTTTTCATGCACTGGTCAATTTCGAGATTTTGAGCTAGTATGTTACCTTAGCATGTATTCTATCACACTACTACAACAAAAAAGTCAGATTTACACATTTAGGTTTTTATTTCATTATATTGTGTCTACTCGCGCCTGTATATTTCTCCTAAATTCAGCAAAAGTTAGCATTCTAACCTTGCATGCACTCCCGCGACCGTGGTCCAAAACATAACATGTGTACTACCATTGGAAAGCTCTGTTTTTTCTGTATCATGCTATGTGATCCATATATGGACACTTCCTTTGTATCAGCAACCAATCGCAAAAGTTCAAAGGCGAGTCTAGGCTGAGAACGGAATCTCATTGGCTGTCTTTCAAGGCTGTTTTCTCAAAATGAGTTTCCGCTCACACTCTGAGCACGGAAACTCCACTTCAGAAGCACGTACATACACCAAACTTTCTAGACTTATGCCTAACTATATGTCGAAGATTTCTACAGAGGGGTTTGTTGATATATTATTCCTAGCCTGACTTACATGACATTTTATGCCTAAAAACATGGAAAAAAGCGATTTTTTAGGGCTAGTGACATAATTTTCTGATTTACAGGATAACAAAAGTAGATATTCATAAATCCCTCTGTAAATGTTTTCCCATCTAATATCTGAACACAATGAAAACATAATTTTTAACCTGGCTGTATCCAATGCTCAGGTTTCGTGCCTTAAAATGTATGCAAATTAGCGCATATTTAATTAGATAATGCCTAATTTGCATATGTAAACATTAAATTACAGCAAACTTGTAATACATTTTTTTCTCATATTAATGTAAGTAATCAACTGGGGAAGTTTCATAGTGATATCTGCTTGTTAGAAATGTTACCCTATTCACCTGTAGTGTCTCGCCTTAAGGCTTGACTACACAGTGGTAACGAAAATCGAAATTTGCTATCTACATTATTGTCAGTGTTGGGGGTAACGCAACTACGCAAATCAAAACAGTGGTGTGATAATTGAGCCAGTAGAGATATAACTGTTCAGAATTAATCTGTAGCCTTGGGTAGGCTTCTGCAGTAAACCATGTTGTTGCCGATTTAATACTATCTGGCGACATTTTTAACAGGCTACGCAATAGAGGCTTAGACAACTATGACCCACGTTTTGGTTTCGTAAATTTATTTGCCCTACTTCTTGACTGCAATGTAGTCAATTGACTGCTTGACATGTCATTTTTATTTTTCTGTACAATAAACAAATACATCTGCTTTATGCCGCAGAATTACATTCATATTTGGCTGAAAAACACTGCCACTTCCCTTCCCATATTCCACTGATCACACATCAGACATCAGGGGTGCGTTTCCCAAAAGCTAACTACGCTTAACCCAGATTCGAACTCTTGGACAGGGGACTGATAACTGCTGCGTAACAACGGCTGTCATCAGCCGGCATTAACGCACTGCGCCACAGAATTGACGGCGTGGGTGAATAGGGGATAAATAACAATAGAGTACACAACTGTTTCACCAGCACATTTAAATGACTTGACTAAAACCGTGCATAACTGGAGGTACACCTGTTATCTGAGCAGTCTGTATGTCCTCATTTTGCGAATGCGAGGACGATATGAGTCTGTTGCATTTCGTTAGATGTCCGAGTCACGCATAATGTTTGAAAACCACTGGCTCGTAATCACAATAATTTAACACACGACAGTTGGATACTTCATCATGTTCCCATGCACATTTTGGTGAGTAGCATAGAGATCGTTAAAACAATAAAGTATGGCTCTCCGTTTGGGACATCGAAAACGTATATTTTTAATAGGGTAGACTACCATCGGAGATGCTGACTTGCAAAGGCCTCGGGATAACACATTATCTCCACTATCATCAGTCAATGCCCCCTTGATCAAAGTGGGGAATTAAAGAAAAAGTTTGAGAACCACTGGCTTAACAAGTTACCTGCAGTCCAGAACACACAGAATATTGCAACAGAAAGTTGCCTTTATAATCAACTACTATTTGTTCCAACAGCATTCAAACAAAGCCTTTATAAAAGTGAAAAAAAAATATTCCATAAGAAGTAAAATAAAATACTGTTACTGTAGTAACTGTATCCCAAGCTTCAGCTCCCCACGTCTGTGACAGGCAGACGTGACACCGCTAAATTCTCAGCTTGTTTATACCCCACACTGAACGCGTAAGACCGCTAGGCCCATCACTGTGGGGTGCGGTAGCCTACTCTCTGGGATTTAAGTCAAGCAATATAACCATACAAATGTTTCAAAATGAGTAATTTCGGCTTTGTCTGAACTGGCCATTGTAGGCTACGTAAAAAATAAACAAGTAGGCCTATCCCCTATCCAATGATATCGGCAAATGTTTGTTTTCCAAAGTAAAAATTTCACTTCATCATGCACCTTCGACAATAGCTCATTACACTTATGTTACTGTTGAACGTAGGCCTAACTGGTATCATTACAAACATTATTCTGTGTCCTAAAAACTGGCATTTTATGGCATTGTGTCATGTAAGTTGCAAAATCTAGAAATGTGTGAGGTGGTCAGCGGGGGACAATTGAGACACACATTGGATTGTGTTATTACTTGAACATTCCACACTATCCACAGCTGTGGTATCGGGGGCAGGAGGATTAGCGCAGGCTTTATATAGAATTCTTCAACAGAATGCCTGCTTCGAATGCAGGCTTGCACAAAATAAAGACCTGTGGTTTGCGCAGCCTACAGTAAGTAGGTTAAATAACAGACCGGCCACAATGTGCGGTATGATGATTTTTTACGAACAAGATGTTTTTGGTGCCCTACGCACACTGCATGTTCTTAAATAACAATGATCATCAGTAGCCTAATATTCAACCATTATTTTGTGTAAATGGGCTATGCATTGGTTTAGACACCAGGGGCCATATTCACAAAGCCTTACCACTAGGAGTAGGCTACTCCTAAATAGCAATACAAGATTTTAGCTAGGAGTTTCTCTTATTAAGTTATTCACAAAGCCTTTCAGACCTACTCTTAGTAAGGGGAAATGACAACTCCTGAACAGATTCTGGAGCTGAGCGCTCTAGAATCTTTGACTAAGAGTGAGTGAGTCTTCGTTGCTATGGATGACGTTATTACTCATGCACGAGCTTGACTGAAGTGACCACCTTGATTGGCTGATGATTGTAACGCGGGAATGATTCCAAACACCTCCCTTACGATGAGTGGCAGGTGACAGGTCTGAGAATGCGTGCGCTACACAAGGACAAAAGATGATGAATAACTGAATAAAAAGGCCTAGCCTAAATGAATCAAGAGTAAGGCAAAACAAATAGCCTAGTAGCCTAATGAAACATATGGATTGATGTAGTATCTTTGTAACAATATTAAATTAATCTGTTACTATGCCTACGTTTGCAAAAGAGAACATTTTAATTTGATTCACAATAATGTTACATTTAATTTACATGTTGACAATGAGTAGCCTAGTTAGTTATGCCTACAATGCAAAATTGCTTCCTCACGATTGGAAGCTCCTGTAGCCGCATAGGATTTCAAAACATGGCGAAATGCCACAAAACCGGTTTGTGAATAGGTCTGTGAGTTAGGAGTCCTCTCGACTTCTTTTAAGCTGTCACAGAGGTGTGATTTGTTGGGGGCAGGGCCGGATTAACTGGGCACAAATGTCTGATGGCCCCCCCTGCTCCCCAGCCAACGTGAATCGGGCGGTCAGTTAATAGGCCTATATTGTGAATATTTTTCTTGCCATCTAAGGCACGAGCGCATCTGTGAGGCCAAGCCTCACCTAGTAGCCCGATTGTTTACAACTAACATTGCATTTAATTAAACTGCTTATGGGCTATGCCGAAATAGTTTTCAACATTTTGAATATTAGTGTCGGGTGATTTAGGAAATGTTCTCAAAGTAGCCTTATGGCTGAAAGCTGCTTGGGATCCCCCCCGTCAAGCAATATAACCATACAAACGCGCGGCCGGCCTGCACTCATTGTTTAAAAATGAGTAATTTCGGCTTTGTCGGAACTGAAGAGCTGTGGACGGCACAGCAGGGCATGCCCAATGAAAATAAATTAACACAACGCAACACAACACAGAACCCGCTTCTCTCACGGCAGTCACTGACAGTAGCCTAGAATAAATGCATGGGGAAAAACACTTCCCCATGACAAAGACATCGTAAAACACTGAAAGTTAATATTTTGTCACTAGAAACATACATCTGTCCTTTGTCGAAAGCAGTTGCATGTATAGCTCTGAACAAAACCGTTCAAGAGTTATATTAAGGGGGACGCATGAAACATCCTACAGCTTAAATTATGTACCCCATGAAATCCCACGACTTCAATATTTGACAACATATCATGAATGGTACTTCAAGTATGTGTTATTTTAGATAGATTGCTGCTGGGCTATACAGTATGTCTTGGTTCATGTCTGTTAACAACTCATTGCCGTCCTCGCGGTTGCATCCATCCGCCCTTCTATGAAATGAAAAAGACGTTATGCTACCTGCAAGCTGGCCTATGATTTCATTGCTGAGTTTGCGGCAAAAAGCAAGAAGATGTTTTTTTTCTGAGTCAGGATATGGCGAGTCAATGTCATTTATTTGTCCAATGGTAGCCTACAGACCAGTGTCCATAGTGCACAATGTATCAATAGTTTGAATGTCATGTGTGTTTCAACTCATTGACAAATAGCGTTCAGCATGATTCATGCCCAATTAATTCCCCCTGTTAAAGTGTTCGCCTTTGTAGTTTGGTTTCGTGATAGCCTATGATAAACGGCGTATGGCCAAATATGTGACTCAGCTAATGTTATAGGCTATAAAATTTCCCCTCTTAAAGACAAGCTGGTGTAGCCTTTAGCCTGCTATTAAAATGCACCGTCAATAGGCTATCGCATGATTTCATGCAAGAACAGGGTGAAAAGGGTCTCGCATTTTAAGAAAGGAGTGGTAGCATGCAAGCTCCCAAATTGACCCAGTAGCCTACAGAAGGCATCAATAAATTGAAGGGGAGGGTCATGCGTTTTTTCATAATCACTTTGGAGGCTCATAGAAAAATTTCTTGCTGGCGAGGGAGGGTCACGTCTTTTTTGACTAATGCTCCCAAAACTTAAATAAATAACGAACAGTCCCTAATGAAGTAAACTTGTGACCATCAAAAATCGTTTATCGCCTGTAACTCCGTGATAACAGGACGTAACAGGAAGGCCATAGTGTACACATGAATGAATTCTGCACTGTTGATGATTGGTATTTATTTGTATTTATTTATCAGGGCACTGTGTAAACAGTATATCTTTCATTTATTCATTTTGTCTTTTGTTGTGTTTTTATGCAGGCTTTTTGACTGTAAGCTCACAGATCAATTGTGTCGGACTGTGGCTTCAGTTCTACAGTCACCAAACTCCCTGCTACATCTGAACTTCAGTAACAATGACCTGGGGGATTTTGGAGTTCATCTTCTGTCTAAGGGACTGATCAGATCCAACAGCATACTGCAGATATTAAGGTTCGAATAAGGCCTTGCACACATTTCCTGATACTTTTTTTATTTGTTTGTTTAATTAGGCAAATATTGGCTGATACCGATGTTATGCCAATATGTCGTTCATAACATCCCTAAGTTAGCCACATTACACATTGCACTACATCTTATTAAAACCTCTCAGATTTGTGTGTGATGTGTGTGTGTGTGATCTATGTCATTACAGGAGAAAAGATGTCTTGTTACGGCCACTCAGAGGCCGCAACATAAAATGGAGACGGAAATCGGAGTTTATCAAAAATAGAGAATTTGATTTCAATAAATAATCATTCGCATTAATGCCAAATTCACACCAGATCCGTGTGTGTGCCTAGCCTAGCAGACAATTGGGTGTAAATGCTATTGGAGTTGGTGTCTCTGTCTAGAAGGTGTCTCTGTCTAGAAGGATAGGCAAAGCATCTAGAACAGGGACGCATCGATGCTACCTGACATGGAACTTGACAGGGAATGGTAAACCAAACTCAAAATAAAGAAATTGACAGAAAAGTACAAATTTAATTATTACAAACGTAAATGAACTATTATCACTATAATACCGGTCATTATCATTATAAGCAACACTTGTCACAACCAGAATTGTGCATGCGCTCAGTTGGATGCGCACACACACACACAAACATGCTTACCCAGCTGAGGATGATGGGAGATTACACTGCTGAATTTATTTCCTCAGCATATTAGGTCATATCATAGTTTATTATGGCCATTATTTGAACAATGACAATAATAATAAAATAGTTTTTGAACTTTAATGTCACTAATGCTGATTATTCAATGATTAATTTTTATTTAAATATTTGAAATACTTTCAGAGCTAACATTATATATGCTATTAATTTAGATTAATTAATGACGGAGTATGTAATTAATTTGATCACATTTTTAAATCAATTGACAGCCATTGTATTATTCCACCATGGAAGTCTATGGCAGCCCATAGATTATACGCTGTCATTATCCACCACTGTGAGTTTTCTAATGCTGCTCAAAAAGTAAAGTTTTTAGGGCCTATGCTTGTTCATAACACTAATATAAATGTGGTGTTTCTGCATCTTTTAACCCACTCTCTGTGATCTTCAGGAGCCGAGATAAAGAATTCTGTGTCTAAAAAATGGGCGTGGCCGTTTCAGGGCCTTCCCTCACCTAATTTTTTGGGCTCCTTGCATTTTTTGTTTATTAGGGCCTAAATGAACAGAAAAAACATTGGCTCAAATGTTAATATTTTTTTGAATTTATAGCCATTTTCAGAGCTTTGCAGAGGGGAAATTACACAATACGTCTGATCTGAATGGATTTTTTAAATCAACAGGAAAATATACTTCTATTCACATAGTTTCAATAATGTGTGTGAAATACCAAAAGAGCCAATAATGTTGGAAGTTGAACAAAAAGGATTGTTCACCACAATGCTTAAAATGACTTGAAGTTTCAAAGGGCTGTAGTTTTGCAACGATTAGTGATATAGATATACTATTTAAGATCTATGCATAGATTTGGTCTACAAACACCTGTGAGTTTTTTCAGATTTTTTCAGAGAGGGTCACCTGCCAAATCTTACTGAAATTGGGTGATTTCACACGGAATGACCTGTTAGCATTCTAACCTTGCATGCACTTCCACGGCCGTAATCCAAAACATATCATGTGTAGTACCGTTGGAAAGCTCTGTTTTTCCTGTATCACGCTATGCGATCCATATATGGACACTTCCTTTGTATGAGCAACCAATCGTGAAAGTTCAAAGGCGAGTCTTGGCTGAGAACAGAATCTCATTGGCTGTCTTTCAAGGCTGTTTTCTCAAAATGAGTTTCCTCCCCCACTCTGAGCACAAAAACTCCACTTCAGAAGCACTTAAATACACCAAACTTTCTAGACTTATGCCTAACTATATTTAGAAGATTTTTACAGAGGGGATGGTTTATATATTATTCCTAGCCTGACTTACATGACATTCTATGCCTAAAAACATGGCAAAAATCAATTTTTGTGATACAAGCAATGTAGCTTGACTACGCCACCCAATTGGAGAGCTGGGATTCTATTAAATAAAATAACCTTATCTTTTACTCACAAGTTCTTTTAGTTTGGTGGGAGCAACACAACAGATTTACCCAGACAACAATTTTTGTATAAAAATATATTTATTACAATCTCTGATTACAATAATAAAAAGGGGTACACCTAGCACACGCACTCGCTCAAGCTTAAAAGCTAGACATCAGACAACAGATTCAAAAGTCCACTTGAAGTTCGTAGCTAGGAGCCCACAGTCCATAAGAGGTTCCTCTGACACAAGTCCGTCTCACACCAGGCAGTGACGTCTACACAGCAGGCCACCTGTCAATCACTCGCACGCACCGGCACAACACTCACACAAACAAAGAGAAGGCCGCCAGTATCTCCATAGATAACAAACACAGCATAAGCACAGCACCACACTAGAAGAGCAACAATCGTGCAATACAAATTAATCACTGCAATTCGTGAATATGCATAAGCTATATATATATATAGGGATATGACTACGGCAGACAGTCTGTAGCACTCCGATTTAGTGAGACGTAGATCTTAACCTCAGACGAGGGAAGACAGCATAGCCTGACACAGGGCGTCACTCACCAATAAACTGGGAGCAGACTAATCTGGCTCCCAGTCCTGTTGAACAGCGCTCCACAAAACCACAGGCTCAGGACGGACGAGGCAGGCTCCGGACAGCACAGCAGAGGACGGCAGCAATCTTAGCGCAGCAGAGGGGAAGACGAGGACACACAGCCAACGGATTGATAGCGGGACTGGCACATCAGGCTTTGACACAAACAGACAATAATCCATACGATCGTGGCAACCAAATAAGACACTCGCGACTACCCAGCAATAAACGTGGGGAACAGGGCTGCAACAGGCAGAGTTCACAGGATCTCAGACCACTGTTCCAGTTCCTTCGCCGTCTGTGATTTGGCGTGGCAATTTCAAACAGCTGTTCATATCGTAATCACCTGTGGTCAGGCACTTAAGAGAAAACGGGGGCGTTGCCCCACATTCTAAATCACGGTCAAACAACCACTAAAGTAGTGCATGCATAGTAAAATAAATCACAAAACAACAAAAAAATCAAATTAAGAAAAAGGGAAAACAGTGCCAAACACACACATGAAATAAAATAGACCATAATCTCGCCATATGACATATTGACAGCATAATTTACAGGATAACAAAAGTAGATATTAGTGCTGTCAAACGATTAAAATGTTTAATCACGATTAATCGCTAAATTCCTATAGTTAATCACGATTAATCACATATTTTATCATATGGTTAAAATTCTATTATTTTGCATTTCTGAACTTTCCAGGAGTCCATATTAACAATAAAGCAATTATTGTGTATCTTGATTGGGATTCAAATGAAAGCAAAGCAAGTTACTTTATTAACTGAACTTTAAGACGTAGGTCTATTTGATTATTTCAAATCAAATTTCAAAAGATGTGCAGCAGACCTGAAGCAACACAATATTCTTCAGAAATTTAGCTGATATAAACTGAAATAAATGCTACCGCAGAAGTGCGTGCATAAAATGTAGGCCTACACACATTATAAAGGGCATAACAAACAGAAAATATTATATTCATACTATATTCATTATCTTTGAGTTCAGTTGAAAATAAGGAAGTTTTCAACAGAAGTGCATTGCCATTTTATAGGCCTACAGTCTATGGTGCACTGTCACTTGCCACACACATCAGCGCCGAAGTTTTTAACAGGCAAGCACTGGATGAACAATGGATTTTATGAAGCAGCGTCGACCAAATATAACTGAATCGTGATTTACACGGCGCTGAAGTGCAATGCTGGTGTGCGGAGTTGTATTGAAAAGAATGTAATCTAATGTAAATGAATGTCGAAAGCAGAGTGCATCGCAAATAGTAGCAGCCAAAGAGGAATGTTGATAACAGAACAAGTGACGGTGAAAAAATCTTTGGCGGCAGCCTAGGCTACTACTCTTTGGCTGGCACGTTAGCCCAACCAAGTGTGTGCAGCATGCCTTTATGTAGCCTACTAACGCCGCATCATCATAAAGATACATTTAATCTGCATCACGCCCCATCTTAGAGGAAAACAAGTTAACATTATATCATTGCTAGACAGCTAATAATCACACATTGACGATACATCTATTTTTAATTCACAGGACATTCTATCATTTTACTAACATGGCAGTTATGAAGAATTATGTTTACGTAACTTACTCATGTCGAAACTATGTACATTACCAACCTAATTCGTTTGCAATACCCCATGTTGAGAACAAATTTAGCATGTACACCATAATATCCCATGCAAAACGGTTAGCTTGCTAGCTAGCTAACTGTGGAACTTCAGTTAATTCAGCCAATTATCTCACCTACTGTAGTTGTAGGAAATAGGCTACGTTCATGTTACAAGTGATAGAATGAATGTGTGACTTATGTTTAGTTGATGTTATGACATGTAAAGATAAGCTTGCTGAACCTAGTTATAGTCAGCCACGGGCAGACTGCCTATCCATACATTCGTGACACTCCTGTAAACTAGAAAGAGCAAACTATAGGAACATGGTCACATTAATCCCATATAGTTGGCTTGCTGGATCAAACCCACTAATAAAGTAAACTTAAGAAGAACAATAGTGGGCTTGCTCCGCTTGCTGGATCAAACCCACTAATTACAGAAAACTTGCAATATTTTTTTCTCATATTAATGTAAGTAATTAGCCTAATTGCAAGACTTTTTGCCCATTTTAACCACCTCAAAAAAGGAAATCGCTCTGAAAACAAAAATCAGAATATATCGTAATAATAATCCTTGCAAAAACAATAGGGCCTTGCGCCCTTCGGTGCTCGGGCCCTAATAATAATCCTTACAAATTCAAAATAGAGCTTCGGACTGTCGAGCACCTCTCACACTGTCAGTGCTCCGGCCCTAATAATCCTTACAAAAATAATAGGGCCTTGCGCCCTTCGGTGCTTGGGCCCTAATAAAAGAATAAATAAATATGGCCTTTACAATAAATCAAGAAGTTATACAAAACAAAATAGATAGCTGCAGTGACAACATGTGGTGATAATCTATACTAAATCAGTGTAAGTGAATTCATTGATCAGCTGCTGAGTAGTGATTATCTGATCTGATGTTGTGTTCTTATGCAGGCTTGCTGGATGTAAACTCACAGATAAATCTTGTGAGATTGTGGCTTCAGTTCTACAGTCAACAAACTCCCTGCAACAGCTGGACTTGAGTGACAATGACCTGGGGGATTCTGGAGTCCAGCTTCTCTCTAAGGGACTGTCCCGTTCCAATTGCAAAATGCACACATTAAGGTGGGTGCAGACATGTCTTTGTCTTAAATGTCCTCATTACCCTCACCCTTAGAACCCCAAGCTGTTTTTAGGGCATTTTCACTACCTTTATTCATAAGGATTTATTCTGGTCATTGTAAGTACCTCACACATATTATATATTGTTTTTTTCAGCAGAGTCTAGGCTATCCAAATCTGCCATCATTTCATGTAGTAGTAAAAAGTGTATTATAAAAATCTTATATTTTGACATGTATCTCACCACAGCAAGCTCATAGCTCTACATGCATTTGATGTGTGTGTAGGGCAGACTGTCCTGAATATGACAATATCATTGCGATGGTGGAGGGATTCTCTGGGGCTGAGCAATTTACAGACATATGTGGTGTGCGCCTTACAGAAATAAATGCCATTTTTTATTTAGTGATTAAAAATGACCTTTCTGCGCTCTATATCTGTGACAGAACTGATCTGACCTAACTTGACCCGAGTTTGCCTGTTAGCCTGTGTGTGCGTGTCTGCACTCATGATCCTCTACAACTTTTTACTACATTGCCATGAACAAAGTAAAGGCAAAAAAGGTGTTTCTTTGTCGAACAAATTGGGATGCAATGTGAGCCTTGAATTGGATTGCATGCAGGAATTTGCTAGGATCTCAAAACCGGATTATGAACATTCTTTGCCATAGAGAAACACACAATAGCGTTTGATTATAAACATGCTGCAAAAACAGACAAAAACGTGAGGTAAGTTGAGCTATATGAAGTTATTATTGTGCTGTCACTTCATCTGTTTTATAACACAGAAGGATGTACTTGACATCAAACGATAGCTCTGTGTGTCCTCTTTCATCTTTCATAATGCAAACAAAAGTAATGGGTGTGCAGCATTGTTTTTTCTACATGACATTATTATTTTGCAGTCACTTCGTCTGTTTTCATAAGCCAGAAGGATCAACATACTTGGTACCAATGGATAGCCTTGTGTCTCCTCTTTCATCTGATATGCTTGCCATATCTATGCGTTCATGGGTTCGCACGTGATTCAAACGAGAGTAATGGGTGTGCAGGTGAATGTATATATAGTATATATAGTATAAGTATATACTATATATACATTCACCTGCACACCCATTACTATGCAATTTGATTTAATTTCATGATTTTTTTAATTTTCATACTTTAATATACAGACAAGTGCATGGTCTCGTTGGAAAGCTCCACTTCTGCTCTGTCATTCAATAAAGGTTGCTGCGATGAACAGTTGCGGAGCAATGTAACAGAGAAGAAAGGGTGTGTTTTTTGATGCACTTTGCGTCAATTGCGTTCTAAGGGTTAATTACAATAACCATTAGGGTGGTCCTTATATGGGGTAAAAAAATGTTTTTGGAAATGTTTAACTCTCACCCCCTAAATGTGTTAGGATATCAATAAAAACACACTGTGGAAAATGTTTAATTGTTCCCACAATATCTCGAGGTTGCTCAAGGCCTTTGAATATTTCCAGAATCGCTATTTTTTTGCAGAAATTGTACCATTTAAGAACACAAAAAAAATGCAATATTATGTTTAATAACACAGGCACTGTGGTAGTGTGGTAAACAACATACAACATCAAAATCATAGAAAGAAAGAAAGAAAGAAAGAAAGAAACAAACAAACAAACAAACCAAAATCACTTGTCATGCTTGTATGACGTAATGACAGAATGTTGAACTCTACTATAGTATAGTATCATCATATTGTACAGTTGTACACCTGAGACCATTTTCACTCTGGGCCAGAGGAAAGTCTCTATCTTATGGATTCTTGAGATGAATGAGTGCATCCTGAAATGCAATATCAAACAGGTCTCCTAACTGGTCTACAAAGGCCTCTACATTGGACTGCTGAGTCTTGGAAGTTCTCTTGGCATTTTTCTTGGCTTCTGCCATTTGTCCTGAAGTGTTTCCAGTTGTTTTATGGCATGATGTTGGGGACGAACGGGAATCCTAGCCTTGTCCTAGAATACCAAGACTTCTTTTATCACCGCTGTTGCACTTTCATGAAGTTTTTTTTCAATGTTTTATGTGATACCCTTGGATCAGGCCCTTGAGTCGTGGATCTGCTCGAGGTTTCTTCCTATATGTATCTTCAATTCTAGGGAGTTTTTCCTCGCCCCTGTAACTCATGGGCTCTCTTTAAATGTTTAACACTCTGTAAAGCGTCATGACACATAAGTAATGTTTTGCCGCTCTATAAGTGAAATTAAATTGAAATTGATATTATAACACACATGAAACCTGCTTCTTGGAGGGTAACTTTGTTCCAGTTATTTCAGTCTCTTCTGATCCGAGTAACCATATAGCAGACTTGCTTCGTGTTGCTTCAGCCATTGTCTCAGTGTATATTGTCTACTGTGCTTCATTCACATTGAAGTGTTCTTGCTTTGAAAGACATATCACAACTAAAACAGGAGTTGCTATGTTTAAAATTAAATTTGCTGCCAGGGCTAGTCTAGCAACTCTCTGTTGGCTTGTGAGCTCCAGAAATCGAAACTTAATCAGGCATTGAAATCGTGTTTAGAGTCGTTTGGTGGGCTTAACATAATGATTGATGACAGAGTTGCAACGGTTTGGCTTGAATTCCCTGCTACTTGAAAACAAATATCCTATTGCGTCCTATTGCGTGCAGAGGGAATTTGAAAGACAACTGATTATCCCGCCCCTCGGACTGAGCACTGCGAACGGTGAGTGCCCAGACCCTACATTTTAATCTTTATTGACTGCATGGTCAAATAAGTCCATTGCTGTCATAAGCATATATTATTAAACAATTATACATGCTAGCACAATGTATCACATAATACCCAAAAAATCCCAAATATATGCACATTGCACAATATGTGTTAAACTTCAAACTTAAACTTCTTGAGCAACCTCTAAATATTGATTAATATTGATACAAATGTGCCCAATTGTTTTTTTATTTATTCAAACATATTTGTTGGGTAAGAGCATGAACTTTTAAAAGTTGAAAAATAAGGACTACCCTAATAACCATGACAACATACCAGTAGAATATCAACTGCTCAACCAAATGAAAAAGTAGCAATTAACATCCTACCCTGCCCATCATTGTGCAGGTGTCATTCTACTTTTGAACTTATTTGTGAGTTTTAAAATATGTGTGAACTGATCAAATCTCTGTCATAAATTTATAATGAAGTAATATGGCATGAGTGAGAATGGCGTTGGTTGCACATATCATGGCTTTTATTCGGCCTTGTGCTGCAGGTAATCACAGCCATGGCAATATCTGCTACCAACTCCACTCTGACTCATGTCATATTGCTTTCATACAACAGTTCTACTACCAACTAGTCAAGTTGAAAGATGCCCTATTTGCTTCTTCTATCATTTATTTATTTATTTTTTCATTCATCCTCTGCCTGAAAAATAGTTTTAATCTTTCAATAGTTCAAATGCAACACTTCACTGGAGAGTTCAGTGAGAGAGGCTATATGTGCTTGTGCACACTGTCATTTTCTGAACCTACTTGCTTGTCCAAATGTCAGTAATTGAATTTAATAGTATAAATAGCTGACTTCCTTTAACATAAGTCTTTCATTTTTGACAGAGGAGAACAAGGAGATTGAAGCACAGAGAAATCTCTATGGTATTGATTGCAGAATTTCTTATAACAGTCTGTATTGGAACAGTGTTAAAGACTTAAAGGTGCATTTTAGACAGAGAATGACCATGACCCTCTAGCTGTTTGTTCTGCATGTGCACTCAAAAAACCTCTGGGGTTTGTACGCTGTCCTGGCTCTGTAAGAGGAAACAAAGTGGCCCAGACCAAGCCAATTCACATTTTGCAAGCAGCACAGTAGGGACGGGTATAATTGGAACGGTGGTTCAGCTCAAATATCATTATACCTTTCATCAGTGGATTCTGTGTGGTAACAAATATCTGAGTACATCAGCCTTGTGAGCCAAATTTAACCCAGTATGCCCTTCATGCTTTTTGTCTCACAAAGAATATATTAGGTGTTATGAAATGAATAAATTGAACATTCACCCTACTCTATTTACTCCATTTTCTCACTCAATAGCTGTCAAATGTGATGTTATGAAATAGCTTCTCTCTCATTGTGAATGAATGGAATGTTCACATTGGACAATTGAGAGCAAAAAGCAGAGTGTCTGAGTTGGGATGTCCTGAGATATTGCCACTCAAGGAATGTATCTTATCCAATCATAAATGAAAGGGGAACTATGCAGTTTGTTTAGCTTAATTTACTTTAACTGCACAGCTTTGGAGTCATTGGAATGGTTATATACGTTTTTCTGGGGTGAATGGTGGCCATCTCGCTTCCCCATAGCGCCTGTGAGCAGAAAAAAACACCCTTGCAACTTTGGGCCGGAGGGCCACTAAACTCAGAGACAGAAAGTGCATTGTCGGAGGAACAGGGAAAGGGGAAACAGCAGACTGACCGATTGAGGAGTGTCGTAAAATATATACTCTGAAGCTGTAGGGGGAGCTCTGCAGAGAAACCTGTTAGCAAAAAGCAAGAAAACAGCGAAGAAATTGCCAAAACTGCAGTTTTTCTTTAATAAATAGCTTTACCAGACCTATCTGTTGTAAAATAAACAAATTACTTCAGATTCAAACAATGTAACCAGTTGTATTCAGGAAAGAACAATAAAAAGGACAATCTCTCTCTCCCTCTCTCTCTCTGTCTCTCTCTCACAGGCTCTCTGATTGCCTCATCTCAGAGAAGGGTTGTGGTTTTCTGGCTTCAGCTCTGACTTCAAACCCCTCCCATATAAAAGAACTGGATCTGAGCTACAATCATCCTGGAGAATTAGGACTGAAGCGGTTATCTGCTATAATGGATGATCCTGTTTGTAAACTGGTGATACTTAGGTATGTTGGGAAAGAAACCCAGTGTTGCACATTTAGATGTTGTCTCTCATATCACGTGTAGTACCGTTGGAAAGCTTTGTTTTTCCTGTATCACGCTATGTGATCCATATATGGACACTTCCTTTGTATCAGCAACCAATCGCGAAAGTTCAAAGGCGAGTCTAGGCTGGGAACAGAATCTCATTGGCTGTCTTTCAAGGCTGTTTTCTCAAAATGAGTTTCCTCTCCCACTCTGAGCATGAAAACTCCACTTCAGAAACCAAACTGTCTAGACTTATGCCTAACTATATGTAGAAGATTTTTACAGAGTGGTTTGTTGATATATTAACCTGACTTACATGACATTTTATGCCTACAAACATGGCAAAAAACGATTTTAAAGGGCTATTGACAGCATATTCTGATTTACAGGATAACAAAAGTAGATATTCATAAATCCCCATCTAATTTTCCCCATCTAATATCTGATCACAATGAAAACATAATTTTGAACCTGGCTGTATTCAATGCTCAGGTTTCGTGCCTTAAAATGTATGCAAATTAGTGCATATTTAATTAGACAATGCCTAATTTGCATATGTAAACATTAAATTACAGAAAACTCATAATACATTGTTTCCAGGCTGGGGGAAGGAGAGGGGTTGTGCATATGGGCTAATATATCCAGTAAACGTGTAAGTAGTACAACAAACAATCATTTATTCAGGGTTCCCCTGAATTCGGGGCAGCTGTGGCCTACTGGTTAGCTCTTTGGACTTGTAACCGGTGGGTTGCCGGTTCGAACCCCAACCAGTAGGCACGGCTGAAGTGCCCTTGAGCAAGGCACCTAACCCCTCACTGCTCCCCGAGCGCCGCTGTTGTTGCAGGCAGCTCACTGCGCCAGGATTAGTGTGTGCTTCGCCTCATTGTGTGTTCACTGTGTGCTGAGTGTGATTCACGGATTAGGATAAATGCAGAGACCAAATTCCAAATTTCCCTCACGGGATCAAAAGAGTATACTTACACTTGGTCCCTGATCATGCATTAAATAATGGAGTTTCACTGTTGGAAAGTGCATTTGTTATTCAGAGGGAGTCCTCAGGTTGCTCACTAACTCTACTCTAAGTACAGGACGGTCAGTGTTGGGGCTTTTTACTTCATGATTGTCTCTTTCTGAGAACTAGAGGGGCCTTGAAGTGTCACCTTGGGACAAGTGGATGCCTTTGTATGCGATAAAGACAGCTGGAAAGAGTTACTTCAATACTTCAAGGAAAACATATACAGCAACAGACTATTTTCTGTGGGATAATAAATCACCTTACATTTTACAGGTGGCACAAACAGAAAAAACAGCAGTGTTGACATCTGTCAAATGGAACGTGTGTGACATTTTGTTTTTCTTACAGAACTGACCATGCTTCTGTAAGCAGAGCACGACCACGTTTGCTGAGATGTAAGCTTAAGTTTTTGTTTTTTGTTTATTCAGTATTTTTGATCATTCACATTGACAAATTATGCTTGAATGTCACACACACACCTACTCATCCTACCAAATATGCACACACACATACATAGCTATTAAGTATATAAGTATACAGCGGGGAAAATATGTATTGAACATGTCAACATCTTTTTCAGTAAGTATACTTCCAATGAGGCTAATTGCATGAAATTTGTCTTTTGGTAAGGTGAGTAGGAATGTGTGTGTGTGTGATGTGCACACCACTTTAAGAGCCAAGAAACCGTCTGTAAAAGGCAGAGAATGCCCAGAGTTTTGGGATCATTTCAAACTTAGGAAAGAAGACACCGTGCAATGTACTGCAGAACTAGCGTAGACTACCACAACAGCACGCCAACGATGAATCAACATCTATGCCCAAAGCATCCAGTTGTTAACACCAGCTCACCAAACGTAGCCTCCGATACAAGTCAACATAAACACTGATGTTAGCTGATTAATGTGTTAGCTAGTTAGAACGTACAGCATTTCTAGCGGCTGTAGCCTAATGTCATGAGTCGATATGATGTTAAGTTGTCGAAATTTTAAGTAGTAAACTAATTCATGTAAAATTGCAAGTGAGCAATACACCAAAAATCACACACACTTATCTTGTCTCTCTCTCCCAATCTCTCTCTCTCTCATGCACACGCGCGCACACACACACTCCCGGTGTTAGGCTAGGCTATCTCACCTATCGCCTACCTCAGACATAAATATTATAGCCTTTACCAAAAAAATAACTGCATTACTTTAAGTGAGTATCAAAACTGCAGTTTTGGAGGAAATATTTGCAGTTCTTATGCAAGAAATACAGTATTTTAGACACTGGAAACTGCATTGTACTGTATAGTAGCCTGTACTTTAGTGCAGAAATGCAGTATTTTGGACATGGAAAAACTAGTACTGCACTGTAAAAACTGCAGTTAAGTTTTGTAAGGGAGGTTATTTGGTAGTAATGATAAATGCTACAGATGCACAAATCTACATAAAAAGATATATTAATTTACTTTGAAGTGGCTAGGGCTAGTTTACAGCATGATATTTGTTGTGCATAATAATAAATTGCACTTAGTAACGCAAAATTCTTTCTTACCCGATTAATCGATGAAATAATCGCTAGAATACTCGATTCCAAAAAGAATCAATAGCTGCAGCCCTAGTGTGTAGGAGTGTGTTGAAGTGGTGTATATGTGCTTGTTTGTGTTTGTGTGTGTTTGTGTATGTGACTGTTACTCCCCATATTCTGATGAGGATGTTCTCATGTTCTCTCCTCTCCTTTTTGTCTGCAGATGCCTGTGAACTCACTCTGGACCCAAACACAGCACACAGAGAACTCTCCCTCTCTGAGGGGAACAGAAAGGTGACACGTCTGAGTGAGAAGCAGCCGTATCCTGAACACCCAGAGAGATTTGACAGGTGGCAGGTGTTGTGTAGAGAGGGTCTGTCTGGACGTTGCTACTGGGAGGCTGAGTGGAGTGATAGAGCTAGTATAGCTGTGGCCTATAAAAGCATCAAGAGGAAAGGGGAGGATTATGACATCATAATGGGATGGAATGCCAAGTCCTGGTGTCTGAACTGCTCTCCTGATTACAGTTACTCTGTCTGCCACAATAACAAACACACTGACATACCTGCCCCCTCCTCCTGCTCCAGAAGAGTAGGAGTGTACCTGGACTGGCCGGCGGGCACTCTGTCCTTCTACAGCGTCTCCTCTGATACACTCACCCACCTGCACACGTTCCACTCCTCATTCACTAAGCCCCTCTGTCCAGGGTTTTATGTTAATTATGGCTCCTCAGTGTCCCTGTGCCAGGTCACATGAACTCCTCCAACATGTACGTCCACCATTCACCCTTTCTCTTGCAAGGCCAAGAGTTGGACAAAAGCTGCAAATGGCTGTTGTGGGCAACAGTCTGATAATGGTTTCATCACAATATAATTTATCTATGCATTGTTGTAGACTAAAAGCTCCACTATAGTCTCTAGGTGTGAGTCACAAGCCTCTCACCTACACCTATTCCACCAGCTATTCAATGATCTGCAAGAAAGTTGGAGTCACTTTATTGATAAACTTTTGACCAATTGTTTGGCAGTTGGGAAAATGTGGATATCACTGCTCTTGTGGTTATGTGCCTGATGTCTTTGATGGGTTGCTGTATAATTCCCTGTGTCCGAGTTCTGTTGCAGTGTGCAATTGAAACTGCTGTTCGCTGTCCAGAGCATCTGTTCCTGAGGGCTGTTGATCGTCACTCCTATATCCACCTTGTTACCAATGGTGGGGGACAGAGGATCAATGACCCTGATGAAGATGAGCTGGACCCTGACTACTATGATGGCTCCTGACCCAGATGATGAGTCTCTTTACATGTCACCATGACTTCTAGGGAACAGAAATGCCTAGGAGATTGATGTTCTCATAATTATCAAAGGGTGGATTGTTGGACAAGTATAATCCTTTAATAACATTAATTAACTCTTAACATGCAGCTTGTAAGTGTTAATAAGCAGCCTTTTAAGTTGCTTACAAGCATGTTTGTTAACAGTTGTTAGTGTTAACAAGCAGCTTGTTAATGGTGTATAGACAGAGGTGGATATTATGCTTTCTTACCAATTTGTAGTAAATTTTGCAGCCCCCCAATCTAAAGCGAGGACCATGTAGCCTATAGCTCCACAAGCCCGACCTTCTATCTCTATATATCTACTGTATCTATTTATCTAGCTTGGTTTAGCTGTGAGAAATGCACCTTCAAAATTATTGCAATTAGCAGGAATCAAACCCTGGTCTCCTGTGTCATAGAGTGACCTGTTACTTACTGAGCTACATCTTGTTTTTGGAGAAAATGTTCATATTGATTCTATATTCCGATAATATTCTATATCATACCAGCTATGCTTTTTACAAATATGTCTCTGATGGAAAAGTGGTGCTGCTTATTAACGCTTACAAGCTGCATGTTAACAGTTAGTTAATGTTATTAAAGGATAACAGCAGTTAACAAACTGTTAGTAATGAATTGTTAACTGCTTATAATGCAATGTTAATACCTAATAAGCACATGTTATTCTAAAGCGTTACCAAGTAATCACTGAATTAAAAGAAACATGTAAGTGTTCTGATTTTAGTTATGTGTTAACACTGCTCTACACTGCCTTAGAATATATACCTATTTTGTTAATTAATCCAGTTTAGTTCACATGCATCCTTATGATGCAGTTTTAGTTCAGATGCATCCTTATGATGCTGTTTTGATTCACATTACATGTACTGTTTTGAGTTTCACATGAGTCTGCTGACAGGCTTTTTTTGAAGCCTTTAGACAGGCTCATTTCTGACTTCACTAGACTATTATTGCATTTATTTATGTTGTAAGACGTAAAGAAATGAATGACATCGGCAAGTGATTGATAATGACTGACTGACTATTATTGTGTTACATGCTCCACATGTAAAACACTTTGAGCTGCATTCTGTGTATGAAAGGTGCTATATAAATAAAGATTATTATTATTATTATTATTATGAATAGCCTACGCACAAATTCATCATTCACTAAATGGACACAGAGAGACTACAACTTTGAAATTCCCTTTGAGTCTGATCTGCTCCACCTCCATCGAGCGAGAGATGCAAGAGTGGAGACAGCTCATGCGCTTGCTAGAGATTACATTTTCTTAAAGGGCCAGTACAAATTACTTCGCGGGCCAGATTTGAATAGCCCTGCCATACAGCCTATGCTGCTACGTGAGAAGCTTTGAAGGATGCAAGTAGACACCTCCACAACTTCATGGATTACTGATTAACTGACTGACAGACCACAGGTTGTGAGAATGAAAGGCTGTGTGTCTGAACAGGTAGTCAGTCGCATAGGAGCACCACAAGGGACTGTGTTGTCTCCTTTTCTTTTCACACTGTACACCTCAGACTTCCAGTACAACTCTGAGTCATGTCACCTGCAGAAGTTCTCAGACAATTCTGCAGTTGTGGGGTGTGTCAGTTGTAAGCCCTGTCTTTTGGCCAACTATTTACATATCTAAAGAATGCATTTTGCATTTAATTGATCAGTTCATCAATTCATTTGTGTGGGTACCTGTGTTCGATCTCTATTGTCTTAGCTGGCCATGACCAAGATTCCCAACACCCCACTCATGCATACAGTGTTACCAGTGATGGGCTTGGCAGTAACATCGCTATTTACAAAACCAAGTAACTTTTCAGTAGCTAAGCTCTTTTATTGATCAAGTAGCGCAGTAGCGTCCTCAAAAACGAATTTCTCCTGGACATTTCTGACATTTCACACATAACAGTATTTCCCTGCAACCATCAACCACATAAATTAGGAAAACAGGATGTTTCTGTGTCGATGACAACACGCCGGGTACAAGCGCTTGCGTAGGCCTACAGATGTTCACGGTGACGACACACCATAGACAGTACTCTAAGCGACACACACAAACACACACGCACACACATACAGACACTGGAGGGAAAAGACAGAATGGCAGCCCAAGATCCATTGAAGAGCATGAACATGTTACACCGTGGCCATACCTTCAAAAGTATGTCACTTTAGTCGAGTCCAGCAAAAATAAATACATTTTCAGATGCCTTCTGTGTAATCCAAAGAAAAAGTTCCTGTTGACGTCAACGACATCCAACACAAACATACAAACACATGTTCAGGGGCCCGTTGCACAAAACTAGGATAAGGGATTAAGACGGGATATCTTGGTTATCCTGGCTCAATTTATCCGTGATCCAGTTGCACAAATAGGGGGCAGCAGGATATGCTATGGTATAAATCACCATGGCGATTTATTCTGTGGAGCTAGCCTGCTCTAGACCAGGCTAAGTTCCAGGATTTATTTAATCTCATCCCTTATCTCAGTCAGCAGTCACCACAAAACGGAAACAAATAGTTATTTCACTGCCCACTACACATTATCACATATAGCTAGACCCACTGTCATTATTTAAACGTTTGTGATCATTAATTAACTCTTACATACTCGCCATTCCCGACCTGTCATGCGACAATGTGACGTCACAGGAGTGCCTAACCATTTCGCACGTGGTGGTCGCGGAACTAGTTGCAATATTCTCCTAAACAGAGGTGTTGCTGTTTGCTGCTGTTGTGAAAAGGCTATCGCTACCTACTTCACACCGTAGAAGAAGCAATGAAGCTGCTCTAGTTGCCATGGTGAATCAGTGAATCTGTGATCGGTGGGGTGGTCTATTTGAGGGAGCCGTGAGCGCGCACTTATCCAGGATAGGTTTCACCTGGCTTGATGAATCCGTGTCTGCTCATCCTGGCTTGCTCATTGTGCAACCAATTAAGCCTGTATGCTCTTGTTTTGGATTCAATGAGCGCAGCTCAGTAACTTATCCCGGATGTCTTAATTCTGCTTTTGTGCAATAGGCCCCAGGTGATTGAATTTCATTGAACTACCGTTATTCCATTTTGCATCAATGAATGAAATTAAGCTTAATCGGCTAACAAAATGAATTAAGTAGGAAAGAGGTGGGAGAATGGTATAATTGATGAAGTTCGATAACAGTTCTTACTTAAATACAATAAATAATGTTAATTTGTAGGCTAAACTAAACTCATCTTTTTTATAATAATAATTTTTTCTTACTTTGTTTACTTACTTTATTTATTTTATTTACAATTTCAAAAGGCATTCTTGCGTAACTAGAGCTAAAAATGTGCTCTGATTTGTATTCATTTTTTGTGTATTGGGCTATTGTTCAATGAATAAAATCATATATTAGCCTTCTGACTGACAGTTGTGTTGATCACTAAAATTGCATTGACTTGGCATGCAGTTTGATTAAAGCCCGTGGTGCAGGTTTTTTTTTTCTTTTCTGGCAATTTTCTAGTTGGTAATAAACATTTGATCAATTATCCATTGTATTTGATGTTGTAAGGTATCACAAAAAAGAAATATAATAAGGAAAAGTAGGTGATATTTTAGCGGTTAGCAACAGGTTTGCGATGATTCTTATTTCTCCCACAATGCATTCCATGACGTCACATGAGATACTCGCTTTGGGACGACAGACGAAAGCCCGCCTTGATAGCCTACCATTGAGAGAGACGACGAGTAGTGAGTGTAGCAGCTAGTGAGAGAGTGACTGTGTCAGATATATAAGTAAATATATAGATAGAGATAGCCTAGCCTGACGAGCCAGACCCACATTAAAATGTAGGGTCTGGGCACTAGAGATTCGCTGATGGGCTATTATTTCAACCATAACTGCATAGCAAAACTTATCATCAATCCGCCATCCATCCGCACCAACGTTTTTTGACCAATTTTCAAAACCGCACCCGCCCGCCATCCGCTGGTTGTTTTAATGTATATGGGTGCTGCTGACTTGAGGCTAGAAAGCTCTTGCCTGTTCTAGAAAGACTGATCCAATGCAGCAAATATATTAAAAGGCTAAAGTCCTACATTGGCTATGTTGTAGCCTATCCCCAGAATTTCAGCAGCAAACTCAGTCTCTGTCTCGCAAAAGTCTCCAAATAAAACGCACTTTATCATTGTAAATTGGAGAGAGAGAGGAATGAGAACCTGGTGGCAAGTTTCCCAGAACCCAATATACTGAACAGAGTTTATGCTTTTTGCGTGATGTCCCCAAAGGGTTGCAGACTTCAAAATCATCTACATAGAGGCACAAAGAGATTCTAAGTTCATCGCCAGATAGAAAATCATTGTTCAGAAAGTGATGACCATCTCGAAAAGACCTATGGATGTAATTCTGTTAGCAGTTCATCAATTGCTATACTTGGAATGTGGAAATAGTTTTCCAATTTCAGTAAAAGAGAAGCAAATTTCAGCTCTATAGTTTTCTGCAAATCCTGTGGTTCAGCATCAATTTAATCACTGCAAGGATCTGCACTACTTTGACCTTCTTCTGAGAGTCTATCATCTACTAAACAATCATCTGTTTGTGTTTCACTTTTTTTTATAATGCCTACTTTGAAATCGCTTAAAGTGTATGAATTGTGCCTCCTATTCTTATGTGACTTAAAAGTGCCATACACATTTGTCTGAAAAAAACAGCCCATAAACATGCAATGCACATTTTCATGACTCTTAAGGTGGTTGTTGATGTGACAGAAATAGTCTTTCTCAGAAGCTATATCACTGTGTGTGCACAAACTGCAGTTAAATGTAGCCAGACTAACAGGGTTTTGGACTGTTGCATTGCCATGATATCTGCTTAAGTGACTATGAAGAGCATTCCACGTTTTGAACACACAAGGACAATGAGAATATGCACATGGGTATGGGTGTCTGCGACCAAAGTGACCATGCGCTAACCTGTAATGCTTCAATAAAAGATACCTCGATGACACTGCTGTCTTGCAGTCCTTGCACTGCCACATAAATACCTGTGGGGAGAAAGATAGGGTATATCAAACTCAACACATTTACACTAAAACAATTAGATTGGCTTAGTTTGTGATTAACCACATGGATCTCAATACAAATTTCAAGTTTTCAAGGGCATTGTTCCCACCTCTTTTGGGGCCTACCATCAAATGTTGGACCTCTATAGAAAGCTGAGTAGTTTTCGTAGGAAACAGTCAAAATAACTGTGTTATGTACTCACACAGAGTTACAGAGGCTAGAATATAGTTTTTTCTTTCTGACGGATTACAAGCATCTCTGAACTGACAACATTTCAGCCCTCTAGGTCACTTGATATCCCTTAGAAACACAACTGAGCCCTAGCACCAGGTCTTGTGAAGCTGTATGCAAAAGTCAAAATAAAAAATCAATATAGAATGAAAATATGAGTGCTTTAGACCATTATGACCGCCGCTAGCGAAGCTAGCGAAGCGGTCATATAGGGATTGTCAAAGTTTTTTTTTTTTTTTTCCCCGTCATCTACTTCCTGAAATTTTGGTCAACGATACCCGGGGCACCGAAACACCGGGACACATGAAATTTGGTGGGTATGTAGCCCCACTAGACTTTTACGAAAAAATTTCGTTTGGTCCCCGGGGGCCACTCCCCCTCCGCGCTGGGCCCCCCGAAACCCAAAAAATGCAGTTTTTCCTAAATAACTACCTGAACTGTGGCACCGAGGATGAAGACATTTTTATGGTATGTTGGTCTCAAGGGCCCACATCAACCTAGCCCATAATCACTCATTTGTGATTTGCACCCCCCCGGTAAAAAATGAAAATGCAATATCATTCTGCTTTAATCGCCCCTCTCTTCAGTAAAGACGTTCAGAACTGCACCAAATGTTATGTGTATGATTAACCTGACATTCTCTGGGGGTATGCCAAGTTTCGTAGAATTTCATCCATGGGGGGGTCTAAAAAATTAAGTTATGTGTACATTTAGTGACTGTACACTCATTGGCCTGTAGATGGTGGTGCACACATATACACATGCACACACACACACAGGCACCCACATACTATCAGTATTAGAACGGCAGATACATAATTACAAATTCAGTAGGATTAAAAGAAAGCCAAAATAAATATTCATCATCATCATCATGGCTGCATTTCCAGTATTGGCGATAAGTAGTCGTTTGTCCACTAGATGGCGCATCGTTGCAGTGAGACGTAATTTTGTTGGAAGTTAATCTAAAGTGGGTTGGAAAGACACTACGCTTCCTACAAGGACAAGACTGTAGGCTACAGTAGTTTACTGCAGAGAACGTCTAAGAGTAGGATGATTTCTGCATGACATGTAATTCCCATTTCCTCTTGAAGCCGAAATAAATCTGAGAATGTTTATCGGACATGCTTGTTTTTTACTGCAGGTAGGCTATGTTAATCCTATCAATAGCAGAACGTAGGTAAAATAATGTTACCGTTAGCATGGTTGAGTGATGGAGGCCAATTTGATTATTGATGTATTTGTAGAAAACCATAAATGCCTTTATAGGCTACCAAGCAAATCGATAACAGCACTAATTGTATCTTTCGACTGTCATCTCATTTGCTTATGACCATAACCTAGGCTACTAACAGGAGCTAAGTGAGTTAGCCACAACACGTTCGCTACGTGATGGTTTTTTAATGGAAAATATATAGGCTACCTGAAAGATAACCTGTCTATGATGCATCCTAAACACCGGGCTGGGACATTTCTGGTCTCAAAAAGCATCTGAGTCAACGTTCATTCCCAAACACCCATATAGGCTACTTCAATCCTCTATTTTCAAAGGTGATTCAAGTAAGGAAGAGCATGGCTCAAAGTAAAGTAACTGAAACTACATAAATTCATCAAAGTGAATAATTTGTGTCAACTCGCCGCAATGTAGATTTATTAACGCACCTGTGATGATCTACATCTCCATTTAAACCAGATGTTTTAGAGCGCACGTTGAGATGTATTCAGGGCAGGGCTGTACCTACACATATTTGTTACACGTGCAACAAAAATCATTCTTTGCGATGGATGATTTAGTACCAACGTTACACCGGTCAGATACAGTTTTGCCTATGGCTATTCCGTGAGACTGAGGCGCTTTTTGTTTGTTATAAGTGCGTGTTTAGGGTGTGAGAGGGGAGTCGATGTGCTTTGATTCCAGCTTGGTAGTTGTAGTCTATGCGATTAAAAAACACGTGTGTGTGAAGTATCCAAACAATGATAACGCTTTCATTATGGCTACTTTAGCCACAGACCTTGAGCTACTGTACATTGGGTTGGGTTCCATTTAGAAGTGTCTACTTCATTCGCCCTTTCCGTGATTCACACAGCTACGTGAAATGTATTACTACTGATATGCAAAACTATTAACTTTTCGCCAAGAGGTGGCAGCTTGATACTGTAAGGTGTAAGCCATTGGTTCCAAAGGAGATTTTATTTGGGTCGCCAGCATAGCCTAGTGACAATTTGTGTTGTGCAATAGGCCTAGCATAGGGCCTACCTTATATAGCTTATAGTTTGTTTACAGTCACGGTTTTGTCATAACTCCCTCTATGCATTTTTGCATTTAGAATATCTCTAAAACCGGGGGGCGAACACGTCGCAGGGGGGGCGCCAGTGCGTGGATATCTCAATCGCAAAATTAAACAATATTTCTATCGGGCGCCTACCATGGACTAGGCTAGGTGAAAATCAAAAGATTGCGTCAAAAGATTGAGCTTAACCATGGACCTCATAGTTGCAAAATGCAAGGGAACATGAATCAGCATATTATTTGCACAAACAATAACGGACAGTAGCTCTTCAACTTTGCCCGTTAAAATGTGTATGAACAGTCTCGCAACGCATTTCATGAAGGCCCTTTTGGACATGTCAGTTATTTGCACCACTGGGTAAAACGGCATTTTGTTTTAGACTACTGGTATTTAATTTGTGGATTGACAATAAAGCTGAATATCATTTGAACTAGATGACTAAACTTATGCATATGTAAAAGAAGAAACATTCACAAAAATCCATGACATGACCTCTCTTCTTGATAGCTGTTGAAAACTGCATGGAACTGACAGTGATTGTTTTGTTTAATAATAAATAAATAAATACATTATGCTGCTACCTTCTGCTTTTCCCAAATACAATGTAGCCTACAGGTGTACCTTTCATCAGTCCAGTTGCAATGGATGGACTGTGATGAACTGCCCTACTTGTGATTGTTTAGAGATTTTAAAGGTTTTATAACAATGCTACAAATTTTTGGGCCCAGAAACAAATCTATTCACCTTTGCAGCGCCAGTAGGCTACTTTGTGTGCGGAATGTGTGCAAACACACATTCCAAACAAGCATACACAAAAGTTTCAAGAGTGGGGGATGGAGTAGAAGATGGAGACAAATGTATTAATATGATTTATTTTCGCGGAATGGATGTACAGGACTGAGCGGCGGTCATATTTTGTACCGCTATGCGGTACATCTAGTTTGCCAAGGTATGCTCATGCGTTTTGTAAAATGCCTATGGAAACTCCCCATAGGACTTTTGATTATCCAAAATGCATGCTGACTGACATATTTTGTGGACTATTTAGATTGTATGTCAGGTGCTCTGATATAGACTGACTACACAAAATATGGAATAATTACAAAAAATAATCTCTATTTTCGCATTTACTTTGTTGGTTCAATGAGTATGTATAAGATAGACTACACATCTGTACAACTAAAATTGGATAATACAACATGAAGATTCAATTTCTATGGATTCTTGTGAATATTTCAGTACCCAATATGTTGCATCTAAGCTTACTTATTATGCTGCAGCTACACTGCAGCCAGAGGTCAGGGTAGCACCAAAAGCAGAGGAGGGGGAGGGGGGAATTTTGCATCTAATTTAATTGAGACATAATAAGATTAATCTGAGAATGTAAAGCACTATACCGATTGTACATGACAAAAGTTGTCATTTTTTTGGATTCCCAAGAGTCAAAGCTTTCAAATGGTGTATAACATTACTATGCTACATAGCAATATGGTGCATACAATTGATTTAGAATGTTGGGGGGAGGGGGGTAACCGTCCCGTCGGCGGGACACTGAACACTGCTTCATCCTCAATACCAATTTCAAGTTTTTGCCTGAAATTGCACAGCGCCTGCTTCAGAGGCCACTTAATTTGGTCTATAATCAAATGGGAGTGAGCTGAGACACTGTAGTTAGTTGAAAAATAATCAGAAGAACTGTGTGATGTACTGACACAGAGTTACAGAGACTAGAATATTCACCCCTTGCAGACACGGCTGGACGGCAAAAAGATAGGAGACGGACGGCAAATTACATTATGTCATAACGATTATGATGAACTGAACACCATTACTATAACTATAAGAGTAATTGGCCTTGTCTCACGGTTTTAGTCTAGTGAATAAAAGTTGCACATAGCGCATAAGGATATGTGGATGCAATTAATTATGTGTTGTTATGCCATTAGATAAAATAAATGTTCAAAAAATGTACAAGTCGAAGAAAATCTTTCTGGGATCATAGAAGAGATAAGTGTCTTGCAATGTTCATTAATGATTTTAGCGAGCACTATTGTCAAATGTGACCTGAGTTAGCGGGATAGTTAGCAAGGATCTCTCTTCAGGTGTAAAAGTTTGCGATGGTTGCTTAGCCTATTTCTAAATTACATTAAACCCAAATAGTAGGCCTAAATGACCAAAATCCCACAGCCTAAATAGGTTAGCAACATAAACTTGAGAGATGCAAGTGAGCAAATCAACTTGATATTAGCCTATTATTATGTGTTACCAAAGCATCACTTGATGCCATGTCTCGCTGTTTATAGCTTACGTGTGTGAGGAGAAAAGACGCACAGCCACAGGTTAGGGGAGGAGGCGCTAGAAGCCCTTGTGCACACGCATGTTACTTCAAAAGAACTCGGTCATTATCAAAAGTATTGAAACTAATAAAATTAGGCATCGTGACATTTTTAATTTCAGGGTATTGTGATACTTTTGTAGTATCGGTGCACCGTGCAACACTAGGTCTGATAGTCAAAGGAGGATGCCAATGGTGTTGTTAGATGAAATGGGTCATGATCGCAAATGTAAAGTTATTAAAACTGATGGTAACAGCAAGGGGAGATAACGTTGGTCGTAATGTTAGGCTACTGTAATTAACATTATGGCAAATGAACACCCGCTGCTGTGCTTCATACACTGACGAGATAAGTATTAGAGGTGGGTCGGTCGCGAACGAACTAGTTCCTTCGAACGGGTCTTTAAAATGAACGACCTGAACTAGTTCGCCTTTCCAGTTCTTGTTCGTTCTTTCGTTCGTCGCTGAATCACACTGACCTAGTGCTGCTGTGAATGCCTCTGGCCCAGCTTCCTAAGGCGAGAGCCAAACCAATCGTATGCTGTTGTCTGTATTGTTTCTAAAACCTTCTCATCGAATTAGCCAATGAGGGGCATGAAAGCATAGCAACCGTTTCCATGAAAAAAAACAAATGGGCTAGTGGGAGAGCATACGATAAAAAATAACGATAATGTACATTAACAATTCCATTTTGCATTTCAATATTGGCATTTACATTTAAATATCTGTCTAATGGTAAAAGCATGCTGTCTTTGTATTTTCTGTGTCATGTCAGGTTAATAAATGTCTCTTCAATCTGTCTCGTTCGTTCGTTCTCACGCCAAGACCTGTTTCACTTTGGTCTGTCGTTCTCGTTAAGTCAGTCACTCGTTCTTGGCAGAGTGAAGTAGAAGAAGCAGAGTGATTATGGCTCTGTAGCCTGGGCAAAATGGGGACTTGAAACCTTTTGATCAATATAATCTTTCTGCCAAGCCTTTAAACATGTTTGTCGGCATAGCCTAGGCTACTGGGTCTTTCCTTTATGAATGAACACATTTTTAAAAAAGAAATTAGCTGATCTAGCCGTAGTCTACTTCAATATGTCAATTTAATGTCAAGGTGAATGAACACATTAGCTACTGCTGTTTTGTCTAAAAGTACACATAATCATTTAGTTGCAGCTATATTTGCCGCTACAATTACAGTGTTGTGTTGACCGTTTTCACAAACGAGGAGCTGAGAACCTGCATTCCATGATTCACCGTTGAACTACGTTGTAGGCTACCGGAAATGCGACTGAACGAAAGAACGAACGATTCAGAACGAATCATCTTGGCGAACTGAACGACGCGAACTGTGTCATGAGAACGAACGACAAAATCCACCTCTAATAAGTATGCAATAAGCCTATTTCACGCCGCCATTTTGAATATCGATAAGCCGTATACTCACTTCCGGTTAACGATGTCTTATGGAGAAACTAACGTTATCAGAGCTATCTACAAGTTTACAAGGAATTTGCGGCATCTGCCAAATATTAATCTATCACAGGTGGCAGATATTGTGGAACATCACACGAAAACTAAGCGATCCAAACTGGATCGGGGATATAAATTGTTCCATGAACAATTTTTATATAAATATGAAGGTAAAGTCAGTCAGCTAGCTAGATGGCTAATACCAGATTGCTAGATGGATAATACTAGATAAGACACAACAGCTTGTAAATGCACTTCAATAAAGCAGTGTAACAAAATTATCCTGTAACCTTCTTCTACTAAACCATCAGAATTGGATTGTAGATATAGAATGTTCCATGATCAGTTAATGTTATGTGAAGGTAATGTTGATGTCAGCTAGCTAGAAGCTAGGTGGCTAACGTCAGATCCAAACACAGCTTGTAAATGCACTTCAATAAAGCTGTGTAACGAAATGATCCAGTATTTTATTTTGAAATTATTACGTGCATGTTGTTTTTGTATAGTCTCCAACGTAGTAGGCCTAGATGGTAGTGTCGTTGTGAGAGATCACTGTGCTACCAATCTCTTAGAAAAAACGAGGAGCCGCACAAAAGAGGTGTAGCTAGGTGGCTAACGTCAGATCCAAACACAGCTTGTAAATGCACTTCAATAAAGCTGTGTAACGAAATGATCCAGTATTTTATTTTGAAATTATTACGTGCATGTTGTTTTTGTATAGTCTCCAACGTAGTAGGCCTAGATGGTAGTGTTGTTGTGAGATCACTGTGCTACCCATCTCTTAGAAAAAACGAGGAGTCGCACAAACGAGGTGTAGTGAACATTGAATCTGTCAGGGGCAAAAGGAACAAGTACGCCGAAATAGCTATTGTTTACAACAGTCTTTTTGAAGGGGGTGCGTTGGCCAAATAATATTAAAAAGATGCAACACAAATGGCTATGGTTTGTCAACAAAAACGTTGTCTAGAGTATGCATCAATAATTGACAAACAAACGCTACCTACCCTGTTTTTCGTGCTAAACGTCACTGAAGCCTAGTTGAAGGATGACATCTTACTTGCAACAGTGTCGATGTCTGAGACCTGGGCGATGTTTGAGCATCTTGCAATGTTAATAACAAATGCACCTTCCTGTGTAGACTACAGTAAGGAGCCTAACTTGTGAAAGTTAGGTGTGTTTTATGGGGAAATGTTTTGGATATCATACAAATGATGGTCATATGAAGGACAGATATACACATGTAAGATTGCCTTTTATGTAGGTACACTGTAAAAGGCAATCTTACATAAAAAGCCAAGCTGATATATCATTGATTAAATGCCTTGTGTGTATGTGTCCGTCATATGACCATAATGTGTATGATATCCAAAACATTTCCCCATAGAAAAACACCTAAGTAGCAAATTGTTGCAACACTATGGAAGACAAAGCTCTTATTTCTTTCCCAAAAGTTTTAGTTGTTGTTCCACGAGTTAAGGTTCAGAAACTTTTGCTAATATGTTCCACTCACCGTGCTATTACTAACACTACTTCGGCCAGCAAGACTGCGGGGATATGCTGTTTTGTGTGTTGGTAGACTCTAATCACATTGTTGCACAAGCCACGCACTCAAGTAAACGTAACCTAACCAGTTGGTCATTTAAAAAACAAAAACATTGGGACGCTGCAGAGTGAAATCCACATTATATATGCCCTATAAAAGGTTAATGTCAAAGTAACAAGTAAACAAGAAACATATTTTATTGAAAAACTTGTGGACATCATAGAAATACACAACATGGAACAATACATGAACACCTATAAACCAATTATTATATATATATATATATATGTGTGTACACCCGGTGCCACCTGTGGAGAGCAGGCTCACAGCAAGCCATTTTGTTTCAAGTGTGCAGCAAATGTAGTCAATTTAATAAGGGAGTTTGTCGGTTAGTTAGTAAGTTTGTCAGTCGTAGTGTAGGCCAAGCAAACAATACGTTAGCAAAGTAACTTTAACAATACACTACGTTAGCAAGGATGGCGGCCAGCATTATTATCACCAAGAGGTGTGCTAACTTGTAGGCCTACCTCCTGATTGCTTTGCATTGAGGTGATACCAGAGCCAGGCGACCTATTAAACATGCTCTTGTGATATTTCAGACTTGACGAACTCCCATTATAGGCCTAGGCAACGGAAATTCCTTACTGCAGAAATAGTAGATTGATGCTCCTGTCAACAGGATTAGTATGGACGTTCTTCTTAACAACGTAGGCTAAACGTTTCATTCAAAGCAGCTTTCTCGTCTGCGTCCTTCAGTCACTATAGCCACACTGCACTGTGTCAAATGTCACCACGAAATGTGATTAAGCAGCTTTATTTTCTTTAATGCCTTAATATTTCTGTAATTAATTAATCAAAGTTAATGTGTTATTTTGACAGCCCTATTTATTATACTACTGCAATACACTAATCTGGTATAGTGTTGCACTGAATAGAGAGATGATCTTGGTGGTCAATGCATGCCATGTCCAACTACAGAAAAAGGAAGTTTGAAGAAAAGAAAGAAATCACAAAATAAAAATCACATATATTCTGTTTTGGTATGGCATAGAAAACAATGAAACAAATCAGCTGACAACAGGTTCATCATATCTCCTTTTCAGAATCTTTATTCAGACATTTAAAAGTCAGTAACACATTTTATTTACATATTTTAAGTCAGAAAAACAAGCATGTTTTTTCTATGTCAACACATAGGCCTATAGAAACACTGACACCTCAGATCAGCAAATCATTTTTCAAAGAAATTCAGCAAATAACTAAACTTTAGGGAGAACAGAATACATCATATTGTTGTTGTTGAAACACTTATAATCCACACATGTCTTCAAAAGTAGTGTAGCGCTGAGGCTATTTGCCCCGTGTTGGACTTTCCCCTGTGTTCCCCTGTGTCTTCTGTTTTCCCGGCGTGTGCGCGTGTGTGTGTGTGTGTGCGTGCGAGAGTGTCTGTGTCTCCCTCTCCCTTCTGTGTCATAGAATGTGTCAATAAGTTCTGATGTGTTTTGATTGGGGGGAGGTGTCCGGGAGGGAATATTTAGGGGTTCGGATAGGTTAGCGATTGATAAGGGTGGTTAGCAGGGAGGATCCTCAAGGGAACGTGGCAAACCGCAGATATGCGGCAGGGGCTGGAGCCAGAAGTGCTCCACCACTACGTGGATCTCTGGTAGGTCAAGGTCTCCCACTGCAGCATCGTTATGATACATCTGGGTGCAAGCCTAGATTGTCAGGTGGTTGATCCTTTGCAGGTTCCCCACTTTGTACTGATCAGACATTTCCGTGTAGAGGAGAGGATTTGGTGAGACGAGTCCTTCATTGAAGTTCTGAAAGACAAATAAGATATTTTTTATCATTCCACATTTATGGACGTATTTCTTCAATAGTATGTGTGTGTGTGTGTGTGTGTGTGTGTGCATGCGTGTGTGCTTTGTTCAATTTTCAATTTGTCTGTTTTACAATTATTCTGTTGATCAGCATGTGGGCGTGCATGTGTGTGTGACATATTTCTCGATGTATTTTCTTGATTTCGGATTCAGTGATTATTACTAACAACTTAGCATGTGGGAGTGTATGGGTGCGTGTGTATGCATGTAGAAGAGCAGGGAAGTGAAAATACTCACGTGACAACACCAGCACCTCCAGTTCCACTATCCTCGTGTGAGCTGCATCCAATGCACCTACCTGATGCAAACAAATAGAGAAAAAGTAGAGAAATAATGAAACAGATCACAGCACCTCTTTAAACTCAGTCCATATCAAGAATAGCTTATTTCCCTGATCCTGACATCCTGCTAAACTGTAAACAAAAAATGCTTATTAATTAATTACGGTACACTACAATTACTTTAGTGTGCAATGATGACATACTGTAGTAAGTTATGAGTGCTGTGACACAAAATAGCATCACAATAATCTGTGTTTCAGTAAAAGGTGTATGAAATATAAATGTATGAAATAATCTCTTGTTTAGTTTAAAACAGACACACGAACACAATTTGCTGTCTAAACCTAGCTAACATTACTATCTATATCTTTGCTTTGTTACCTAGGGCTATTGGCTCTGTGCAGCACTAGAGACAAACTCCACGTAGTGCACGTAGGCGGGTGGAAGCTAAAATCACGTAAATATCTACTTGAAACAGAGCAGACTGGCACACAGCAGTGCTCCTTGGAGCTGCCCACGGGTTTAAGAAGCGTAAAACACTTGCATAAATTGTATTTCATACATGTTGGCACAACTGAAGCATTCATCTTTAGGTGCTTTTTAAAAGTGATTACAACGAATGAGAAACGTGTGCCGTTCACCCACCATAACACAAACACGTAGTTCGTCTTTCATATCATGCCGTAGGCTGGTGTATTTAGGAAAAAGGTGGAAGCTAAAATTGCGTTTAAATATCTACTTGAAACCGAGCAGACTGACACACAGCAGTAATCCTTGGAGCTGCCCACGGGTTTAAGAAAACACTTGCATAAATTGTATTTCATACATTTTTGCACAACTGAAGCATTCATCTTTAGGTGCTTTTTAAAAGCGATTACAACGAGCGAGAAACGTGTGCCGTTCACCCACCATAACACAAACACGAAGTTCGTCTTTCATATCATACCGTAGGCTGGTGTATTTAGGAAAAAGGTGGAAGCTACAATTGCGTTTAAATATCGACTTGAAACCGAGCAGACTGCAGTCAGACTAGCATCAGTGCTCATCAGTCACCCATGGTTTTAAGAAGCTTAACACTTGCACATTGTAGGCTAATGTTATTTCTTACGTTTTGGTACAATTTAAGTACTAATTATGTAGTGCACAGAGCCAGTAAAATCCTCCAAATAAACATAATGTATATGCAAATGTACACCTATCTATTTATCTCCTTGCCAGTTCATATACTCGGATCAAATCTTACCTGGGGATGGTCGTGCGTCGTAGTTATGGTCCGTAGCTAGGCTAGCTAGCTAAGTAGCTAGCAACATCAACATCTTCTTTCCACAAGGTTGTTGGACTTCATGAACATCAAACCCCAGTCTCTCAGTTGTCCTTTCAAAAACAGACTTCCTGGCTTGGGTTGTGTCAGAGACCTCTGGTTTGTTAAAACCACTAGGTGTTTTGTACAGGTCACTGCTACGGAAATGCATACTAGAAAGGACTGTGCTATTAGAGACGTTAAACAGTGGGCCTTCCTCTCTCCTGATGGCTTGAATCCATTTTCTTCGACGGTCCACATCGCGGGGAAAATTTTGAAAGCTCAAATATGGTTGTTTTGGTCTGCTGTTGGTACACAGAGGTACACAATACCGCCTTGTGCAAATCATCTGTGCCATTGCCATTCACCGTGAATGGTGTTCCGTATGACCGGAAGTAGCGATACGTCTTAATGTAGCAAAACGGAAGAGACGCCATTTTTAGATGAGATAGGCTTATAGCCTATATGCCAACGCTAGTGCCGACGTACTTCTGTTTACAACTAAGTCACCGTTGCCATTTCCGGAATGCTATCCCTACCGCTGTTGACAAGCGGAGGTAAATAGATGATGAAGAAAACATTTAAATATCAACGATCTATGGGCTCAACGTCTGAACACAGTTGTGTGCCGATGTGTCAGGCCTCTGCTATATACTTAGTTTCCACACTTTCCCCACGGATGAAGAATTGAGACGCAAGTGGGTTGTCGCCATTCCTAGGGACAACTTCACGATAACGCCTCACACCCGGGTGTGTAGCCGGCATTTTAAGAAAGAAGATCTTCGTGAACCAGCGTCGGAGAAAGGACGACGATTGTTGAAAAAGGGATCTATCCCAGCTTTATTTCAATGGAATAACTTCTCCCTCCCACCTGTAAGAACAAGTGTTTGGGAGAGGAGAGATAGACCGCTGCCACTGGACGATCACGCCCCCGAACAAGATGAAGCCATGGAGGAAGATTCCGGTGATCCTGATCCTGCCTCCGCAGTCGCCGCCGAAAATACAGCTCTACGAGAGGAGGTTCGCCTGCTTAGGGAACAGGTTGAAAGCCTTACGATGAAGCAGAGGTTTGGGATCCATCGCTTTGCTGCTTCAGACAAGGACATCCGGTTCTTCACAAGGTAAGATGACTAGCCTAGTCAGTTTCGAAAAAGATGCATGGGCAGCAAATAAATTATTTTCTCAGAGTATTAGCCTAGTTATTTTAATTGGTGATACTGTCTAAATGCAGTATCAGCAGTGTTGAATTAAAGTGATTGCTGTTTATTCTGCTATATAGTTAATTGTGAAAATCATTTACACATATTCAATCAAATATCTGTATCTCATTTTTTAAGGTTTGCCTCATACACGTTGCTGATGCGGTTCTGGGCCCTGATTGAACCTGCGGTGCCATCCATGGTCAGTGTGAGGCAGGCTCAGAGAGGAAATCTCACTGAGTCGAAGTCTGCAACCCATTCCCTCCAGCCCATTGATGAGTGCTTCATGTTTTTGAACTATCTCGCCCTGGGCTCCAAACAACGGGACCTCGCTGACCGGTACAATGTCCATCAGTCCACGGTCAGTCGCATTATAGCATCATGGAGTAATTTCCTTTACACGGTACTCGGTTCAGCCAGGATCTGGATACCACAGGAGCAGATAGGTGAATATTTGCCTGAGGATTTCAAGGACTACCCTGACACCACTGTAATCCTTGACTGCACCGAGCTTAAGTGTCAGTGCCCATCCTCCCCTCTCCTCCAGAGTGAGGTTTTTTCCACCTACAAATCCCACTGCACACTCAAAGGTCTAATTGGGATTGCTCCACATGGAGCAGTGACCTTTGTTTCCTCTCTCTATGCCGGCTCCATAAGCGATAAGCAGATCACAAAGGAATCTGGTATCATCAACCTCTTAAAACCTGACATGGCTGTCATGGTAGATCGTGGTTTTCTGATCGAAGACATTGTACCCTGTAAGATTTACAGGCCAGCATTCCTCGCTGGGCGGTCTCAAATGTCTGCTGCTGAAGTTAGGGAGACCCAGGCCATAGCTCGTCTTAGGGTGCATGTGGAGCGACTCATTCGGCAAGTGAAAGAGCACAAATTTTTTGACACTGAAATCCCTCTACGGCTTTTTGGGAGCATCAACCAACTCTATACTGTTGCGTGTCTCCTCACCAATTATGAAAATGGGCCTCTTGTCAAAGCATGGGTTAAGAAGCCTGAAGCCTGAGCCATGGGTAGGAATGAGTTGCAAAAACAGCTAAAGCTGAAGCTTTTTATCCTTTTACTTTACCAGGGAAAACAAGCATGTTGGTTGTTAAATAAATCTATTAGTATTATTACTGTCTAAAACTGTGTCCCTTTGTTTACTTTAATGCACCAATTTCATGTCTTACCATTAAGTATATCTGACCTTCTGCAACAGTAGCAAAAATACCATCATACCAAATTATTAAATTAAAGCCAATAGTCAGCCATTTGTTATTTAACTCATGTTCATGTGTTTAAATATTACCATTAAATTTAAAAAATGCATAACATGCACTACATATAACACTACACTACACTACACAAGAAAGTGCTGAGGTAAACATAGAAAAAAAAGTAATCAACCCTCTCTTTGATGATGTCAGTGATTTCACGGTCACGGGGAATCCTTTCTACAAGCATGTCCTCCTGTGTGTACACAACAAAATCACACCACTCACATCCAGAAATCAGCATCTGGCCCTGTATCTGCCAGAAGTAAGGATGGGTTTTCTTCAAAGTTGGTGTTCCGTCACGGACTGCAATGTATGGACAGTCCACATAACTTGCTACGTTTGGGCACTTAATTCAACAAGTCCAAAGACAGACTGGCTCTTGGGGTCATAGACCATCCCATCAGGGGACGAGCCCATCCATGGGGCATCAGGATGGATAAGGAACCCACACTGATAGTGGTTTACTTCTCTTACTCTGCAGTATTCCTCTATCGCTGTGGATTCCATTTCTAGCCCCCTCCTCATGTCGGCTGTCTGGTGGCAAGGCCTGAGAAGCCGTTTGGCCAGATTTTCAGCAGATGTTAGTGCTTTTGTGTGACAGACCTCTCTAAATCTGGTCGAGGTGATGCGGGGGTGTCTTAGTTGGTGCCACTCTGTACAGCTACTCTGCTCTTTAGTAGAGATTTCTATTTGGTGTGCCATCTCTAGTGATGTTTCTAGGGATGCCATGTGGTAATGTTGCTGTTCAGTGTAGACAAAAGTACAGTTTGATGGCCCAAGTCTATAATCACTGAGTGGCAGCTGTGGGGGTGAAGGAGCATCTTTATGTGGAAATGTGCGGGGCACTACCTTTGCAGGCATCTGATAAGACAGCACACTTCCCTCCTGAACTCTCCCAAACATAGAGTCAACCAGAGGTACATCATTTGATATGGACATGGTTGTAATCATTGGAGCCAGATCAGCTGGAATGTCCTGGTACACTGCTCCGACATTAAGTGTGGCTGGTACAGGCAAGGGGGAAGTCACTCCCCTATACAAGTTGCTTCTGTGAATAGGACAGAACAGCAGAACAAAAGGCAATAATAGAATATAGAATAGAATAGATCTTTGTCATTGTCACAGGTACAATACAATTTAAAGTGATCTCCAGTCAGTGCATTATTCATAAAAAAAGAAAATAAATACATTTAAAAAATAATGAATACTTTAAGTGCTACTGTTTCCTAAAACCTAAATAGAAACATATAACATAATTAGCGGCATACATAGACACACAGTCATACACACTGAGTCATTGCATTAAAAAATAATGAACAGTCATTGCATAGAAATAGCATGAACATTCATCTGCAGGCATGCATACTATCTGTCATTGTATGGAGTCATTTAATATCTGAGTTCATATAGCACATCATTTTTTTGCAGGATTGAGGGTGGTTATTGCAGTTTGAGTCTATTTGCCCTTGTTTTAATTGATCTGTACTGTCTGACTGAAGGCAACAGTTCAAACAGGGAGTGACCAGGATGGTGGTTGACCTTTATAATGTTCTGGGCTTTTTTGAGGCAACGGGAACTGTGTAGTTCTTCCAGTGTGGGGAGACCTAGAGTGATTGTGTGTTACGTTTGTAATCATTTCAGTAACACAATAGCAATACAACAATGCAGTAACAATACAAACCTGATTCCTTCTACCAGCCTTCTTTCTTTTGGTCGGGCTGAGAGGATCACCATCTTGTTCACCAGACCAGGTTTAACACCCTGCAATGAAACCAAACACGTTTTAGTCAAAGTTAACCTAACATCCATTAATGAAATTGTTAGCGTAAGTTTAAAAGGTAAGTTACCATGGTTCTTGGTTTGTGCCACCTCTGCTCTGTCTCTGTACAGCTGTGCACCGGTGGAACGGCCTTGAGCTCCTGCTGCGAATAATGTGCGGTTTGGTACAGAAGAGCTGCCACATGGTTGCACAGGGCAGTGCCAGCCACACACGTACATGTACAGCTTTCGAGCGTCACAGGCTTCGAATCCCTCAGAACAATCTGTTACAAAACACACGTGTTAGGAGATAAAAAAAATGACCAGTTGCAAGAGGAATTTAAAGGGGTGGTTCAGGATTTTGGACATAGGACCTCATTTCCAAGTAAGCAAGTGTGATATTTATCAGTGGAGACCGTTTTCAACACGTTTCATTCAGTCCTTCTAATTGCAGAGTCCGCAGGTGCTAGGCTAGCGCAAGTCAACGGTATGTGCTAGCCTGCCACTAAAAACAGTCTTACCCACTCCAAAGTACACCCGAGGCAAATAAATTATAACGCCAGACTATCGATGTAAATGTCTGTATTGATAGTGTTATTTCTAACGTTATTCTATCCTTGCATTTCAACGATCGCATTACATTTTGAGGGACTAGTTTCTTAGCAGCGGCGGAATTATACTTCTCCGGTTAGTAGTACTGCGCCGAAAAGTAAACAATAAAGCGCACTCCAATGGGGATACCTAGTAGTAGCCTTGGTAATAGCAGTCCGCCGATGAGTTGCAAAATGACTACTAACAACTTCAGGGACCAAAGTATAACTATTGCAACGCGATGCAAGGGTAGTTGTATTTCTTACACTATTCTATCAACACAGACATTTACATCGATTGTCTGGAATTTGCCTCAGGTGTAGTTTAGAGTGGGTAAGACTGTCTTTAGTGGCAGGCTAGCACATACCGTTGACTTGCGCTAGCCTAGCACCTGCGAACTCTGCAATTAGAAGGACTGGATGAAACGTGTTGAAAACGGTCTCCACTGATAAATATCACACTTGCTTACTTGGAAATGAGGTCTTATGTCCAAAATCCTGAACCACCCCTTTAATGTTACAGGTGCAGTGAGCGAGACTTTAATAATTAATTCAACTAACCCCATGTCCCTATGATTGACTTTACCTATTCTCTTGAGTACCCCATAAAAAGATGTTGGACAACAGTTTTTGTAAACTCATGTGAACATACACCTAAACATGCACAATTTCATCCAGAATCACTAACTGCACTTATAACACAGTCTTGAACACAGTTTGAGAACTGTTTTGAACTGAAATAAACTGTAATTAACCTAGGCTGGAAACTTATAAGAAGAAATGAGAAAAGTGAGACACTATACAAGTGCAACTTATGTGTAGTAGGCCTAGTCAATAGCCTACATTATTATGCATAAGTTAAAGAGTCCAATTTCATGATTACGCTCACTGTACTCATTTACTTAAAGAGTGAAGTAGGAGCAAAGAAAGTAAAGAAGTAAGAGAACTCTGAACCAAAATCTAGTTTCTGTGAGATTTACTTTCTTCCTTTTTTCCCCAATACTGGGTCAGATCACATGGAACAAATCGTCCCCTTAGAATTATAAGGTTCTATCTGACATTTTTGTCAAAATTGAGTTATTTACATATTCTTATTCTGTGACACCTTAAGAAGGTGAGGTGAGGTGTTTCTTGTAGTTGTATGCATTTTTGGACATTATATCTGAAGAGGTTTGTTCCACTTATCAGTATAGGTGTGAGAAAGCCTGTGATAGGAGAGACGAAGTGATGACATCATCAAGTATCGACTCCCCCTCCCCCCATTTACTTTCCCTCGTTTTTTGCAGTTGTTGCAGTTGTCTCCCTAAAACCGTGAATAACAATGAGAATAACAAATAACCTATTTCCTGTGTGCGTAAATGCAGAATTTAAGTTACCTATTTATTTTATCATTAGGTCACCGGAATGTGAACCCGTTAGCTTGTTAACTTGTTGTATTTTGTATGTTTGCATACAATACTAGTAAAGCCATATCCTGTGTTCTTGTGGCTAGTCTAGCTAGCCTAGTTAACTAACATGTTAGCTTACCACTTCATCTACTTAATTATCATTTTCCATGTGTTGAAGTATCCTAGTAATGTCTGTTAACATTGACATTAACTGTGTTGCATTAATATGCTTAACAACGTTGCAATGGCAAGTTAATCACTTAATACCTTGTTTTCACGAGTGTACTAGCAGTCTGATCATTCCTTATACACTGGTGCCATCTAGTGGCAATTCATTGAATTGTAATGGTAATCAGGAATTTTCATGTACAACATTAATGGCTGTGTTAGTAATCCTCGTTTATTCCTTATTTCATTTCAGAAACCACACACACACACAATTACATACATATACAAAACATTGTTGTCAACTCAAGTTACGAAACTGTGAAAATTAAAGAAGAAAAACGGTGGATCTGTGTCCGTGAATTCTCTGACCGGAAAACGCAATCTATATCTTGCCACTCAGTCAAACCTTTTTCCTGGAGTCCCAAACTCCGTCACATGGTCCTTCGAAGCCGGATGTCTGAGTAACCCTGAAGATATGGAACCAGATCACACTGAAGCCCTTCGTGACCTCGAATCTGAACAGTCCCTCGGTGCAAGGGAGAGACAACCCCCACAACACCTAGCAGATTATGAAGTTGGATTCGCCAACAAACAGATCCCGCAACTTCAACTTTCACCTTCACTGATTCAACAGCCCCCACCTTCACATGTCGGGTCAAGATGTGAATCAGATAAATCTAGGCGATCAGGAGGCTCACCAGCACATTTGCCAACACCAGCCCTCACTGATCTCCAGTCAGCAATTTTACAAGAAAAAATTAAGAGCATGCAACTCGAGGAATTACGACGGCAGCAGGAGGAGGACCACCGTATGGACCAGGAATGTGAAAGACTGGATTCCCGGGCCCAAGAAGCTCAGCGTGTGCAAGAGGAAGCCCATAAAGCCAGAGAAGCCTTAACCAGACAACTAAACCAGTGGCGTCAGCTACAAAAACTAGAGCATGAGCTTGAAGTCGCGAGAATGGTCACCTCCCTCATCAGAGAGCAGCCTTCACCTTCCCAGCCAATCATAGATCCAGGCTACTCTCTGCCTAGAGTACAGACCATCGGCAGCACACTGGCTCCTCCCTCTCTAGTAGCTGACCACTGTGAGCAGACTACAGGCTCAACACATACTCTACCCTCTATTCAAGCACCTCCACCACATCAACCAGTGACGTCAGATCCGAGTCCGTCTGACTCTACACCAACACCAGCCCTGATGTCCAGCCTACCCCCTGTGTCGATGCACCAGCAAGTCACAGTGTCTGCTGCACAGTATGTAGCCCCCCAGGTTGCTCGTCCTCCTGCAGTGTTAAACCCAGCTCAAGGGCAAATCTCCTCGTCACCTGCAGTCGTGTCTCCGGTGTCCGCGCCCATCCCCCAAGTGCCACCTCCACTTCTGTGGTCTACAGCAGCACCTAATATCCCAGCAACATATCCTGCCATCACAGCCCCCACAGCGAGGGCTCCACCTCCACCTGTGTACGGAATGGCCTCAGCTCCCACGACTAGCACCTTTAGCTCTTCAATTCCTGGGCCCCCTCCTCCTCCAGTCCCTGTCACACATAACCCGCCATTTATAAATGGCACATACATGAGTCCTGCATCAACCCAACATGCAGTAAGCCTCTATCAGCAACCAGTTTTACCTCCAGGGATGGAACTGCTGATAGCCTCCTCCTATGGTGTACCCAAGCCATCACTGCCATGTTTCGAAAGTGGCAGAGAAAGTGACTTTGCCCTTCTCAAGATGGGCCTTGACAACCTGCTCAACCCACATAGTCACCTGAGTGAACAGTATAAGTACCAAGTGCTTCTGGGACGATTAAAACTGCCAAGTGCACTGCAGCTCGCCAAGGCCTTCATGTACGACCCCCGGCCCTATACTACAGCCTTACAGGCCCTCCAGGAGAAGTACGGGCAGCCCCGACAGCTCGTCCAAGGTGAATTGGCTGCAATCCTGAATTCCCCACCTTTAAAATTCGGAGATGCAGAAACATTTGACGCATTTGCCCTCTCTGTGCACTCACTCGTGGGTATGCTCCGCACTCTAGAAGGACAGAACGGATATGAACTGCAATGCGGATCCCATGTGGACAGATTGCTGAGTAAAATACCACCTAGCTACAGAGACGGGTTCGTTGAATACTGTCTAAAACGAGGCATCTTACAGAGTGGTTCTGACCGAACGTACAGCCTTCCAGATTTATCAGCCTGGCTTCAGATTAAATCCCAAGCTAAGCGCATAGCAAGCAGAGCAGCAGCACTGTATCAGAGTGAGCAACACCCTGTTAAGAAAGACCACCGTGGCCCTACAAAGCAGAAGGAGAGACCTACCTCTGTCTATAGCACAGGTGAAGACACTCCTCACACTCAGCAACCCAAACCACATATCAAGCTTAAACCATTCTGCCCTTACTGTAATAGTTAAGAAAATTTCTTGAATTCATGCACAGAGTTTAAGAGCCTAACCACAGAACAGGTCCTGGCATGGATTAGGGATGGACGGCGTTGCTGGAGGTGTGGGCGGACTCACTCTCCAGATGCATGTACACTGAAGCGGCCATGCAAAACATGCAAAGAGCAGCACCTGACAACTCTACATGACGTTGCACAGCAAAGCCAGAAGAATGTTCTCATGATTAACGCTCCCGCTGCCAAGATCGATCTACCTAGACAGGCCTAATCGCTCACCAAAGGTAATGCTGAAGGTGGTGAAAGTGCGCTTACATCATGATAACAAATCCATTGAGACGTATGCGGTGCTGGACGATGGCTCAGAGAGGAGCATTATTCTCCCACAAGCAGTTAGACACCTGCAGCTCTGTAGAGACCAAGAAACGCTGGCCTTGCGAACCGTGAGGCAGGATGTCGTGCAGCTTGAAGGAGCCTCCGTCACCTTTGAAGTATCCTCCATGCAGCGTACAAGCAAGAGATACCGAATAACCAACGCCTTCACCTCTGAACACCTAGCTCTCACTGAGCACACCTATCCAGTGACGGCCCTGCAAAGCCAGTATGAACATCTGCGACATCTGCCCCTGCCACACATTAACAAGGCTCAGCCACTGCTCTTGATAGGCTCTGATATGCCTCACCTCGTCGTTCCTCTACAGCCGGTGCGCACCGGCCCTCCAGGAGGTCCTGTGGCAGTACTCACCCGCTTCGGCTGGACCCTGCAAGGCCCCACTAGTATTGCAGAAGTCTACCCATCAGAACTGCAGTGCCTTCACACATCCATCATTCCTCAGAACACTGAGCTACTCCACCATGTTGAGCGCCTATGGCAGGCTGATACTCTCCCCCACATCAACAAGAAAGCAGCTACAAGGTCAAAGCATGACCAATACGCTTTGACACTGCTGGAGAGAGAAACGTCTCGGATCGACGTAGACGGCGCCAGACGCTATGCAACCCCCCTGCTCCGACGGCCTGGTACCCCCCTGCTTCACACCAGTAAAGAAGCTGTACTCCCTAGCCTACGCAGCACAGAGAGGAAGCTGGCGAAAGATGCTCAACGCGCTGAGAGGTACTGTCATGAGATAAATAAGCTACAAAGGGCTGGCTATGTAGCTAGAGTAAACCCAGACGAGGCAGAGCAGTCCGCTGAGTCATGGTTCCTGCCTCACCATATGGTGAGTCACAACAATAAAGACAGAATAGTGTTTAACTGTTCTTTCACCTATGCTGGACAGTCACTGAATGATCTGCTCCTACCGGGACCTACCCTAGGGCCTTCCCTCCTGGGGGTTTTGCTTAGATTTCGGCAGCATGCAGTAGCCATAAGCGGAGATGTGAAAAGCATGTTTCATCAGATCCGACTCCTGCCCTCAGACAGATCAGTTCTGCGGTTCTTATGGAGAGACATGCGGAGGAATGAAGAGCCCATAATCTATGAGTGGCAGGTCTTACCATTTGGAACAACATGCAGCCCGTGCTGCGCCATATATGCCTTACAAAGGCATGTCAGAGACAACGGGCAGGCCAACCCTGTCCTGATAGACTCAGTGGAGCGATCATTTTATGTTGACAACTGCTTACAGAGCACAGACACTATTGAAGAAGCAAGAAGTCTGGTAGATGGTCTGCGTGAGCTCTTGACTGCCGGCGGCTTTGAGATCAGACAGTGGGCCTCAAATGTACCAGAAGTCATCGATCACTTACCTCCTGAAGCATGCTCCACCAGCAGCGAACTGTGGCTGTCACAACTCAGTCCAGATCTCCAAGAGCTGACGTTGGGTTTGCGGTGGAACTGTCTTCAGGACTCTCTAGGCTACCGACCCCGCAAGGCAGAGCCCTATGAGCCGACCCTCCGTAATGTCTACCGAACCCTTGCCAGCCAGTTTGACCCCTTAGGCTACCTCATACCGTTTACAACTAGAGCCAAAGTGCTAGTACAGGACATCTGGAAGGAACACATAGGATGGGATGACAAAATCCACCCACCTGAGTTGTTAGAAAGATGGCGTCTGTGGGAGCTGGAGCTACCAGATGTGGAGAGAATAGAGTTTCCTAGATGTTATGTGCCAGACAGTGTCATCCACCAGCAAGTGACCTTTGACCTCCACGTATTCTGTGACGCCTCAGAGCGTGCATATGGCTCTGTGGCCTATCTTAGAATGCAAGATGGTAGCACGGCTATAAATGTCTCATTCGTCCTCGCCAGATCCAGAGTAGCTCCCAAGAAGAGGCTATCAATGCCCCGGCTAGAGTTAAGCGCTGCTCTAATAGGAGCACAACTAGTCAGCACCCTCCAATCAGAGCTCACTCTGCCTATCCGTGACATTATCATCTGGTCAGACTCCACAACAGTTTTGTACTGGATAAAATCTGAATCATGCCGCTATAAAGTCTTCGTAGGGACGAGAGTAGCGGAAATTCAAAACCTTACAGATGTGGAGAGTTGGAGATACGTTGACACAGCTAACAATCCAGCTGACGATTTAACCCGGGGCATCTCAGTTAGAGAACTGACACCCTCACACCGCTGGTATCGTGGTCCAGAGTTTCTCTATCACCCGGAGGATGACTGGCCATCACTGCCCGCCTTTAAACCTGATCTTAATGATTTAGAGTTTAAAAGGTCTGCATTCTGTGGACAGATCTCAACTGCTACTCCTGACTCACCTGACTTGAGCAAGTTTTCCAGCTGGAAGGACCTCATTAGTGCTACAGCCGGGATCCTGCACGGGGCGGCTCCTCAGCCTTCTTCTGCATCAACTGGTGCCGAAGACTTCAGAGAGGCAGAAAACCATCTGCTGAGACGATCACAGCTCGAGTCTTTCCCAGAAGAAATGAAGGCCCTTAAGTCTAATGCGCCTCTGCCTTCACATAGCCGTTTAGCATCACTGGCCCCCGAGTATGACCCCGTCACTGGCCTACTTCGAGTAGGAGGTAGACTTCGTAGGGCAGAACAGTTAGACTTAGATACCATACACCCAGTGGTGTTAGACCCACATCATGAACTCACCAAGCTTCTTATAAAAGAATTTGACTGCTCTCTCTTACACCCTGGACCAGAGCGAGTGCTGGCAGAGATAAGGCGCCGGTACTGGATACTGCGAGGTCGAGAGGCCATACGGAAACACCAGCACCAGTGTTATGAATGTCAGAGATGGCGTGCTACAGCCAGTGTCCCTCAGATGGCGGACCTACCGTCAGCCCGCCTGCGTCTCTTCAAGCCCCCATTTTATTCGACTGGAGTTGACTGTTTTGGCCCATTTAACGTAAAGATTGGCAGGCGATGTGAAAAGAGATGGGGTGTAGTGTTTAAATGTTTAACTACTTGCTGTGTGCATATTGATTTACTCGAAAATCTAGATACTGATGCCTTCTTAATGTCCATGAGACGCTTTGTCGCCAGAAAAGGCAAACCATTCGAAATATTGTGTGATAATGGCACAAATTTCATTGGAGGCCGCAACGAGCTTACACAGGCCTTTGAAGCAATGGCTCCCCAGTTAAAAGAAAACCTGGCTTCACAACAGATAACCTTCCATCTCAACCCTCCCAGTGCTCCACACTTCGGCGGAGCCTGGGAGAGGGAGGTTAAGTCCATCAAGACCGCACTCAGAGTCATCCTGAAGGAGCAGACTGTGTCCGAGACTGTACTACGCACAGTCTTGATAGAAAACATTTTGAATGCAAAACCCCTTGGATACCTCTCGTCAGATTTAGCAGACCCAGAGCCAATAACTCCCAACCTCCTGTTGATGGGCCGCCGGGACTGCTCTCTCCCACAAGCTACCTATGACTCCACCGACCTCCTCAGACAGCGTAGATGGAGACACAGTCAGATACTGGCGGATCAGTTTTGGACCAACTTTACACGGCACTACCTGCCGAATCTTCAGGAGAGAAAGAAATGGAGAGCAGATGGTGCACAGATGCAAGTGGGACAGGTGGTCTTGATCATTGATCCGCAGTTGCCACGAGCATTATGGCCAGTGGGGAAGGTGACGCAGGTGTACCCAGGAGACGACGGACGGGTGAGAACTGCATCCGTACAGGTGAAAGATCGGACCTACACTCGACCTGTCATCCGTCTGGTACCACTGCCCCAGCTGAGTGATGACAAACCAGAGACAGGTGTGACCTGAGAAAAAAAAAAAAAAAAAAAAACAACTGAGGCTTTCTCTACGGTTGGAATGTCTACTTTGCCAGACATTCGGGGCGGCTGTGTGAGAAAGCCTGTGATAGGAGAGACGAAGTGATGACATCATCAAGTATCGACTCCCCCTCCCCCCATTTACTTTCCCTCGTTTTTTGCAGTTGTTGCAGTTGTCTCCCTAAAACCGTGAATAACAATGAGAATAACAAATAACCTATTTCCTGTGTGCGTAAATGCAGAATGTAAGTTACCTACTTATTTTATCATTAGGTCACCGGAATGTGAACCCGTTAGCTTGTTAACTTGTTGTATTTTGTATGTTTGCATACAATACTAGTAAAGCCATATCCTGTGTTCTTGTGGCTAGTCTAGCTAGCCTAGTTAACTAACATGTTAGCTTACCACTTCATCTACTTAATTATCATTTTCCATGTGTTGAAGTATCCTAGTAATGTCTGTTAACATTGACATTAACTGTGTTGCATTAATATGCTTAACAACGTTGCAATGGCAAGTTAATCACTTAATACCTTGTTTTCACGAGTGTACTAGCAGTCTGATCATTCCTTATACACTGGCGCCATCTAGTGGCAATTCATTGAATTGTAATGGTAATCAGGAATTTTCATGTACAACATTAATGGCTGTGTTAGTAATCCTCGTTTATTCCTTATTTCATTTCAGAAACCACACACACACACAATTACATACATATACAAAACATTGTTGTCAACTCAAGTTACGAAACTGTGAAAATTAAAGAAGAAAAACGGTGGATCTGTGTCCGTGAATTCTCTGACCGGAAAACGCAATCTATATCTTGCCACTCAGTCAAACCTTTTTCCTGGAGTCCCAAACTCCGTCACAATAGGTCTATGGAATTCTAAGACTTTGAAGCTCAATATCTCAGAACTACTCAGAACGTAGATAGAACCCTATAATTCTAAGGGGACGAAATGTGACAATACACATTATGAGAAATATAGCCTGTAATTGTTAGATAGCCTAGTTGAGCATTTTTTTAGCCATCATTTAATTAAAAGCAATGCCACAGAAACTTGATTTGAGTAACTCATTTGTCATGAACCTGATCTGAACCTGCGTGATCCCTTACACTTGGACTGTGAGACTTTTTCCGTTTCTCCATACTTCTGAAGCACTCAGACCTAACCGTAATCTCTCCTGCCGGACTCTTGTTTGAAACTGAGATTAACACCGGGGTTAATATTAATATATTGTACACAAATAACTCACAAAATACATTAAACATAAGCACTGCTGTTACCGTTAGCCTATCGGTAGTTGCTAAGTTAATGTAGGAAAACAGACATGCTAAGGGCTAATAACAACATTGTAAACTTACCTTCGTAGTTGTTTATGTAGTTCGTCACATACAGTTTAAAACCCTTGTTCTTCATCGCCGCCGATGTTGAAGAGTTAAGAGCTATAATACGACTCACGTCGTTCAAATTCATCCAAGGTAAGTCCTGAAGTGACCGGGTAAAAAACACTGCCATATTGTCGGCTTCAGTGAACGCAGAACGCTAACACACCGGAAGTAGAGGAGCGGGTTTAGCAGTAGAGCGGAAGGTCGTGTCATATAGGCTATTGTGGTTGAAATACTCCCGAAACACAAAGAAAACAAACCAAAATATATCTATGCAAGAACATGGGATGTTGTTGTATTCCAAACAATAAGCCAGCAGTCGTGGAAGGGCATTACTACGGTTAAATCTCACTATAATCTCCTAGCTGTGCGATATGTCCCATTACAACCCATTGATTTGATTCGTCTTCTTGCCGTCCACTAGGCTATTTTGCTGTGGCGCGAACAAAACGTGACGTCACATGCAAGGGGTGTTTTTTTCTTTCTGCCTGACAACAAGCATCTCTGAACAGGGGCTAACCACAGACGATTTAACTCAAATAAACTACCAAATAACGTTACTGTTATAGTGGTTCACTGACAATATGTAAGCATGTGCTGAATTGGACACACGTTTCCATCGCAACAATCTGCAATTTACTTTGTTCTTTTAACTGATATATAAGTGGGGTGAGAGCCAAGTAGCCTGAGATGGCGCTGGTGTTCCTGCAACTGCTGTCCTTCAAGGATAACAGCTACACGTGGTTAACGTTACAAACAGAGGCAAGATGGTGGAGTTTGCTACATGACATAATAATGATTCAAATGTTTCTGAGCGGACTTTAGTGTCTGGACCAATGCTGGTTGTTTGTGACACACATGGATAATTCGCTCAAACAGACTGCCGTGCACCTGCATTTAATACGACGGAGTATTAGGGCCACACATGAAGGAAAAAATATTTTTGCCATGTCGACATTAAACTCGACATTTCGAGAATAAAGTTGAAATGTAATGTCGACTTTAATCTCAATGTATCGACTTTAAAGTCGCCATGTCGACATTAAACTCGACATTTCGAGAATAAAGTTTAAATATCATGTCGACTTTAATCTCGACGTGTCGACATTAAACTCAACATTTTGAGAATAAAGTTTGGAGAGAGAACGACCGCTCGGGACGATTGAAAGGGAGGACGAATTAAACATTCCAGTTTTCTTCGACTGCAACAATGATTAGACATAGGCCTATATCATGTGAACAAAACATAAAACATTAACCTCCGTTGCTCAGCCAAATACTTTCCTGTAGGTCCTTATCACGGAGTTACAGGCGAGAAATGCGATGGTCAAAAGTAGCCTAAACGTCATTAGCGGTTTATTTATTTATTGTAGGCCTATTATTAAAGAATGATTTTCATCTAAAGGTTCAACTTAATGCTTATGCACTAGACTAGGCATACTAGGCGCTCTCCCCAATCCTAGAATTTCACATTGCTTGTTTAATGGATGCAAAACAGCCTATTGCGGAATGTCTAGGAACGAATAAGCTGTCCTCCTCCCGACCACCCCATGTACTACATGCGCACATATGCACACATAGTGCATAAATAAAGTATACATGCACACATATTCCCTCACGGGATCAAAATAGTATATATGCTTAGGCTATACCTGTGTTTATAGCCTCCTATGTTTATTGCAGGTGAGACATGGAAAAGCAGTTTTAGAGAAATGAGTTAACCTATGGAGAGTGACGGCCTGGTTCATGAAGGGCAGTTATTTGAATGTGCGGTGGCCTTACCCACGTAAAACAGTGTGAAATAGCATTTTGTATAGAAACATTATATCATTGGATACATGTATTATTCTAGCTATATAGCCTAAACGGCATAGTGCATGGTATTTCCAACCGCGAGATACAGCACTTCAAGATGATGGCAATGAGTTAACAGACAAGACGCAATCTATCTGAATATCTGCAATCTATCTGAAATAACACCTATTTGATTTGAAGCCCATTATTCATGTAACATATTGTGTGTTAGTGTAGGCTAGCTTAAACTGTGTATGTTTAAACTTGCGAGTTTAATGTCAGCATGTCTACTTTAAAGTCGACACGTCGAGATTAAAGTAGATATGATATTTCAACTTTATTTTCGAAATGTCGAGTTTAATGTCGACATGACGACTTTAAAGTCGACACGTCGAGATTAAAATCGACATGACATCTCAACTTTATTCTCGAAATGTCGAGTTTAATGTCGACATGGCGACTTTAAAGTCAACATGTCGAGTTTAATCTCGCCATGGCAAAAATATTTTTTTCTTCATGTGTGGCCCTAATACTCCGTCGTAGTTTAAACATTACATTTTTCAGATAATAATCCAACTATTAGTATTCTAAGCCTAACACATTAGGTAACGTTAGGGTTTGTGCTGGGGCGAGCTTCTAGCTGCTAACAGTTTGCGCCTTGTGTTATCAGTTAACTGCTAGCATAAAACAGTTATACGCAAAGTCGTCCTGACCTCGTCACTTCTATGAACATTCATAGAATATCTATATTCAGCAGGGAGTAAAATTGACCTGGGAAACATGATAGAATTCTAGCCTGAGATGACTAACGTTAACGGTAGCAACTTTGTCTGCCGCCATGACTGCTTCTAGATAACATTAGTGCTACTGGAGTTAACACTGCACTTGAGATCTGCTAAAATAATTGTTTTAGATGTTGTAACGCTAAACTCGCTAAAAGTAACATAAACTTAAAACAATAACACTTTGAAAAGAGACAAATACATACCTTAACGTTACAATAACAGGGTCCACAATCGTGAGCAGGCGAGGGGAAAAATGGCGACCTTCTACAGTAGAAAAAGATCCCTTCTCAACCGGCGCCATCTTCTTTGGCAGTCTTCGAGTGTGGTAAATTATGGCAACCATAGAGGGACAAATTTCCTCCAAGCACCTAATCTAATGCGTTTTATTCAAGGAAGTTGTGTAGATCCAATGAAAACATGTTACATTAATCTGCAAAAACGCATTATTGATTTGAAATAATACAACTAACTCAATTTCACCTTAGAAACCTAATTTAGTTGTGTAAATCCTATGAAAGAGGTTTGCTTAAGATGAACAATAGTAAGATTTAATTTTTTTGAGTGTATCTATCAGTGGCGGCTGCTGGTCTTTCAAATAAGGGAAGCCCAGTTTTGTAAAATTGGCCAATTAGTACATCATTACATTTAATAGGGTTACTAATTAATTCTTCTTTTATTGTATAGTCCTATGTTTATAGTTATTATGATTATTTGCCTTTTTTATTATGCCTGTTTATTATTTAGTCTGTTACTACTAGTAGTATATTTTGTATGAAGGCTACACTTTGTAGGCTATATTTTAAACAGTTAATTACAGTGCATGAAAATGCACTCTACTGTTATCAGAAGTGTTCTTCGTATTATTATTATCATTCTTCTAACCAAAATTCATTTAATTAATTCAGCTTGAACCGTTTAACATAGAAACTTCATTCAACTTTTACACTATCAACTTCTAAACTATCAAGGTTCATTAAACTATGTGTATCAATATCCATTAAAATATTTGCCTATCAGTATATCTTATACTGTTTATGCACCACCTGCCTATACTTTGTATATTCCATTGCACATTGCTGCTTTTTTGCACTTCTGTTTTTTTGTATTTGTACTCAATACAATAAAGTTGAATCTAATCTAATCTAATCAACATGCATTAAACCATCTGTCTATTAACAACGTTTGGATTATGTAGATTCAACTTACTATCTACTTTAAAACTATCAACATCCATTAAACTATCTGCCTAACATCCATTAAACTATTTGCCTGTCAACATGCATTAAACCAACATGCATTAAACTGTGTCTATCGACAACTTTTAAATAATGTACATTCAACTTTTAAACTATCTACTTTAAAACTATCAACATCCATTAAACTATCTGACTAGCAACATCCATTAAACGATCTGCCTGTCAACATCCATAAAACTATTTGCCTGTCAACATGCATTAAACCAACACGCATTAAACCATCTATCAACAAATGTTAAATAATGTACATTACACTTTTAAACTATCAACATTCATTAAACTTTCTGCCTATCAACATACATTAAACTATCTGCCTATTAACATCCATTAAACTATGTATATCAACACTATTTAAACCATTTCTAGTTATAATTTCTAGTTATTAATGATCATGTAGGCCTATATTGCTTTTGACAACATTGTCTGCTAAGGACCACAACCATGTTATTTAAATGTAAATTCTGCCCTCCTTTCTTTTTCAAGGAAATGCTCTGTTACCCTGTCATACCAACTGGGAGTCTTTTCCAGAGATTTCACCAGTTGTCTCTCAATGGCCAGAAGAGCAAGGTTGCTTAAACGGGTTTGGTCCATTGTGTTGCGGCTGTATGACTTCACTCGTTTTAAGCAGGAGAAGCTCCTCTCTACACCTGCAGATGTAGCCCCAATTGTTGCCACTAAACAGAAAAGCTTGTACAGCTGAGGCATTGCACTGTCCAACTCCATATCTTTAAAAAACTTCAGGAAATCACATAGCTTACCCCTTTTGCCCTGCAAGTCACGATTTGAATATAGGACTTGGAGTTCAGATCTCAGTCTCCCGGAATCAAAGAAACTGCCATAACCTTTCAGGAGATTTTGGAATGCCTCCTCAGGAAACACCTGTCTCATTTCATCAAATTTCCCTGGATTGATTAGTTCTAGGTAGCGCATACATTCCAAATTTGAAAAACGCTGAGAAATCTGCTGCATAAGATTGTCCAGGATGGACATGTACAGTTTTCTGTAACGCTCCTGGGGATCCTGACACCGACGCTTTCGCCTAGGCTCATTTTGGGGGTCTGATGTGAGACTGGCTGCTTTTGCATACATAGCCTGAAAAGCCTCCTCTGATCTCTTCTCCTTTGCAAAAGCAAGGAGACCCTCAATTCTTTGCCTGCAGTAGAGAACATCCATAACCCTCTGTTGCACAATGTCAAAGACCACATCAGTTTCTGAGAAGATTTGTTCATATGTGTTCAACATAAAAACAAACTCAAAATCTTCCAGTGTCCGTATGAAGCCTTTGGCAGCATTGATTGTGTCCTCATCCATAGTCTCATCCTCTAAAATCTTGTCAAAAGTCTCCAGGAGCCCATAATAGTTGTTCACACACGGTGCTCACTATCCGTGATGTGAAGTTCCACCGGTTAGGAGCATTTCTGGGCATCCGAGAGCATCCTGCAGACTCAAGGAAAGCTATCCTCTTGGTGGATTTAGAGAAAAAGGTAGTAAACCCGGAGAGAGATGCAAAAAACACTCTGGAATCAGTTATGCATTTTGCCCCCTGAGATAACACCAAGTTCAGTCTGTGTGCATAGCAGTGCACAAACACTGCATTTGGGGCTACTTCTTTAACTTTAGCCTGAAGTCCATTCAGAGAAGAAGCCATGACTGCAGCCCCATCATAAGTTTGACCCACAAGTTTGTCTTTATAATTGTAGCCCTGCATGTGTTCATTTAAAACATCAAAGACAGACTGGGCATCTCGACCCCGTGAAACATCATAAAACCCAATAAATCGCTCCTGAATTTGGCCTGCAGTATCAACATATCTCAGTATCACAGACAATTGTGCATGGCAAGAAATGTCAGTTGACTCATCTGCTTGCCATGCAAAAAAGGGAGCAGTGTGAACTTGACCTTTGATTTCATCAAGGACAGTGGCTGAAGTAGCTGAAATTAAATCATTCTGAATGGAATGGGACATGCCAGAAAACACAGAAGATGACTGGAAGTGTGTGGCCAAGACAGAATCATATTTGGTTAATGTTTCAGTGAATTCTCTGTAATGCCCCTTGTTAGCAGATTCACTACTCTCATCGTGCCCTCTGAATGCCAGCTCTTGACGACCAAGCAGTGAAGTGACATCAATCAGGCGGTTCAGGAAGGCCCTGTTTTGTTTCACCATTTCATTGTGTTTTGACTAGGGCTGTCAATCGATTAAAAAAAATTATCTAATTAATTACATACTCTGTGATTAATTAATCTAAATTAATCGCATATATAATTTTTGCTGTGAAAGTATTTTAAATATTTAAATTCAAATAATTGCCATAATAATCTATGATATGACCTAATATGCTGAGGAAACAAATTCAAAAGTGCTTTTTCACATACAAGGCATTTCAGGCCACAGATATGACCTAGGGGACACAATGAAAATAAATTAACACTCCCCTCAATGTCAACACTTATTTCTTTGCATTGTGCTCTATATAGAGCACATTCCTTGCTGCAGACATTACAGAGGACTTTATTTTCAACACTTTATTTTTATCAACACCATCAGGCCGTTTTTTAAAAGTAAATGTTCCCATCAATGATCCAGGCAGCACGTTTTCTTCTCTCTCCTTCATTTTACAGTCTAATTTTTACTGACTAGAACTCGGGGTCAAAGGTCATACAGAATCGATTAATCTGCACCAATCTTTTTAATCAGTTATTTTTTCTCAAATTAATTAATCGAAATTAATCAGTTATTTTGACAGCCCTAGTTTTGACACCTGAATGTGAACACCATCATTAATTGCATGTTCTACTCTGACCCTGCCAAGACAACTTAACCTTGCACATGAATTCACATGTTCATTGCTTTTCTCATGTCTTTTGTATGCCCTGTCAAAGTTAGCTAGATCCTCAAAGCCCATTTTTGACCAAACAACACATCCCTGAGACGGTTTCATTAAGAGACATGGCCAACAGTATATCCTCTTTGTCACAGCACTTGCAGTTAGCCAGCTTACCTTTTCATACCAGGACAGTTGAAAAGACCTGTTATGTTTCCCTTTGCTTTTAACTAAATCAATCTTAGGCTTTGGTCTGCCTTGCTGTTTAATTCTGAGCTTCTCTTCATAAGGAAGAACATCAAATGGCCTTGCTAAAATCAAGTCAACAGCACTGTCTGCCATCATGCACAGCTAGCTAGCTGGCTGGCTAGTTTACCCTACAATTGCAAATAAACGAACACAAACTTTTTAAAACTGAAATGAAAACAAGTAGCAAAGTCAAGAACGCTATATATTCACGATTTTATTTTGACAGATGAAAATAGTGCACTATATCGCATTCGCAACAGATAATGAGCAGTAGCTTAGTATTAACCCTATGGTATCAACTTCACTCGCCAGATATCCGCATGGGACTGTCCTAAAATCCTTCGATGCAGAAGTATAGTCTCAAAGCGCTGTCAATCACAACGAGTTCCAGCCACATTAAGAGTTCATCCAATCATCATACAGAGGTTCAGCGTCCTGGTACATCCCACTGCCCATTGACCTCTCCAGAATAAGTCCCGCCTCCGTAACTTCCGTATCCATCCAACAGTTTAAACGGCACCGACAATCAAAAAATCCAGTGGAAACTAGATGGCAGAAGTGTGTAGGCCAATCTGCCCACCAGTTTTTTCAACTTCGCTACCTACAGATGTTTTACCGGTATGATATTTCGAAACGCCATGTTATTTCCCATAGACAATCCACGCCCGGAAGTTGGATGGATACGGAAGTTAGCAGGCGGGACTTATTCTGGAGAGGTCTATTCACTCCCTAAGACGCCCGGCTTCCCTGGAAGTGACGATTTTGGAGCGTTTGTCCAATAAATGTCTAGCTTTGTTGCCCTGAGCCCCATTGAAAGTCCATTGAAGCCGAGCCTCAATTGGTTTTTAAACGGACGTACCGCCTCACAGCAATATGAGAAAAAAATCGCGATAGACGAACGGCTAAAACGTATTAATGATTGTGTTATTAAAGACCTAGCCATGAAGTCGATCATGTTCTAGCACATTTTAGTTGGAATAGTAATGTAAATTCGGTAGTATTTGACTAAATTGCCAGTGATATTTTAGGGGAGGCTGAGCTTCCCCTGTAGTCTTAGAGCAATCGCCTCTGGTATCTATCTATATATCTATCTAAGTCACACCAGTTCTGGAGCATGTAAGGAAGAAATGACTTGAAATTGAGAGTGAGAACCAATTCTCAATAGATGAAATGATGGCTCCCTACAAGGGAATAAAGGCTGGGTCCCTCCGACAATATCTTCTGAGCAAACCTTATCATTGGGGCTTCAAGATCTTTGTTCAAGCAGGTGTATCTGGGAGTGTGTATGATTTCCTGCTATACACTGGAAAAAGCACATTTCACTCAGGAGAGGGTACTATCAAAGGAGTTGGAGCAAGTGTTGTGGTTTAACTCTGCAAGACAATCAGGAACCCATCAGAATGTGCTGTCTACTTTGACAACTTCTTCACATCTATACCACTCATTGTGTATCTGAAAGAGTCCTTGCAGAGTCTGGAAACCATTCGCAAGAACAGGCTAAAAGGATGCAGCCTTGAGGATGACCATGCCCTGCAGGAGTAAGGAGCGGGCAGCTATAATTACAAGGTGGATAATGAGGCAAAAGTGTCTGTGGTTAAATGGGTTGATAACAAAATGGTCACTCTAGCTAGCTCCTGCACTGCTATAAGCCCGGTTAAAGAAGTCAGACGTTTCTCCAAATTGCAGAAAAGAAAAGTCGCAGTGCCTTGTCCATGGCTTTGGCCGGGATGCCAAAAGCTTTGGTGTGCAAAAGTACAAAAGGCTCAAGTCATTCAGGCTAGAGGTTGCAGAGGCACTCCTATAGTGAAAAGAAGAGAGGAAGGCCCTCCAAGGAAAGGGAGGAGTATGAGGATATGCCTTCCAGATGCATCCAAAGACCAACAACCCCAAGACCCGTGGATGACGTCTGTTACGATCAACTGGACCACTTTCTAGTTTTTACTGAGAAGGGAAGATGCATATTCTGCACAGATGGACAGACCACACCATCTCCTGCCATAAATGTGGTGTTCGTCTTTGCATTGTCACAGACCAACATCTTCAAAGCATACTCAACACAATCAGGAGGAGGCGAGGGCGCTGTGGCGCAGCAGTATCATGTACGGGCCTGAGTGCCCACGGGGACCCAGGTTCGAATCTGACCTGCAGTCATTTCCTGATTCCCACCCCATCTCTCTCTCCCACTTACTTCCTGTCACTCTTCACTGAACTGTCCTGTCTAAATAAAGGCAAAAAAAAAACACAATCAGGAGGCTATTTTTCACAAAGGAAACAGGGACACTTAATTTCTTCTGCTTCGGTACTGAGGTCCAAAAAGTTTACAGGGACAGTTGTGTTCCTCAAGACTGGGTTTCCTGTACAATCTGTCTGACAACAAGTATCCTGGGACGAGTGTGAGATGTGGCAACACTGAAAACAAGACGTAACAAGAGTAATCTTCACAGAGTTATTTCAGATCACATTCCAAAGCTGCTGGTGAGTGTGATCACGTCATGCAATGTTGGCTAGACAAGCAAATGGTTGATCAAAGTAACATTGCCTCGACATAACCTAACTAGGTTTGTAAGCCTGGCTGGTGAGGTCAGCCAGAGGCTAGTTGAGAGCAAAGGACAAAACTCTCAGGTATAAATTAATTTGAAATCCCTTTCTTAATGCTGAATGCAATAAACGGAGTAGAAAAAAGCTAATATTCAGCTGTCCTGGTGTTATAGTCACTGGTGCTAAATTGCAAAATTTTAGGGATGCTGCTAATGCTACTCTCAAGGGCTTACTGTAGTCTTACACAAACCAAAACAAATATATTCCATTTTAAACATTTAAAAAACAATCTGACAATAACGTGATATTTTCAGTTTGTACTGGTTGTTAAGGTTGATGTGATAGCAAAGTCGGAACTGCTCCGCTACGTAACATCAAACACTGTGAGAAGCCGGCTTGAATCTGTTCCAGAAATGGTCCCATATTTGAAGTTTATTCAAATATGGATGGAAGAGATGGGGGTATATTTAAAATATAAATCATTCTTATAAAATATTATAAAATATTCTTCCTCTCTTTCCTGCGACTGATAGATGAATCTAGCATCAATGACGGCTTGCAGTCTTTTGTGATAGTTGTGGATGAGGCCCTTTATTTTCTCAGATTGTAAAGCTGCCCATTCTTCTTGGCAAAAAAGCCTCCACGTCCTGCTTATTCTTGGGTTGTGTTACATGAACTACACATTTGAGATCTCCCCAAAGTGGCTCAATGATATTGAGGTCAGGAGACTGTGATGGCCACTGCAGAACCAGAGAACCCTGTCTTTCACATACCCTGGGGTAACAATTGCTCTAACCCATTAAAGAATGCTACAGCACACCATGAATTGCACATATGCCCATATGGCTGTTATATTGCACAAAAGTAAGCTATTGCATATAAAGTTTTATGGGAGTCCTGGTATTGGGCATAAACCCGTAGTCAGTCCCGACATTCAACTATGAGCTTTTTAACTGCAGTCAAGCTACGTTGGGAGTCCATACCAAAGTGGATACTGTTCAGGAAGGCAGTGGGGAGATGCAGTCAGGTTAGCTTGGGGGTCCTTATGGAAGTGTATACTGTTCAGGAAGGCAGTGGGGATGCAGTCAAGCTAATTTGGGGGTCCACACCGGGTCGTTTGTCCAAGCTAATTTGGGGGTCCACACCGGGTCGTTCGTCCAAGCTAATTTGGGGGTCCACACCGGGTCATTCGTCCAAACACACATCTTACCGCTTCGCTCTCTGACCCCGAATCATTTCGCAGGTTCGCCTGCCTGCACGCAAGCACATATATATACACACACACACACACACAGGCACGCCTGCCTGCACGCAAGCACGTATATATACACACAAACACACACAGGCACCACACGGTGTCACCCGCACGTCAACACTACACTACAGTTTTGCTGAAGAAGACAGTTCAGTTTAGATCAGTTTAACCCTTAAGAACCGTAAAAGCGTACTGTCACACTTTTGTGTTTGGAATGTTGCTACATAAGTATTCTAATTGCTGCTTAACAATGGGCTACCACTTGTTGGCTAACATGGGCTGACATTGTACATTCTCAAAGTCAAAGATCTCTCGCAAATCACTTTGCCACTACCATTTGGTTATGTCCACATTTTGCAGATCTAGTTTATATTATGATTGTGTGGTCGGGCTATACATGACAAAATCCACGGAAGTGGCAAGTATTGGGAAGACGTTTATTTACAGGAGGCTACAAATGTTGCTAGCTTCACTGCCATTTATTGCCATATTTCTGAATGTCAGTCATTACACCAAGCACAATAAAACAAGCAAAATTAGTGCTTTTTTAAAAAATAAATGATGATGTTATTCAGTGTTTAGTCAAATCTCATGGCCACTGATAAGATGAAAATCAAAATGACCGCGAAATGTACGGAATGCTGGAAACAAACATCGTTCATTCACGAGCTATGTAGCTTTGAGTAACGCACGCGGCTCAGGAAACATAGTTTGCTACATTCATGACATTAAAACTCGCACAAGAAATGCGCATACATCTTTATCTTGTCCCATTATAATCACAGCTTTATTTGCGCAATAGCAGTGCATCCATCAAGTCCGTCAATGCAAAACATTACAGCGACCGGCATCTCGAAGTTCATTCATTCAGAAAACAATCGTAGTATTTACAGACGCTATTCACCTTATTCCGCGCGCATACATGGGGGCGCTAGCTTTGCCCACATTGTCTCCGAACTTCCGTTTGAGCAGTAGCATCCATTGCGATACATTGAGATAGCAGAGCTCTATCGAGATGACGGGCGTCATATGTTATGGGTCATCCTAAAGTTAGGAACGTTTATTTAGGATTTTGGTGACTTAAGACATTTCTGTTATACACCTTTCCTATCTGAAGTTAGGAAAACACTGACTTTGGAGCGGCTGTTCTGTAATGACTTTCTAAACTAGTTACCATAGTTACCAAACAGATACGGATTTGCGAGTTTCTCCATGATACAGCGGCCACTGCCGCATATCGTCTACCCACTCCATAGGGGTGAATAGCCTTGGGTAGCGAAGTACAATTGCAAATCTGACCTCCTGATGGCATTTGTCGTTTTCCTCCCAAGATAGCCTCTCTATCCTCTTCTGCTGTGTTATCCCAATGAAGCTAACTAGACGTAGCTAACCGACCGGAAGTTTAAAGACAATGTGGAATTTAAAAAAATGGGCGGGGCTGAATAAGGTGAATACAATTTCATCGATGAAGAGATCAGGGTTATTTTTACATCTAATGGCGACTCTGATGTGGACATTGAACATCCGTCTGAGGTAAGAGCAGAGATATTCGCGTGTCCTGTTATCCTCGTGACAATTGTAACACGTTGTCAGCGCGACTTCATTTGCGTAATCAGGTGCATGCATGCAACACATGTGATCCATAGCTGTCAACATTGAGCTTTGAAAATAAGGGAGATTTCCCGGGTTTCTCACGCAGAATACGGGAAAATGTCAACATTCGTCCCCCTATATTAATTTGGTCAACTTTATACAGCCCTAGCAAGGCTAAAGTTCTGTAGCCTAATCGATGGCCCTGTGCGCTGTCATTCTCTCTCCTGCGCAAACAAAATGTGTGCGTTCCAAGTAGCCTATAGTGCGTAATTCTTCTTCATAAAGTTGAACAAATGCATTTGGTTATTTTAGAGATTTTAGAGAGAAAATATAAATAGCCTGTCATGCAGTTTATGGGCTTTAGTGCAGAGTTGGGAAGTTATGGTAGGCCAACTTGGAGTGAATATACAAACAGGGGAATTCTTTCCCTACTCGTAGCTGAGTGGTAGGCCGATACACACAGCGTTCGGCCGTAGCCTACACTATGCAGATGCCACTGAATCGTGCTCTCGTGCATCTTAAGTAGTCTCACTGTCGCCTTCAAGCAAGCAAAACGATGCTTTGAAAACATCTGTTTCGTTGGAAGGGCAAGGGTGTAGCAACAGGACAACAGTACAGAGACTGACAAGTCCGATGGTAGAGCTAATGTTATGAGATTGTTAAAATACGGGATATTTACGGGAAAATATTAAAACGGGAAGACAGCGGGAAAAAAGTTAAAATACGTGAGAAACCCGGAAAAAACGGGAGGGTTGACAGCTATGATGTGATCACATGATGAAAGCATGTGTGTGTGTGGTACTTTGCAATATTCACGTGAAATAAAACAGATCAGGCCATGCTGCACTGCATAGATTGTAGGCCACCTAATAATGACTATAGAATGTCAGTGTAGAACGCTAGTGACGCAGCCCAAAAAACTCACCCAGTGGAGTACGTTGGTTTAAATAAAACCTACGTTCTTAAGGGTTAAATGGCGTTTTACAAACGGAAGTTCGGGAGGAGCGTGACAGAATTTGCCACGCCTCCTTCTTCAATCAGTCAGGTTATTTATTCGCAGTCTACCTGCCGAAGTTGCAGCATCGGTGTTACTCCGCTCGCAGTGGCTACCGGTTTGCTCGCTTGTCTCAAGCAGAACTTGCTGCCCACTATCTGTTACAGACTTTCATGGTCTAGGTTGCGTGGGAAACTACTGCAGGGAGGTAGTTCTTAGGGATGGGCAGAACGAGGCTTTGTGAAACAACGAAACGTTCGAAGCAATTGCGCCGGAATGTGTCGAGGTTTCGAAACAATCCGACACCCGTAACTCCATGTTAGCAAAACTAGCCACTAGATGTCACCATCACATTTTGACCGTGAAGCACAACTGCTTCAGACGAAGAATATAAATAGCCAACATGGAACGCACGATTTCGTCCACAGCTACGTGGTTGAGTGGTTAACACACTTGCATTCGGCCGGAGCGTCCGGTGTTCGTTTCCCTGCTGGTGCTTAGAAATTTCAGACTATATGCCTTCAATAACAAGAATATTTTTATATCTGCCAGTTAGATGTTTTGTTATTTCAGTTTCATAGTACATTATCCTTTGGAATATGCTGGAGAGGAAAATGCTACAATGGTTTTAAAATGTAGGCTATGCTTATGGCCCAGGGTTTTTTTTGGGAACATGTTGTAGGGAAATAAAGGATACATGCGTTAGACTAAACAGGTACAACATGGGAAAAATAAACAACAAATTTTTTGTATGTCAACATACATTTTTATTTAGGAATAACAGTTGTTCTGCCGTCTTGGCATTTAATCTGTTTCTTGTTTTTGAATAAACCTCCCCAGCCTTGGAAAAAATTCTTTCACAAGGCACACTTGTTGCTGGCATGCACAAATATTTTTTGGCCATCACAGTTAGGTTTGGATAAACCACTCTCCTCTCCTGCCAGTATTTCAAAGGGTCAGCTGTTCTTGAAATAAAGGCATCAGTCATATATTTTTTTACTTCTGCTACTATCTAAATATTAACGTCACTAGACTATATCTATCTAAACTATCGCCCACTGTCTGTCTCTAGCCTGTCAACTAATCTATATCATTAACCTATCAATCACAAGAATGCACTATAAATCGCTATATCTCTCAAAATCTCTCTCCTCACAAAAAACCCACAAAGATAGGATGTGTTTGAATGACTTTTAAGCATTCTGGGACTTTGTAATTTAGATCAAACAGGTGTTTACTCGGGTAATTGGCTCGCGCGGTAAGAACCAAATTGAAACACCACGAAGCCATGGTCACGTGACATGGGCGTTTTGAACCACACTTCGAAACACTTGCGTTTCGGAAGCTCGACACTGTTTCGAAACGTCAGCTTCGAGCGTCACATCCCTAGTAGTTCTTATCTTGTTGCTTTGTATTAGAGCTGTTTGTAAAGCCCACTCGTTCCTGCTGAATGTTGAGATACATGTCACAAACATGTAGGCTATAGCCTACTAGATGAAGGCACTTGTTTAGCTATTTGCCTTACTTGTGTTTAGCTAACAACTTTTCGGTCACATTGGCTGTGTTAATAGTTACAGGCTCACGGAGTGCTTGTCTAGAGGCATAGGGTGAACTGAAGTCAGTGTAGGCTAAATATCCCGTGAATCACACTTGAACATTGCAAGCGGCCATGTTATATAGACGTGACATTTCTGATAAATCAGGCTTCCAGTCCTTCGTGGTTCTTTGGTAAAGTTTGCCTGGAATTGTGTTAACCAACATGTTGTCTATCCTAAGTTGTTTGTCACTCAAATTTGCTTCAGTAGCCAATGTGCCTGTATTCCGTGATTTGCATGGGTCCCAGCTTGTAACTTCTAACACGTTAGCTGCTACATCTCTTGCCACTTTGTTTTAGCAAGCAACTAGCTTCCCTCATTGCAGATGGCTAATGGTTAGCCTACACATGAAGTTGGTACTAGGCTACAAACTGCTGCCGTTTGCCAAGGGTAATTGTATAACGTTAGCTAAAATTACCTAGCCTACTGTTTTGATTTAGTAGGCTACTGACTAGCCTACTCCTGCTAGTCAGTGTGTGTCACCGTGGGCTATGCAGTGGATTCTAGCTTAGCTTGTAGGCTAATTCCTGCTACATTATTTCAATAATAACTTTAAAGTCTCAATTGCTGTGACGAGTTTCTATCTCAGTAGATCAGTAGTAGACCTACATAACAAACAGCTAACAAACTCAGCTGCGTTCTACAGCTAACACATCTACATGTTGCTTACTGCTACCACTTTGCCTGTTTAAAGTCTTCTCTCGGCATTTGATTTGTGATGAGAACAGTTTAATATGCATTAGTATTGAACGCATTGCGCTGCGGTGTTCATGATGCTAACCTTTAATGAACACCAAGCTGAACTGTCATTCGGCCAGATTCTGTGCCGCAACAATCTGGTATCATTCTGATCCAGTCATGCACAAATTTGGAGTCCCAGTGTGTGTGAGATGCGGAGTTGAGGTCAGTTTGCCACTTTTACCCCCCACCTCAATGCCGGCTTTGGCCGTAAGGCAGCTGATACACAGGAGCTGTTGCTCTGTCGCTCATTGCTAAGAGGGCAAGGAAGGAATTTTTCTCCTTTGAAGTGTTTGGGAGTTTTTTCGCCTTCCTCTGTGTTAAGAGTGCCAGCATATTAAAGCCTTCCCTAGCTGACCATGGGAGCACAGGTACACCAGCATGTAGCTTTGCTCTGTTACACTCCTAGCTGACCATGGAAGCACCTACACCAGCGTGTAGCTCTGCTGTTCCTTGGAATCCTCTCTAATAATGTGCTGCTCACCACTTTTCTTGCTGTTAGCTACAGTATTTAATTACTTCCTCTTTCCCTGGATTGGTGCCACCACCCATGGGGTCACCCAGTGTTTCCCATACATTGACTTATTTGTAGCGGCCTACCCCAATATCAACATTGACCACCACACAATGATTTTCCAGGTTACCACGCTGTGCTAATTTGATAAACTGTTCCATTCAAGTTAATTCTGCAAACCAACCACCACAATTGGAATTCAATTCTGTGGGAAACACTGGTCACCGCATCCTTCTAACAATGTTTTCCAGATCACACCCAGGTCAATCTTCTCTTTCCGCTCTTCATGTTTGCTCTTTACAAACCCTTTTGCTTCATTTTTTAAGGCGCCTTAGTTGCCCTCATCTTTGGGCTGTATACACGGATCCTGCTGACTCCTGCCTGCACAGTGACTCCTGCACGATCCCCCCAGAGCAATTTGGCTGAGCCATAGACTCTGCCAAGCATGGGTTTCTAAACATCCATTAATCAGTTTTAGCTTCAAGATGGCTCTTCAGGCTCTTCACTTGTACTAATCTACGTGTCAAGGCCTAACCTACTCCAGCCTAGCCGCTTGCTCTCATTCTCTAAATTTCTTCTCATGCTCTTGAATGCAAACTGCCTCTATTAAAGTGTTTGCTACAGGTTCATATTTACTCTCTAGATTGGCTACCATAATGCTAGGTAGCTCAGTGTTCTCTATAAACTTAATACAGCAAAGTAGAAACCTGTAACACCCATTTATCACCTTTCAGTAACTATCCTTATATTCAGACCATGTGTATGCTATGTAATGTGTAAGATCCCCTTATAGCATATATTTGACATTTTTTGCACATGTAACCCTCATTGGTTTTAAGGGCAACTCGGATATCTACCAACGCATATTGGTATTGGCACAGACCGTTTAGGTTTCATTCAGGCAAATAACGGTCTACCCGAGTAGTAGAATACTCTAGGCGCCTTAGATACCTTTCATATCACCTTATCTATAGCTACACGGTCCTAGCCAGGGTCAATTGGGTTGCATTTTTTGGGGTGATCACATGACATGGATCCTGCTTGATTCCTGCCAGCGCAGTACACTCCTGCAAGATCCCTGCAAAGCACTCCATGACCCTGGCTAGGGATCTTGCCAAACAGCAGAATTGTAGATCGTAATTTGGAATGTTAACTTTATGAATCACTCACAAATCTTCGAATCACATGCCATGAGTATCAGCAACTACATCAGTCCTCTATTCCCACTGCACTGATCCCGAGCTCTGCTACTGCAAGCTGTACTCCCCTGCACTGATCCCGAGCTCTGCTACTGCAAGCTGTACTCCCCTGCACTGATCCCGAGCTCTGCTACTGCAAGCTGTACTCCCCTGCACTGACCCTGAGCTCTGCAACTGCAAGCTGTACTCCCCTACACTGACCCCGAGCTCTGCAACTGCAAGCTGTACTCCCCTGCACTGACCCCAGACTCTGCAACTGCAAGCTGTACTCCCCTGCACTGACCCTGAGCTCTGCAACTGCTAGCTCATTGCCCTGCAGGTCATGTTAAGTGCATGTTATGTGTGCAAGTGCATGCCTGTTAAGTTAGCTCAAGCTTCCCATTACTTCAGGGTTGGTACAGCCACCACCGCGGCTAGTGGTCTGACCAATCCGCTAAGCACTCCTTCACCCTGGTTAGGGATCTTGCCAAACAAGTTTGCTGTTTTGCATGTCAACTCATAGATTGGCATTTGCATCATCATTAGACCTCCATCTGCCATAGATGACAGGCGCCCCTGGCTGTCTTAATTCAAGTCGTTCTTCTATCGCATCCCCATTAGATCCCCCATTTGATACAGATGACGGACGCTCCGTCACTTGCTTCTGTTTTCAAATGCAGCTCAAAGCTGTTCTAACGCAAGTCGGAATCCCAGCAGACCGTTACTCAACTTATTCTTTAGGATTGGTGCAGCCACCACTGCGGCAAATAACCAGGGTTCCCGCGGGTCCTTAAAAAGTCTTAAAATGTCTTAAATACAACTTTCGGTTTTTAAGGCCTAGAAAAGTCTTAAATTGTCTGGAATGTCTTGAATTTTCGAAAAGGAGGTATTAAATTTGTGTATGGGATCGCCAGCGAGTGTGAGAGAGCGAGTGAAATGTCTCCATCTATTTTTTTAAACGGAAATGTAGGCCCTATAAATGACTGGCTACTGAAGGAAGTGTAGTGGTTGCAGAGTGAAGATGTTTTCACGGGTCGTTAAAGGTGTGAAAATGGTAAGTAGGCTAATTATGTAAAAATATGCCTTACGTTTTCGTGGTATAGCCGAGGCCTGAGAGATACGTAGGCCTAGGTAGCCTACGCGAGCAGGAGAAAGAGCTGGGTAAGCCAGTTAGTGATAGGGTGGCCATACGTTCGGATTTAGGCCGGACAGTTTAAAAGTCCTGTCCAGCGCAGCCTCAAGCCGGACGCTCATTTGTCCTCCTTTTTGGAGTTGCGCTGGGCTTCTAGAATCTTTGGTCGGACGCAGCATCGTTTCACAAACTATGGACGCGAGTCACTCATCTGATAATTTGCTGCGCAATTTATGAAGGAACCACGGACCGACAGAAAAAGAAAACAAACGTTTTCTCAATCAGGAGGAAATACACATTAAGTGTGTCTGTTTGCATCTCTCCAGCGTGTTTGGCTGGCTTCGCCTAAGTAAATATCTGTCTAAGTTATAATAGCCTACCTGTAATATCGGTCTGCAGCTTGCTTGCCAGCCTTTCCCAGTAGGCCTACTTCGCAAAAGTTGTGAAATATAACCGCATATTTTTTTTTTGAATGTCGGCGAAACGCATCTGTAAGTGTGTTCATATTACGTGCGTGATTGAGATGAAACCAGCAGGAACATGCGAGGACGGGGTTTAACTTTTCCCATAATTTTTTTTAAAACAAGTCAATGGTTTACAATGTTTCAGTCAAGCTTTGGTTGGTTTAAATACAACTGCAAATGTATTACCTTTGATTTGCTGTGCTGCATATGGGACAATAGATGCCTAAGTTAGTAGGCCTAGAATATTTAAATAGCTTAGTCTACTTTTGAAAAAATAAGGGAATCCAGACCAGTACACATGTTTGGCAAGTAGCCTAGGCTACTACAGACACAGGTGAAGAACAGTCAGCCTCAGCCAGTAGCACAACCAGATATGTACAGCCAGCTTCAAAAGCAAGCAGTCCAGACCCTAAAATTGGGCGTTGAATTAGCTGTGAAGGTAATTCACACACAATTATTTTCTTTCACCAAAATATATTTGGTAACTTCTGTAGACATCCCAAATGGGGTGGGTGTTAAAATTTAAAAAAAATAGTAGAAAAGTTTCTACTATAGTAGAAAAAAAACTATTGCATAAAACAGTTTTAAGTTGTATCTTTTTTGCCGTGGTATAGTATTAATTTTTCCATTTAGATGTCTTGAAAAGGTCTTAAAAGTCTTTAAATTTGCACTTGGGAAATGTGCAGATACCCTGAATAACGGTCTGTCCGATCAAGCCCTCAAAACTCTCGGCCGGTGGTCCTCCGACGCCTATCACTCATATATCAGATCAAATCTCTGATCTGAGGAAGCGCACCTCGCACACTCCCATTGAATTTGCTCAGCGTGGTTCTGGCCATAGGGTCCTTCATCTTCAAATGCAATTTTTGGGGTGTATGGCGGAATCCTGCCCGACTCCTGGCGGCGCAGTCGACTCCGGCACGATTCCGCGAAGCCCTTCAGGACCATGGCCAGAGATCTCGCCAAACATGCTTTTCTATTATGCTTTTATGTATTATGCTTTTATGTCTTTATGCAAATTCAGGAATGTGAACTAGTGAAATGGCGTTTTACAAACGGAAGTTCGGGAGGAGCGTGACGGAATTTGCCACGCCTCCTTCTTCAATCAGTCAGGTTATTTATTCGCAGTCTACCTGCCGAAGTTGCAGCATCGGTGTTACTCCGCTCGCAACCCACCACCTCCCCTTACGCCTCCTGTCTTCCATAGTTAAAGAATAAGGGGATGTATGGCGGAATCCTGCCCGACTCCTGCCGGCGCAGTCGACTCTGGCACGATTCCGCGAAGCCCTTCAGGACCATGGCCAGAGATCTCGCCAAACATGCTTTTCTATTATGCTTTTATGTATTATGCTTTTATGTCTTTATGCAAATTCAGGAATGTGAACTAGTGAACAAAACGAAGCAGTAAAGTGCTAAAAAAATTAGTTCAGAAAGGTGAGGACAGTGGAGGGGCGAAGAGGAAGGCAGAGTCTGCAAATGTAAACAGGCCACAAACATATAAGACAGAGTGGGAAAAAAAACCCACTTTTGCAGGATGGCTAAAACTGTACCAGGAAATGATGCTAAAGCAGTCTGTCATTGTTGCAGGATGGCTAAAACCTGTCCCAGGAAATGATGCTAAAGCAGTCTGTTCCAGGAAACTATACTAAAGCAGTCTGTCGTTGTTGCAACGTCCAAACAGTGGCAGGGATCACAGTTTTAAAAAATCATGAAAAGTCCAAGAAACATACAGATAAAAAGAAAAATCTAGCCCCATCACAAAGGTCCATAGCACAATGCCTACAGAAACCGTCTGGAAAAAAAAAGTTAGATGAATCTGAGAAGAATGCTGAGATCAAGTTCACAGGGTTCATGGCAGAGCACAACGAATGAGAATCTCATACCATTTGGTCTTGGTCTTAAAAGATTTTTTACAAATAGCCCAAAATATGACCCTTGGGGGCACAAAGACGACTGCTATAACCAAGTATGTCATTGGGGATTGTTATTCTGAAAGTAACATGAATTCTTAAAATAAAGAAATTCAGTGATTCCATTGACAAATCAACTGACATAGGTGATGTAAAAACGCTATGTGTAGTTGTTTGGTTTTTTGATGAGGGACTAAGGATGATTCAGAACAGGTTTTGGAAACTGGTACAACTCTTCTCGAACACAGATGACCACAGACATGCTAGCGAGTGAGCCACTGCGGAACGACTTTACGCCAAGATGATGAAGTCATACACTGACGCAGGTGTACCACTCCAAAAGGACCATGGGGTGCAGCTCGCACACCTGCAATGACCCTTGGTCTTAAAGCAAGGAGCCAAAATCCAGTGAAATTCCAGGTACAATGACTGTCCTGTCATGCTATCCATGAAGTGATTCAAAGATTACACAGTTCACATCCAGACACTGCTTCCTTTTATGTAGATTTTAACTTGCTTTTAAATTGCTTACCTGTGTGAATTTGCATGTTTTATTTTCGCTTTTTGTCTGTATTATGATAGGACAGTAGATAGTGATAGGCAATGAGTTTGAAAGAGATGGGCAAGGTTATGACGCCTGAGTCTACTGAGCCACGGTGCTATTTGAGTGTTTTAGCATGTTACAAAATCATTAAAATGAATGACAAAATATGGACTAGGAGTCTGGCTTCCATTTTACCTGCACATTGATACTGTACTGTTCTAGGAGAATGTGTGAGGGGGCATGGCAACAGTAGATAGGGGGGGGGGGGGGGCTAGTTAAGATAATTCTAAAGGCCTGGCACTAACAGGGGGCCTCAGAGAATATTTTAATATTCCTCCTCATTTTATCATCTTCAAGTTCTCCTGACCCATCCTCTTCTTCTGGATGCCAGAGCTCTGATGAAGAGGACCAGAAGAAATCAAAAAAGAAGTCCAACAAGAAGTCCAAAAAGACCCACAAACACCTACCCCTAGATTCCCATAGTCGTTCAAGAAGTAAGTAGAAATAATAATTATTATTATTATTCTTTACTAATACTAATTATTATTATTATTTTTATTATAATAATTATTAGTTTTCTTACCCAAAATTAACCTAAATAGTTTGTATGCCACAAGCCAAATGGGGGGCCCCCATCCCCTCTTCCTTTTTTTTGCATGCTCTGGACATGCTGAATGTGAATTTGGGATGGAGGAAGTTGGGACAAGTCTCAAGTGCATGTTAAATCACATCCAGAGATCTTAGGCTTTCAGAAAATATGTAGTTTATTCTGTTTAACCCATTTACTCCTAAAATGCCTACTAAAAACGCCTATAGAATCCTATGGCATTCTAAATAACCTTATTTCCTGAGGGTTTTCTGAAAAAATACTAAAATAAGTCAACGTCTACCAAAATTGAATATCTAAGCCTCTGTAGCACCTAGAAACATGAAATAAAAAGCATGCTGCGCTACGCAGCAACCAGCGGGAGGTTCAATGCTGCGCTATGCAGCAACAGGCGGGAGATAGAATGTTGCGTCATGCAGCATCAGGCGCGAATGGGTTAACCTGTGTATGTACTCTTGGTTCATTCCTGTTTCAAAATATTTAGGGTAAGGCTATTTGCACCCCTGGTACAATTAGCAGTGTATGCTATTCGTACCCTGGTGCAATAAGAAGTGAATTCTATTCGTATCAATGTATGCTATTCGTACCCCGGTGCACACAGCAATGTGTCCTATTAGTACCCCGTCTGGTACAAATATCAGTGTATGCTATTCGTACCCCGGTGCACACAGCAAAGTGTTCTATTAGTACCTTGTCTGGTACAAATATCAGTGTATGCTATTTGCACCCCTGTGCATTTAATCTGGCATATTGATCACACAATGTAATAATATATATATTTTTTTTTTTTAAAACAAGCAACATGTTTTTTTTTTTTTGTTACATAACAGAGTGTGAATAGCTCAGCTGTGTAATATACACTCTGAATAAGGTATGCTGTTTGCATCAATGTACAGTTAGAAGTGGATGCTATTCGTACCCAGGTGTTTATAGTACTGCATGCTATTTACACCCTGGTGCATGAACTAGCTAATTGTTGTAATCAAAACTTCCGTTTGAGAACCGATTTCTTGTTCAAATTGCGTGCCTTCTCTTCAGAGACGTTGGTACACATGCACACTCACTCCGCCAAAACGCATCACACGAGAATCGAACCCCGGTCTCCTGCGTGCCAGCCCTTACCTGTGACCACTGCACTATCTGCTTCAACAAGAAGTTGAAGTTTGCAGGTAAACTTATAGTTTATAGGCCTGAACGTCATATTCACGAAATTTCTGTTAGCTAACAAACTGACGGTTGTATGTGTCCACTGAACAAAGATTATGAGTGAAGAATTCTGAACGGTTTCATCTGTTCAAATTAAAGTTGAGATGGAAAAGTTGTGTTTTATTAACATTAAATGAAAATGAAAACTGTCATTTTCAATGGGCATAGCTGAAACAGAGTAGTAATTCCAATCATAGCCCTGTTGCACAAGCTTGCCGAGTGCTGTCGATTGGAAGGAGAAGGAAAGAATTTGGAAAAACATTGACCAAATAGCGAACCGGCAGCTTACGCTCACTGAATGGTACCGAAAGTGTTTCACTGGTAACATTCAGCTTTACATTCACCATGGCCAGACCATGCAAAACAAGTTGATTTCTAGAAGGGGGGGGGGGTGGCCTATTGGCTATATCATTTGTAGGAAAACAGCTGAGTGCAATCTAATTTTTTTTGGTTTGTTTGTTTGTTTCCTCTTTTAAAGTGACAACTGAGGAGGGTGTCGTAAGGCGTTACAAACAAGCTTTCAAGTTGTTCAAAAAAGTAGGCTCAATGAAACGTGCCTTTGACCGGATTAATGTGGAAAGTAGGCTCAATGAAACGTGCCTTTGACCGGATTAATGTGGACAGTAGGCTCAATGAAACGTGCCTTTGACCGGATTAATGTGGACAGTAGGCTCAATGAAACGTGCCTTTGACCGGATTAATGTGGACAGGAACGCCATAGCCAGAACGGCAATTGTTGGGGAACTGGCGATGGTGTTCCCTGATGTGCTGAAAAAGGTCCAATTGTTGGGGGACTGGCAATGGTGTTCCCTGATGTGCTGAAAAAGGTCCAATTGTTGGGGGACTGGCAATGGTGTTCCCTGATGTGCTGAAAAAGGTCCAATTGTTGGGGAACTGGGGATGGTGTTCCCTGATGTGCTGAAAAAGGTCCAATTGTTGGGGAACTGGTGATGGTGTTCCCTGATGTGCTGAAAAAGGTCCAATTGTTGGGGAACTGGCGATGGTGTTCCCTGATGTGCTGAAAAAGGTCCAATTGTTGGGGAACTGGGGATGGTGTTCCCTGATGTGCTGAAAAAGGTCCAATTGTTGGGGAACTGGCGATGGTGTTCCCTGATGTGCTGAAAAAGGTCCAATTGTTGGGGAACTGGCGATGGCGTTCCCTGATGTGCTGAAAAAGGTCCAATTGTTGGGGAACTGGCGATGGCGTTCCCTGATGTGCTGAAAAAGGTCCAATTGTTGGGGAACTGGTGATGGCGTTCCCTGATGTGCTGAAAAAGGTCCAAGAAGCACAAGAAGCGGAGTCAGAAAAGATTGCCGATTTTGCAGAGAGGTGCCGTCATGCTGTAACTGAGGAAATGAGTGCAGTCCTCGTAGCCAAAAAAGAGTGGGGGGCTTCTGCCCAGGGGGTCAGGATTTGGATGGTTAGCTTCAGCAAGTTAGCATGGCATTTGGCCGCCGACATCTTTGAAAACATGGCGTTACATGGTTGCAACTTCCGGCACCAGTTTGCATTGGTAGATGCTTCATTGACAGCTCATGCACGAGTTTCGAGTTGGGCACGAGCGCCGTTGCGCGAGCATGGTGGTGAACCATTTCTCTGCATTTCCTGGAAGACGATGAGCGACTTGTAGGCCTACCTGGATTACGCTCCGAACTTCAGACATACAGCTTAGTTTAATATTGTACAAGGTTATTATGTGGCGACTAAACTAATACAAAGAAAATATTAGTAAATGTCGCCATATTGTCAATGTTTGTGTTATTTGTGTGTGAGTTTTTTTGAGAACGCACAGCGTATGGGCAGCTGGTTTGTGCCTAAGTAGCCCATGACAACGAAACGCAGCTTTGGGTTCACGTTTATCCCCTGACGAAAAATAATATAGGCCTAGTAGTGTCTTCATTGTCTTCATATAGGCCTATAATACTCCATTGATGTTCAGTAATGCCTCATCATACACCCATGCCCTGTAGCCTACTGTGTTATTGTACTAGCATGTCCACAATAACGTAGTCTATTTCTACAAGATTAGTCTATAATAATAGGCCTATGTTGTCTCAAAATACTACCAGATCTCTGTATTTGTAAAATGTCCCTCGGGATGAATAAATCTATTTCTCTGTCTGTCTGGTTCTTTTTTGTAATGGTCTCCTAGTAATTATGACAAAATCAATGTCTGATTATTGGTTTGCTTTTCAGCGACAATTATGGTGCATTTCACTGAAATCATGCTGCCTGCAATGAAATCTAATCAGACCAATTAAGCCTACAGCCAATAGCTGGGTTTCAGTCACGTGACGATTATGACGTGGCAAGGCGGCGCGATTTCAAATGGAGGGCAGGACGTCTATGAAGTTAGCGTAAACATGGAGGACACCGTTACAGAGAGCCCGTATTGTATGGAGTTAGAGCCCGTTTCAAGACACAGATACAAGGAGTTGATTGACAAATGGTAGACGATTGGAGCAGCCGTAAACTACACAAAACATAGGCATTATTTCAGACGGCAGATCCTCAGCTAGTTCTACTTCACTTCCTGCCCTCCATCTGAATTTCGCGGTGTCGCGAAGCAGCACTGTGACGTCACGTGAAACCAAAGAATAGCCCCTGTTCACACCTGCTTTAAATAGATGTAGTGTTACCTGAATAGTTCCCCATCCAGATTGCATAGTGTCACATCTGATTGATATAGTTACAAGACTTGCAGACATTTAAAATGCCTGGATGCTCAGCAATTAATTGCTCAAACCGCAATATACCTGAATGCCAAGGTGTGCGCTTCTATAGGTAAGTTGTTTCATTTGCATGACTTCATTTCAACAACCTACAAGTGTAAGGTTAACAAGCTGCAAGTCTTACATTGTGCACCTGCACACTGAAGGATTTTAATACCAGTCCAAAGCATTAGGCAAAGTAAATTATCCTAAAAATTCACATCACACTATAGACCTTTAACAGAAAATCCAAAGCAAACTACATTTTTATTAATTAGAATCTTTTATTAATGAGTTCATCATTTGTGCAACATATACTCTGCATTATTATGTAAAGATGAACTAACTAAGTCACTGCATGCGCGCACGCACACAGATTTCCTTTCCGGCAAAAATGCTACATCAGTGGCTGCTGAATATGAGACGGCCAAAATGGACCCCCCCCCCTCTCACTCTCGTCTGTGCTCCATACATTTTGACAAGCAGTGTTTCTACACAACCCCTGGAGGCCAAGTGTGTCTAACTGAAAAAGCAGTACCCACCATATTCTCCTTCCCTAACCATCTGCAGTACCCACCATATTCTCCTTCCCTAACCATCTGCAGTGCCCACCATATTCTCCTTCCCTAACCATCTGCAGTGCCCACCATATTCTCCTTCCCTAACCATCTGCAAAAGCTGGGTAAAAAAAGAACAAGGTAAGGTGCTGGGTAAGAACACAACATCAAGCAACGGACCACAGCTACTGTAAAGTAGGGATGTGACGCTCGAAGCTGACGTTTCGAAACAGTGTCGAGCTTCCGAAACGCAAGTGTTTCGAACAGTGTTTCGAAGTGTGGTTCAAAATGCCCATGTCACGTGACCATGGCTTCGTGGTGTTTCAATTTGGTTTGGACAGGTGGCACACTTGCCGCGCGAGCCAATTACCCGAGTAAACACCTGTTTGATCTAAATTACAAAGTCCCAGAATGCTTAAAAGTCATTCAAACACATCCTATCTTTGTGGGTTTTTTGTGAGGAGAGAGATTTTGAGAGATATAGCGACATAGAGATATAGCGATTTATAGTGCATTCTTGTGATTGATAGGTTAGTGATAGGCTATAGATTAATTGACAGGCTAGAGACAGACAGTGAGCGATAGTTTAGATAGATATAGTCTAGTGACGTTAATATTTAGATAGTAGCAGAAGTAAAAAAATATATGACTGATGCCTTTATTTCAAGAACAGCTGACCCTTTGAAATACTGGTAGGAGAGGAGAGTGGTTTATCCAAACCTAACTGTGATGGCAAAAAAATATTTGTGCATGCCAGCAACAAGTGTGCCTTGTGAAATATGTTTTTCCAAGGCTGGGGAGGTTTATTCAAAAACAAGAAACAGATTAAATGCCAAGACGGCAGAACAACTGTTATTCCTAAATAAAAATGTATGTTGACATACAAAAAATGTGTTGTTTATTTTTCCCATGTTGTACCTGATTAGTCTAACCTGCTTCACATGTATCCTTTATTTCCCTACAACATGTTCCCCAAAAAAACCCTGGGCCATAAGCATAGCCTACATTTTAAAACCATTGTAGCATTTTCCTCTCCAGCATATTCCAAAGGATAATGTAGCCTACTATGAAACTGAAATAACAAAACATCTAACTGGCAGATATAAAAATGTTCTTATTATTGAAGGCATATACTAGTCTGAAATTTCTAAGCACCAGCAGGGAGTCGAACACCGGCCGCTCCGGCCGAATGCAAGTGTGTTAACCACTGAACCACGTAGCTGTGGACGAAATCTTGCGTTCCGTTCATGTTGGCTATTTATATTCTTCGTCTGAAGCACTAGATGTCACCATGGAGTTACGCGTGTCGGATTGTTTCGAAACCTCGACACATTCCGGCGCAATTGCTTCGAACGTTTCGTTGTTTCACAAAGCCTCGTTCTGCCCATCCCTACTGTAAAGCAGCCTTTTTGTCCGAGGATGTCACTGATAATGAAGAGGAGGGTTTGGTGATGGGGAAAGGCAGGTATTGATAATGGGGAGGACGAGGAGAGTATGAATGTTTCAGGGTTGTGCAGGAGGACCCAAGTGCAAGACTCAACCAGGCAGACTTACAGACAAAACAGAATTTATTTTTTAACACAAACTTTACATTTAAAGATTTTTTTACTTACATACATATGGGCTTTGACTAGACAAACAGAGAGACGATCCGACAAGGAACAGAGAAACAGGAGGGTAGAAATACACAGAGCAATTAACAGAGAGACAGAGGACTGGACGAAACCAACGAGACAACAGGGAACAGGTGAGGAGGCAGAAATGGAGGGAAAACTAACAAGACAGGAAGCACAGACCAAATAAGGAGATGGGGCGGAGACAGATGACAGGCAGGTAACACAAAGCACATGTGGAACAGGCAAAGGCAAACACAGGATAATACACAAAATGGCCACCAGGGTAACACAAACTCCAACGGTCCGGGCCAGATCCTGACAGGATGAAGTGGAGCAGGATTTTGATTTTGATGCAGAGGAGTCAGGTATGGGTGACTGGGAGGAAGAGAAGGGTATGGATGACGTGGAAGAGGAACTGGGAAATGAGCACATTGTGGTACATGATCATTGTTACCCTAGCACAACAGAGACATCCAATGTTCTTCTAGACCATGCATACATGGTCAATGATTCACCACAAACACTGAAACGCAAGTAAATGTGGTGGAATGTAAACTCCAAGAATGCCGCAAACGGATAAATGTCCAAAATGACAGAATTAACAAATTAAAAAACAAAGTTCACAGTCTATCCTCGGTCATCCTTGAGTTGAAGCAGAAAGCGCTTATCTCGTCTCAGTGTGCTGAGCTGCTAGAGGGCTCCATATCTGGTGTGCCTGGAAATGCTGCTGGAAATGGAAATGCTGCTGAGAGTTACAAGAAATAGGACGTCTATTAGAATTTCAGAACAATTAAGAACATTTGCCTTAACCTTACACTTCTATTCTGCTAAGGCTTACGAGTATGTGCGCCAGTCCTTCGATCTCGTCCTTCCAACCCACCAAACCATCCAGAGCTGGTACAACTCGGTGGATGCAGATCCTGGATTTACCAAGGCATCCTTTTCTGCACTCCAGTGTCATGTGGAGGACAATAAAAAACAGGGTAAAGAAACTATCTGTTCTCTCATGATGGATGAGATGTGCATTAGAAAGCAAGTTGAATATTCTGGAGGTAAAATTCATGGCTATGTGGATGTAGGTAGTGGCCAAGTAAACTACTCTTTACCTGAAGCCAGAGAGGCATTAGTGGTCATGGCAGTGTCCATTAATGAATCTTGGAAGATCCCTGTTGCCTATTTCCTCATCAATGGTTTGACTGGGGAAGAGTGAACAAATATGATGAGAGAATGCTTGCACCGGCTCCATGCCACTGGTGTGCTAGTAGTGTCTCTCACCAGTGATGGCACAGCATGCAATTTTAGCATGTTTAGGGAGCTGGGAGCCAAGCTTCAGGTTCCACACATGGAAGCTTCTTTCCCTCACCCTGCTGATCCCTCGCAAAATATCTGTTAAGTGTTGTTGGATGCATGCCATATGATCAAGCTCTTACGAAATGCCTTAGCGGATGGTGGTGTTTTTCAGACTCCTGATGGAGGGAAAATAAAATGGCAGTATTTAGCACATCTAAATAAATTGCAGGAGGACGAGGGCTTACGCCTGGGCAACAAGTTGAAAATGGCCCATATTGAGTGGCAAAAACCAAAAATGAAAGTCAACCTGGCAGCTCTAGTGTGGCAGACGCCCTTGTCTACTGTGATAAAGACCTCCACCTCCCTCAGTTTAAAGGGTCTGAACACACGGTAGAATTCCTGAGAACAGTAGATGCTGCCTACGTAATCGGACTCATTGCCAGCTGCCGAAGTGTTCTGACTGTGTTCCGTGACTTACTGCTGCCTTCCGATGCACAGTGTAAGTATTTGCTGACTTACAAATTAAGTCAGGACCATCTTGAGCTGTTTTTTGCTGCCATTAGGGCCAGGGGAGGCTGCAATAACAACCCTAATGCTATCCCGTTTAAAGCTGCATACAAGCACCTACTTCTGAAGCACCAGGGGCCTCATGTACAAAGACTTGCGTGGATTTCATACTAAAACATTGCGTATGTGCAAACCTGAAAAGTAGCGTACGCACAAAAAAATCCTGATTTATGAAACTGTGCGTACGCAGCATTCCATGCAGCCTTTCTTTGTACATCCCAATTAACGTGAAATTAAGCGTACATGCACGAGCATTACACTCCACCCTCTCTCCTCCCTCAATCACACTCATTTTAATATGCTAACTAGAAGGCCACTCGAGAGCGCAGACCTCCGCGAAGACAAAATGGCCTATCCCGCAATATTAATAACAATGAAAACTCATTTGTGGATCCATTCATACTCGAACCTGCTCCAAAGTTTAATAATTGAAATCATCAAATTAATTTAAAAAAAAAGTATCTCCAGCGAATGCGAGGTAGAAGTGTTTATCCGACAAAATGGCAATAATCGTACGTCTTTATCATCTGTAATTAATAACAAAAAAAAACAGTAGTGGCAGAGCGTAGCAGTGGCTAGCTATAGGGTCAGAGACCGTGATAGAATTATTGGTCAGTCTGCAAGTAGGTGACAGGGTTCGCATGACTGGGTTTGATGTATTTGAACCATTACAACACAACTGCATTAATTAAAAAAAACAAACGTGTCCAAGTAGGCTACCACGCATCGCGCACTCGAGGTGGAATAAACAAAGTTGATCCAGGCCACATCGCCACAACATTACGATTTCTGGATCATTTCCCTATATTTGCACACAAGTGTGACAACAATAATGCGAATGCTTACTCGAGGAAAGTCAAAGTATCCTATGCAGTCAATCACACTAAGGAAAATAGCTTATGTCCGCGCTTATTAGTCAGCCTATTGTGGTGGATTTCTATGACTTAACGGATGCATGTATGGTTTTTATAAACTTTGATATTACTGCAATTATTATGAGACTTCAAGGCCTGTACACATCTTAAACAGACCAGACCAGCAGTCAAGGAGTGGCTCAGTGACACCTGGCTAGATGGTCGAGGTGAAGGAGTTCACAGTGAACTAGATGGCCGAGAGCGAGAGGATGATGTAATTGGATGATGTAATGGTGGTAACAGCGAGGCCAAGTAACAGGTGGCAAGATAAGAAGCCCTGTTACAACTGGAAAAAAACAGAATCTGGGAAAAACCCAGAAGAAGACAGTTTTGCATATAATTTATGCATGATGAGACAATGGGTTCCACCAATAGTCGTAACCTTGGTGGATGCTGATAGGCCAACAGGTGTCTTTCGAGGGAGGCGAGAAGGCCCAACTTCAAGGTTAAGGAGTATAAAAGATAGGCCGCAGCCATTTTGATTTCAGATCTCATCGGGGGCGCCAGCTGATGACATCTCACATCACCCTATTGCTTGACACCTGGTCTGGACATCGTTTAGGCTGGACTATCATTGCAATACGGTGAATAAAGATCAACAGTCTTCAGAGATCTCCTGTCTGCATTGTCTCCTTCGGACGCTTTGTTCCAGAGTGCTAATTAGTAAGTAGTTAAGTGATAAATTGTTCATTGGATTCGGAAGTGGACCGGTTTTTCCACGACACTATCTATGCTATCTATATGTGTAGGCTATAGGTTTATCACAGGTTTTGTGGAAAGTTCTTCAAAATCTGAAATGTTTGATAAGTCAGTCATCAACAATCGTGTAACCAAATATCGGCGCTGTGTAAGCTATAGGTTTCACATTCCCTTTTAATTCGTATCCTATAATAAGTCTACAGTTGTCATCACAGATAGGTTGTTCCATAACTTAGTAGAATTTGAGCATGTTGCATGTCCATTTATATAGAAACATAGGCCTACTTTCGAAGTCATTCGAATCATTTTTAATAATCCATGTACAAAGCTTGCGTACGCACAAAAATGCTGCGTACGCCACTTCTCACGCTCACGTCCGGATGTACGAAGACTGACTTGAACGTGAGAATGTGCGGTCCTCCACGCAAACTTCATGTCTGGCGTACGCACATTTCCAATGTGTATCGTCAGTTGGCGACACTTAGAGGCAATGCAGCGCAACAACATTAGTTGATCGCGAGTCTAGGCCTTTATTTGCACAGTATATTGTGAAACGTGGGTTATTAAAAATGATAACACTTTGAAAGTAGGCCTATGTTTCTATATTTGGACATGCAACATGTGCAAATTCTACTAAGTTATGCAACAACCTATCTATAATGACAACTGTAGAATTATTAGAGGATAAGAATTAAAAGGGAATGTGAAACGTAGCCTACACAGCGTCGATATTTGGTTACGCGATTGTTGATGACTGGCTTATCAAACATTTCAGATTTTGAAGAGCTTTCCACAAAACCTGTGATAAATGGGGTCGGCGTCACGCATTTGCCCATGCCTTAACATTTGCCGAGTGTTTTCCCTCATCTTCGATAGTTTTCATTTTAAAAGAAATACATATGGGACAGGATCCTGCATGTGAATAGATAGGCTGACTAATAAGAGCGAATATAAGCTATTTCCCTTAGTGTGATTGACTGCATAGGATACTTTGACTTTCCTCGAGTAAGCATTCGCATTATTGTTGTCACACTTGTGTGCAAATATAGGGATATGATCCAGAAATCGTAATGTTGTGGCGATGTGGCCTGGATCAACTCCACCTCGAGTGCGCGATGTGTGGTAGCCTACATGGACACGATTGATTTAATGTTTTTTTTTAATGAATGTTGTGTTGTAATGGTTCAAATGCAACAAACCCAGTTATGCGAACCCCTGTCACCTACTTGCAGACTGACCAATAATTCTGCCACAGTCTCTGATCCTATAGCTAGCCACTGCTACGCTCTGCCACTACTGTTTTTTTTTTAAATAATTACAGATGATAAAGACGTAAGATTCTTGCCATTTCGTCGGATAAACACTTCTACCTCGCATTCGCTGGAGATAAACTTTTTTTTATTAATTTGATGATTTCAATTATTAAACTTTGGAGCAGGTTCGTGTATGAATGGATCCACAAATGAGTTTTCATTGTTATAAATATTGCGGGATAGGCCATTTTGTCTTCGCGGAGGTCTGCGCTCTCGAGTGGCCTTCTAGTTAGCATATTAAAATGAGTGTGATTGAGGGAGGAGAGAGGGTGGAGTGTAATGCTCGTGCATGTGCACTTAATTTCACGTTAATTGGGATGTACAAAGAAAAGCTGCGTGGAATGCTGCGTACGCACAGTTTCATACATCAGGATTTTTTTGTGCGTACGCTACTTTTCAGGTTTGCACGTACGCAATGTTTTAGTATGAAATCCACGCAAGTCTTTGTACATGAGGCCGCTGTATGCTACAGTAAAATGAGATCCCTACTAGTAGGGGAGACCGGGGCTGGTTGTCTCACGGGTTGGTTGTCACATTGCTTATTCCAGGCACACTAGGTGGCGCTGTGGTAAAATTTTGATATCAAACTGTTACCCTTTGATAGCTTACTCATTTGCACTAGGAATTTTGCTGAGCAGACACACAACATTAGCCTGGTCCTTACCGCCTGTGACTAAGTTTCTCTTCGTCATACAGTCTGGAACAAAGTAATAATAATCTGTCTCCGTAATGGGCAGATGCTTATTTCGAGGTTTAAAATCATTCCCTCATCAGTTCCCTTAACCAATTAGCAATGTTTGGTAACGACGTATGCTGTGCGCCGGAGTTCAGGCTCTTACACGCTTACCACTTCCGCTCTCAGTAGTAAACAGACCGCTGGCTAGTATGTAGGCTACCTGACTGCCAGGGCAGTCTCTTTGTAGTGGATAATCTCTAACTTGCGCCAGCCACAGACCGAGAGTTGTATACCAAAAGCGTCATGTCACCGAGATTATATCAGCTCTTGTCACACGCCAGTTTTCCTCTTATCTCTTCTGGCCGCTTATCACACGATTGTTGTTCTACGCAGCCTGGTGACTTCGTCGGAGCTACGGAGCTTACTTCATCCTACAGGGGCTGTTCAGACTTCACTCTCGGATAAATTGGATTGTACTGACGACCTACGTGTTATTTAACCTGGAGCTTGCTCAGTTAAACAAACAGTTGTTAGGCATAAAACAACGCAGCCTCACCTTGAGCCATGCTCGGTGACTGGCTAACGTTACTGTCCACAAGCACGGTAGCCTCGCCTGGAGCCCAGCTCAGCCACAGGCTAGCCTCTGACAAACACGGAGCGGTTTACCTTGTGCCCAGCTCGGTAACCGCTAGTCCCAGTCAAGCATAATCACAGCAGCCTTGCCTTGGGCCCCGCTCGGTAACCGGCTAGCTCACGTCAAGACACACCACCTCGCCTTGAGCCCCGCTCGGTAGGCTAGCTAGTAGCTAACATTCCATTCCTTAAATAGGCCTATGCCGCATTGATTTTGTAAAGGTAATTTGAGAGTAGGGGGGAGAATAACGAGCAGCAAACGTTTATTTTAAAACATGAAAAGTAGTGATGCATGTAGTACACTTGTGCGTTTAGGTTTAGCTATCACCATCTGATAAATCAAACTTTTCCCAAAGCCAGTTGGAAGGAGAGCTACAACGTCCTTGCCATTTATAAAATTGACAAGACAAGCCTCTTGCTCCTGCTTTAATTGTGTGATGCCCTCGAGAGTTGCGACAACTTCGCGGATAGCTTCTAGCGTCTCTTCCTCCGTCGCCATTGTTGCTGTGCTGTTGGACTACAAGCTTATCGCTGGACTACAAGCAACTCGGCAGGCAAGATCCGCGTCATCATTCAACTGTTCGCTGATTGGCGCGGTCGTACTCGAGCCGCATACTGTGGGTTGGGCCAGACTACGTGCGAGGCTGAAATCAAATTTTGACCGGAAGTACGTAGGATGGTAACACCAGGCTAACACAACATTGAGGTGAGGAGACAATTTTTAAATTTCATGGGTCAGAGTAAATTTTCATGTTAGTGTTGTTTTTGTATTGAGAGCTTGTAGGATATTAGTAATTCAAAAACAAAACACTCATTATAAAGCCAAAGGTAGTAGCTTTATTTTGAGTCATATTTTAGCTATCAAGTTAAAGCCATGTGGCAGCTAGGTAAACATCTTTGTCAAGAGGTCAGTTGGGGATGGTTGTCACATAGCTCATGGTTAGACAACCAACCCTAGAATTAGTTTCTTTTTTCAACTGAGGATGTGCAGACAGTGATATCTTGTGTCTTTATTGGTAGAATGGTCAGGAACTTCAAGAGAAAGACAGAGAGGGGCAGAACACCAGCAGACATTATACTTTTGGCTGTGAGGCAGGTGAAGCTAGAAGGCAAAAGTATACGTAGGACAGCTAAAGAATTCAATATTAACTACAGGACATTGACCCGTTACTGCCAGATGTCAGATGATGACATCCAGGGTGGCGCTACCACTCTCTCAGTGCCAGTTGGCTATAGAAAAAATTGCCAGATTTTCAACAGTCACCAAGAACAGCAGCTGAGAGATTACATATTAAAGGCCTCTGAGATCTATTATGGTCTCTCTCCCAAAGAAGTGCGCAGTCTGGCTTACCAGTTTTCTGTGTCACAGCAAATTAAAATTCCACAGTCCTGGAGTGACACTAGTCAAGCCAGTGCTGACTGGTTCAGTGGCTTTCTGAAGCGCCATCCTTCTCTCTCCATACAATCACCTGAGGCCACAAGCTTGGCTCGACAAACACTTGTCACAATCGCCGCTGCTGTTTCTGCCACTAGGAACAGCATCCCCCCCTTATTTTGTTTTCCCAAGAGTCTATTACAGAGATTACTAACTTAAAAATGGGCCTGTTGGAAGTAGAGGTGGAGCAAACGTATCTGGATGGATGAAGGAGCATTTTGTGGATTTTCTGAAGCATTTTGTCAGCCACACGAAATGTCCAAAAGAGAAGCCCTCTCTGCTGCTTTTGGACAACCACGGATCACATCTCTGTGGATGGCCTTGACTATGCCAAAGAAAATGGTGTGGTCATGTCTGTCCTTTCATCCACACTGCTCACACAAGCTTCAGCCCCTTGACAGGTCAGTGTATGGACTTTTTAAGAAGCATGTCAGCTCTGCCTGTCACACCTGGATGCTGCAAAACTACTAGCCTTCCAGCTAAAACATGCTCATGGAATTGGAATCAAAAACTGCAGTAGCCTAATATTAAGCAGCATCAATAAACCAAAAATACCTGTCATTCACTGCACGATGATATTGTCCGGTGATAACCGCATACCATCTGGTTGGCTAAGTGAGGTGACTGTTTTTCGTCACTCTACAGCACTAGTTTTTAACATCCCAGATAGCAAATATCAGGCAAACATCACTCAATTCAACACGAAACACCTGTGAACACCCTTAATTCTAACGTCCATTACTGATTACACTATTTCCACTGTAGCCTATAACGTTAAATGAACGTGCTAAATTACTTGTCCCGGCGGCCTATTGTGTGACATTGGCATATTATTGCAGGACGATATTATCGTCCTGCAAACAATAACGTCGTTTAGCCACAATGTCATTATGTTTACCTGCAAATTAACTTTAATGCATCTTTACAAAGATATGTGGTTATTGCGTTCTCACCATAGCCCAGCGTTTCTCAAACTGTGGGTCGCGGAGACATGCCAGGTGGGGCGCGAACTGACGTGAAAAACAGGAGTTTTTTAATGTATTTTTCTATCTGTAGCCTAGGCCCAGGTAGCACCCGATGTGCAATGGACGCACTATGTTATTAATAGGGAAGCGCTCGTATCAAGGCAGCTTAGTCCCGACCTGAATGAGATTTTGAACGAGGTTGTGAGAGTGGTGAATTTCATGAAGACCCGGCCCTTAAAACCACGTCTATTCTCCGCACTTTGCGAGGAGATGGTAGCTGACCAAAAGGCTGTACTGTTTCAGTGAGGCAAGGTGGCTTTCCCGAGGTAAAGTGCTGTCGCGCGTATTTGAGCTCCGAGTTGCCTCTTCTTGGAGGAAGAGCGCATGTTTGAATCTGCAAGCACGTTCACTAAGAACATTTCTTGACGAAGCTGGCCTACCTTAGCGATATATTTGGAAAGCTCAATGAGTTAAATCTCCAGTTACATGGCAAAGACAAACACCTACCTTACCTAGCAGATAAGATTACTGCATTCACAAAAATACTTGAGGTATGGGACAGGCGCCTCGATCGCGACAGTATTATGCCTTTGAGAATCTGAGTGAAATCGCTGACACGTCTGATTCGGAAGCCACTCTTGTGATCCCATGTATTAAACAGTAGGCCTACATCACATCCCTGCAAAGTTTATTTTAAAAATATTTCCCAACCAGCAGTGCTCAGTATGACTGGATTATGGATCCATTTAACGCAGCATGTTGGTATTTCATTGAATATATTGTACAATGCTGTAAAATATTGGCCTATTCTTCCTAATATGTTGCTGGAAAACAGAAATATGTATGTTTAATTTACAATGGCACATTATGTATTTATTTATTATTATATCTGCAGCACCAGCTGATTTTAACTCTGCTGAAGAAGATATATTTAGAACTTGTCATTATTTCAATAAATTTGACTTTGAATTTTAAGCTTGACCTACCACTTTCTTAGAGCGATGAGGGACAGGTGGGGCTCGAAAATGCCCCCTTGATCAAAGTGGGTAATGAAAGAAAAAGTTTGAGAACCTGAGTAGCCTGTGCTCCTGTAGCCTACGTTAGAACTCCGGGACACAGGGCAAGCTTCGGCACCACTCATCTCCCAAACTGTTATCCCATCAGTGAACCAATGAGATAAACATGTGTCTGTGGCCAAGACCATAGACACTCAAAGAAACACGATGCACATTCCCGTGCAGTTTCTCCTCCCTTGCTAAAGCATCCAATTCGGATCGATGATATACCATTGTACCTTACGTTGTGTCCGTCTGTAACGTGGAATCTAATAGGCTAATTCTATCTGGTGCCGGAAACGAACACCCATGACATGCCTTTTTCATAAAGATGGCTGCGGCCAATTTCAAACTTTTTTGGCTGAAGAAGCTAGCCTAGCATGGTCCATTGAAATGAATGGGGGCGGGACTTAGTCACTCTCCAGTTATATATAATACCTCTATGCTTCTGCCTATTGTCCATAAATATACCTGAGTATACCTGATTTTGTTTTTTATCACTCATTATGTGCATTAGTTCAAATGCCCCGATAGTTCAGAGTTAACAATGAAACAGAGAGGTCACACAATACCGCAGCAGTGGCACATATGTTTTGTTTGGAGTTACCAAACAAACATGAGTTTTATGTGGTTCGGATTTTTTGTTTATTGTTTTATTTCTTATATTTAGGACAGTGTTCCATTTGGATGATATGTTAGCCTGGGAAAACCCAGACGTATCTCCGGCAAATTCGAGATTCGCTCTGAAAGTCCATCTGGCCAAGAATCCGTTCTAGCCCATTTCCAATTTTCCTAGATCTAGGCTACCTATGTTTAACTACTGTTTGAGTTCAGCAAGAATGGTAGTGGAAAGTGCCTTCGGACGCCTCAAAGGTCATTGGAGGTGCCTGTCCAAGCGACTCGACGTTGCCACTGCTTCCGTATCTGAAGTTGTTCTTGCCTGTTGTGTTCTTCACAACATTTGTGAGCTCAATAAAGAACATCGAACAAGTCATCCGCCCCGTGTCAGACCATGTTGCTCCACCAGGTGCACAGGCACAGGCTATCCGGGAAGCAATTACCGTATTTTCCGGACTATAAGTCGCACTTTTTTTCATAGTTTGGCTGGTCTTGCGACTCAGGTGCAACATATAAATAAATATATATTTATATATATGTTTTTTTCCCTCTTCATGACACATTTTTTGACTGTTGCGACTTATACTCCGGTGCGACTTGTAGTCCGGAAAATAAAGTATGTCAATTCTGTAAATGTTTACATTTGTGTGTGATGCTTTATAATTAAATATTGTTGTGGTTATGATTGTAAATAAAGACATTGATGATACAGACCTTCATGATGATTCCTGAGTGAAAGCCTTTAGGCTATATTATGCAAATAGGCCTATGCGATGCAGCTATTTACACGTCAGCACATATAGCCTATAGGCTACATGCCATCATTTAAGAACATTATCATCCACCTGTTCCGGAACTATGCTGTAGGCTATCTACTTAGCATAATAAAAGCAGAAAATGCATTCATTAGGTGAGAGGTGAAAACCTCTCATCCAAACTATTTTGACCTGCAGGCCTACATGTTATGCTCCCTAATTACCATAATAAAAACATGCATCTGTCCTGAGCCTACTCTCGTTCAAGAGCATTATCGCCTGTCCTCGAACAATACAGCAGGCATTCCTAGCATTAAAGTCCACAATGTTCTAAACAGGTGCAGTTACCAAAGCAATCGGTATACAATGCATTAAACATTACAATAAGAAGTGTGATTTCACTCGTTAGACGTCTACATTTAAATAACCACGGACTGGTATTAATACTTAGGCTGCATTTGTGAAGACTGGCGAATGTTAACTAGTAAAGTACATAGAAAGATTAAAATATAAAAGTTTTAATAGAAAGAAATGTGCTTGAACTATTTACAACTGCAAAATGAAACATCCAACAGTGCAATAATGTAACCAAAAATAGAGCCCTATAGCTGCAACATATGCAGTGCTAAAGATGTTTTTAAAAAATAGCAATATTAAAAACAACAAGATCAGTCCAGCTGCTGATAAGATGCAGACGGCCCGTTGTGTGACTCGTCCATGTGGAAGCTGGGGAATGGTGGCGGAGGAGAGTGGTAGGACGCTGCAGCAGGTGCACGGTAGTGGCGTGGGGTGCTGTGCTCTGGTACAGGAGCTGGGATTCTTGCAATCATGTCCCGCAAAAGGGAAGACTGCGCCTGCATTTCCCTTTGGATGTCCTTGAACATGTTAGCCAACATCCCCATCTGCTCTGCCCTCTCCCGCCTGTCGGCCTCCCATGTCACTCTCTCTGCCTCCTGCACCTCTCTCCAGAGCTGGTCTTCATACGCGTGTTGGTTCTCCAAACGAACGCGCTCTTCCTCCTTATCTTTTCGATCCAAGGCCAAGATCAGGTCTTGGATCTCCTTGAACACAAACTGGGTTTTGGTGGCTTTTTTTCGCCTTTTGCTGGAGGTTCTAGATAACATAATAAAACGTACTGAGTCAGGTTGTTTCATAGGCAAACAAATCGGTGAAACACACAGGGGAATGCTATGGCCTACAATTGCGAAAATGAGTTACGAATTTACCTGGTTGGTTACCGGTGGCTGATTGTTGGCTTTCGGTGTTGGATTCACTGGTGTCGGCGCCTGAACAGACACTGGATGCTGGGGATGCAGGTGTCACATCCATGCTGCTCTGAAGAGCGACAGGGTTGGCCAAGTGGCTGCTCCCCCAAATCGCACAACAGAGGTCGAAATATGGCCAATCCAGTCTCTCCCTGCCACTTCTGCCGTTCTGATCATTCACGCTGTTGAATTTTTTTGCGCAGGCTTTTTAATTTGCGGGTGACCTGCATCTTGTCCCGTGCATAGCCGAGGTTGCAGAGTTTTCCGGCCAGTCTTTCCAACATAGGACCATCCTTTACTGTCCCGTTCATGTGGCGCCTCATCTCATCTTCGGCCCTGAGGGCAAGGAGCGTCCGAATTTCTTGGTCTCCCCAGTGTGCCATATCTTCTTTCTCCTTGTTGTTGTTGCTCCTTCTGATCAGCTGTTTGTGTTTTTAAATCTCCCGGTGGTGGGTTGCATAGGTAGCATTACTCGACACCCATGTCCCCTAACCACGCCCACGTCCCCCTTTCCACCTTAACGCATTCACACTGGTGCCGGAACTAATTTTCTCAGCAAAATGTCTAGGGTGCTTGGTAGTGAATTAGAGAGCAGTGGTCACTTTTAAATAAAAGACAGGAGTTCATTAATAACCTCTGCAGTAAATAACATACATACATGGGTATAAAGTCTTGCATCTTGCATACATGGGTATAAAGTATTGCTGTTTTGTGTGTGTGTGTGGGGGGGGGGGGCACTTATTCTGGAGACTGTAACAGTAACAGTGCACATTTATCCCATTAAATGATTATCTTTTCTTATCATATGTTATCCAGTCTCCATTAAGGCAGTTGATACACCCTCCAGGGTGATTTTATACTAGTAATTTCATCGCTAACAATACTACATTCATTTTGCCACTTTTGTAACATTTACCTTTACCTCAGTTTTAGTTTACAGTTGTGTATGACTTTAAACAGCAAGTGTGCTCTTTCGGTATGATAGCCTAATCAGCTCCTAATAGGGTACGTTTTGACAAGCATACAAATTTACCTTGTTCTTGCCCCATATGAAATGAGTCCTCTACCTTTGCTGCCTCCATCCTCTCTGTTTTTGTTGTGTAAAAAAACATTGTATATGATGGCGTTTAAGTCTTGAGTTAGTGAATTGGCTAACAGTGTTTGTTGGTAACCAAATAGCCTACACATTTTGTAATCGCTGCGTAGGCTACGTGCATTCTCTCTCCTGCAGATTTGCGTTCAGTAGCCAAGTGCTTAATATTGCAAAAGTTGAAAAAATAAATGGGTTTATTGTACAGAAAATAAATAGCCTACTGTCATACGGTCAGTTAATTGAACCAGAACATGGGCCATGACCATGAAGCCTCTATTTCTTGCAGCTGTTAAAACACCATTTATGATTGATTACACAGTCAACATTCTGAAATGTCCTGCACGATCAAGGCCAAATTAAGTAGTTATCACACAGCCACTGTGTCAGCAACATGAGCGCTGACGGTGACAGCGCGTTTCTGATGTTAGATTATTATGTACTAGACTGCTCTCACGTTGCAGCGCTTTACTTATATGAAGTAGCGTTAATCAATATGAGGGGCAGAGGGGATAAATGTTGTTATGTTATCAAGACCAGAGGGGGGTAAATCCCTCCCATCCCCCCCGACAAATCGCACCCTGCCTATGAGTAGCCCAAGCCACCCACGTGGAGGCCACAAGCCACCCAATTTACACCAACATCCTTAGTATAATGGAGGAAATAAAAGATACCCAGAGGGTCCAGTCAAATGCTGCAAACATTTCTAAAAAAGGACAAAAGATCCCAGCCGGAATGGTGTTGAATTCCCTTTGAAGGACCAAGAGGATGTGCAGCAGTTGGAGGCCAAGTTGGCAGATGCCGACCTGATGTCTGCTGCAGTAAGTTTTGTGTTATATATCTAGGAAAAAAACCAATTGCACAAGAAGAAAAGTATATATTGCACTACAATTGATGAAGGGGTCAAATGGCCAGTCTGATTTAATAATGAATTCATTGAGTGTTTTAGGCTTCAGCGCAACGCCCACACCTTGAGTGTCCTACAGCATCTGGAGTGCATCTTACATTCTAAAACTTTCATAAACATTTTTCATAAACATTATTCATACTCTTTGTTTGTACTCAAGCAGTGGGCGTTGCACTTTAGGGTTTTGCCACATAGGCTACAAAATGTAATCCATTTTCCCTCCTTTTGGCTGCTGTTCTTAGGCAGACATCAGGGGGATGTCGGTCGACGAGGCAACAAGGCGCATGATGCGATTAATTTTCTCGAAAGAGCTTGCACTGACAAATAATTTGACAGGAAAACATGAAAAGAAGTTTAAAGACTTTCATTACTGACAATCCATTACTGGACTTTCAAAGTTTGGGTAGGGATATTGAATCAAATCAAGTTGTTGACTGGATAATCATCTGGAAAATCAAAATAAGCGACCGACCGCATAAAAAAACGACTCCAAAACTGCAACACGCAACTTAAAAAAAACGAGCCCAATTTGCTTATAATAAGCGTACTATGGCAACACTGTGTCACAGCATGGCTCTTTCTTAAGAGACATAATGTAGGTTATGACAGGGAATGTTTTGCAAACTCTCTTGCTGAATAGCAAATATTTGCTATCAGGTATGCTCTGAGTTTGAAACTTCATGTCTATAAACTTCATACGTAGGCCGATGTCCAAGCTTCAAGCAGTAACACTGACAGAAAACCATTGAAAGTAAACAGTTATGCTACCCCACACACCTAATAACCCCCCCCCCCCGAGGTTTGCCCACCAATCACCAATCCTATAACACTGTGTCTTCTGCCATTGTGTTGTGGCTTATTTAGCAGTGTTGTGGTTTTTGGCACAGGTTGCTAGGTTACGGGGACGCTGGCGAGACTGACGCCGCTCCGTCTGGCTTGTTTTTGTTTGAGTTTTTTTCGCAATTTAATTTAATTTATTTTTTCTGACAAAGTTTGTCACACGCTTAAACTACGTTTCGGCTATCTAATGTTATAATTTTCTTGAATTTTACCCCATCGTGGGTTTTGTTTTTTGGAGCACTAACACCTGACCTGGACTGACTGGGCAATCGTTGCGCTGGTTGCGCTGTGTTCCACTGTCTGCTGTTGAGCTTGAGGCTGTTTTGGGGACTTTGGCTACACGGTGTCTCTCTCCCTCTCCATCCCATCCTGTCGGCGGATTTGACGCTGAGTTTGTTGACCAGCTGCTAGGTTAGTCGGTTGACTAGACCTTCCAGGGAGATTGAGGCTTTGTGCTGTGTTGCCTTAGCTCAGCCATCACCAAATGGCGGACCGCGGTCCGAGTCCGGACCGTGACGTGATCCTATCCGGACCCAGACCATAATAGCCTAATTTAGATTTTCACGTAAGATTTCAAAGCTGCGCTAAATATTTTGTTGGTTAGGATAACAGCATTTACTTCAGGAGCTTTAGGAACCATCATTTCGCTTGCTGCTACTCAGCCAGTGAAATCTGTGAATTCTGATAAAGTCGAGTCAGTGAGTAGCCTACTATGGAGAAGAGAGCCTGAAACGAGCGAGGAGACTGGACGAGAAACAATCAGATATCTAAGTTAACGATAAGTAAGTTATTTTCAAATCATCGATTGCTCAAAGAGGAGAAAGTTAGACAGCGAGAACAGAGCTTTATATAACGATACGGGGGCGATACCACGCAAAACTGTCACGTCCATAACGCCAACTAAAAATGCATGTGACAGTTTTGCGCGGAATTGCCCTGGACCTCTTCTATATATTCTGAGACAGGTGATTTTAAGCGCCAATTTGAAGCACCTCTACTAGACAAAGCATATATTTTGAGCAAGCATAGGGTAGGCTAGGCCCATTCAACAGTGAACTGAGAACCACAGAATATTTTACTATTTAAGAAGGCAATATGATTGATCCACCACAATCTAGTTAAGCCGACATGCATTCACTGCCCAACAACGTGATATTCCTGGGTTTCCAGGATTTTGGGTCAACATAAAAAAAACTAAAAAAATTAAATTAAACTTGCTGATTAATGGGTTCAAGGAACCAGCTGTGCAATATCCATCCTTGTCTCAGCTCAAATTTTATTTTAAGTTCACGTTAAGATCTTAAAAATAGCCAAGGCTACTCAGTTTTTCTCCCCAATTAGGCTACTCCTTTCTTGCCTTATTTCTCCTCATTTCGAATGTTACCTTTTAGGCTACTTATTTTTATTTCACATTAAACATTAGGCCTAGGCCTAAATCTTCTATTTCTTGAATTTCCCCTTGGGGATCAATAAAGTATCTATCTATCTATCTATCTACTAGGCTCCTACCCTGGAAATCCAGAGTTCTCGCGAGAGCACAATTTAAATTGTGTCCGCAAGATACTCTGGCCACGAGCAATGATCCAAATTTCTTCTACCTCTCGAGCGAGAGGGACCAATCAAATCGGTGTAGGCGGGACAAAGGCGAGCTGCACTGATGACGACGGTGCTGCGACGTCAGGAATCATCTAGAAAACATTGCAAGATAGCTACCAGATGAACACCAGTTGTTTGAAACGGCTTTGGCCGCTACAATAAAGGATTTAGATTTTGCTTTTCAACTAAAAGAGGAGCAGAAAATCCCCCTCAAATCGTTCCTTTGCAAGAACTGGATACGTCACACCGTGAATTGTTGTGATTGGTCGTAGCGTTATCCAACTGCGTGCAGTGAGAGTTTCAAATGCATGCTTGGTGCCGCCCCTCGAATTGGGCCATTTTCATTACTCGTGGCCAGACCCTTAATCTGAAAGATTCCAGGGTCTGGTTTACCAGGCTACTAGGCTCCATCCATCCATCCTAATATTATACATACATACATGTACATAGCCTAAACACGCACATTGAAAATTATGATGCTCCGGACCTTTGCTTGAGGAAATTTTCCGTAACTGGACCTCGCTGAAGATTAATTGAATACCCCTGATATAAGCAATATATTAACCCTTTCATGCATGCATGCCTAGATTTTTTTAAAGATGGTAAATGAGAAGGTTTTCTTATTCAAAATTGACCTAAACTGGAAATCTGTTTAAACATTTTCCCTAAATGTTGTTTTGTTTAGAATACTTTGTGCTGTGTTGCCTTAGCTGCTGCGCCTCCACACACAAGACCTGCAGTGTCCGTCTCTTGGACATTTGTAGGCTACTAGCCTACATGGGATTTCTCTACACCGCCGAGCAGCTCCAACAACTTGCCTCCTCAAATGCCAGCACTTCTATCCATGAAGCTGTGCTCCACCTTTGCCAGGCTACGGGGATCCTTTCGGAGGAAGCGCAACATGCACAGAGGGTCGCGTCACTCCTTTACCATCTATCATCAAGCAACGGAGGATGCTATCCCGACTCTGCAGTCCCGGTGTGACTCTCCTCTGTGGTCCACTCCTGTAGGCAACTCTGCTCCCCGCAAGAAAGTCTTCCATCAACACCTCATCACCATACGGACTATGCCTGTGACCGCTACTGCTGCTGCTGTTGCTACTGCTCCCGTCACTGCTGCCACTGATTCAACCTGTGCGGGCTCTGGTGGAGAGGCAAATCTCTGCCGGGTAGATCTCTCTAACTGCGGCCCCTTCCAAGAACGTCATGAACAGGACTCTTCTTTGGTTAAGTTTGCTGTCTTAAATGCTCGCTCTGTTTCCAACAAAGCATTTATTCTGAATGACCGTTTTACGTCCCACCATCTAGACTTTCTGTTTATCACCGAGTCTTGGCTCTCTGGTGATGACATCATTGCACTTGGTGACCTTTGCCCTGCTCACTGTAGTTTTTTAAACTCACCTAGGGTCTCTGGTCGTGGTGGTGGTCTAATTACAGTGTTTAAGAACAGTTTTAAATGTAGAATTGTACCAACTGATCTGTTTTCTACTTTTGAACTACAGCTGTTTAAGATCGATCAATGCATCTGTACTTTGTGCCTTAGTCTACCGTCCACCAAAAATTAATTGTAATTTCATTCAAGAATTTGCTGAACTTCTATCTTTTATGGCCTCTCGTGCTGATAAGTTATTAATCTTGGGGGACTTTAACATCCACATATGCTGCCCATCTAAACCTTTGGTCAATGAGTTTTTAGGCCTTGTGGACTCTTTTAACCTTGTGCAGTCAGTTATGGCCCCAACACATCAGAAGGGTCACACACTAGACCTAGTGTTGTCCTCTGGTTTCTCAGTTTCCAATGTTAAAATAGTTGATACTGGTGTGTCTGACCATTTTATGATTTTATTTGAATCTTCACTGTTTTGTCCCCCCCCTCCACCCCCCTCATCCTACTCCCTTGTCAGAGCTATTAATTCCACCACAGCCTCACAGTTCACTAATACTTTTATGCTCTCTCTTTCACCTGCTGTCTTAGATTCTCTTTCCACCTGCACCGACACTGAGGATCTACTTACTCTTTTTAATACATCTTGCCTTGCCACTCTTGATTCTGTAGCTCCTTTAAAACAAAAGCGATGTAAATCCAATAGGTCAACTACTCCTTGGCTAAATTCCACTACCTGTTCGCTCAGAAAGGCTTGTAGGAAAGCAGAGCGAAAATGGAAAAAAGATAAACTACAGGTCTCCTATGATATATTTAGAGATTCTCTTAAGGCTTATCAAATCACTGTCAAAGTAGCAAAGGCAGCTTTCTATGCTGAGCTTATTCACAAAAATGCTCACAGACCAAAAGTGTTGTTTAACACAATTAATAAAATCATAAATCCTCCTACGACAATGTCCTCTCTTCCTGCTACAACAGAAACCTGTGAGATGTTTCTCAATTTCTTTATTGACAAAATTGACAACATAAAGTCTCATATCACACCCTCAAGTTCTGATCCTGCTTTGTATCAGTCTAGTTTGCCGCCTCCAACAATTCCAACCAGTCTCTTCCTCACAGTTGTCAGACGTGGTCTCTCATATGAAGCCCTCTTCTTGCCACTCTGATATTCTTCCATCTCACCTTTTCAAAGAAGCTTTTGCGGCTATTTGCCCTTTTATCTTGAGCATCATTAATAGCTCCCTGGCTAATGGAGTAGTACCCTCTGGCTTTAAACACGCTATTGTGCAACCTCTCCTGAAAAAACCTTCCCTTGATCCCATTGATTTGAAAAATTATAGGCCCATTTCTAAACTGCCCTTTCTCTCTAAGATCTTAGAAAAAGTGGTTCTGTCACAAGTCTCTTCCTATTTAAACACCTCTAATATCCTTGACAAGTTTCAATCTGGTTTTAGACCACTTCATAGTACAGAGTCTGCCTTACTTAAGGTCCATAATGATCTATTGCTCTCTGTTGACTCTGGCTCTTGTACCCTATTGGTCCTGTTAGATCTTAGTGCTGCTTTTGACACCATTGACCACAATATCCTTTTAAAACGCCTGGGTGTTGAAGTTGGTCTGCAAGGCACTGTATTAAATTGGTTCAGATCTTACTTAACTGATAGATCTTTTTCAGTGCATTTAGGCAATGCTTCTTCGTCATCTTCTCCCATTAAGTGTGGTGTCCCCCAGGGTTCTATTTTAGGGCCTCTATTATTTTCTTTATACATGCTTCCCCTGGGCTCCATTTTCAATCAATTCAATATTCGTTAACACTGCTACGCAGATGATACCCAATTTTATATACCGGTGGCCCCTGAAAATTCCTGCTCATTGACAAACCTTTTTCTTTGTCTTAATGACATTAAGAATTGGATGGCTAACAACTTTTTACAGCTAAATGACAGCAAAACTGAAGTAATCATTTTTGGACCACCAAATTCTGTCAACAATGTGAGCAAGTCTCTTGGCCCTCTGTCTGTTAACCATCACAGTGTGGTCAAGAACCTAGGTGTTTTCCTAGACTCTTCTCTGACTTTTAATAAGCAAGTCAACAGCGTTGTCAAGGGAAGTTTTTACCAACTTAGGACAATAGCAAAGCTCAAGTCTTCTCTCTCCTACAGTGATTTAGAAATACTTATACATGCCTTTATTTCCTCTAGGCTTGATTATTGCAACTCACTGTATGTAGGTGTAATAGGGCTGTAACGATACACCAACCTCACGATTCGGTTTGTATCACGATTTTTGACCCACGGTTCGATACGAATCTCAATTTTTCTTTCTTTTTTTTTTTTTTTGGGGGGGGGGGGTCATTTTATTAAATAACATTTGAATAGCCTCCCTTAGAACACAGGAGGATTACAATATAATATATATATATTATTTTATATCCTGATATAAAAATATTTTTCTGAATGACTGATATTTATGACAGCACACTTTATGCAGATTAGCCTATAGCCTAGGCCTACTATTTTTTATTACAACTCTACCTCTTTAATTCAGCTGTCTGGTTGAAGCCTGGAAATATTGTAAACAAAGTAGCATAGTTGGCTAGCTTAGCCTATCATAGTCTACTGATTGGACTGTTCAGTTTTCCCATGTGTGTTTAAGGTTCAAGGTAATACTTGTTCTCCTTGGGGCAGGCCCTTTTGGGAAACGTTGGTATTAAGATGATCAGTCAACTTCAATGCAAGAGTTTTAAACAAATATGTGCAGCATGCTAATGATGCTAAGCGGATTTAATAGTAATTTAGCTAGTCGTCTTCTATGCGTCCTTGCTTTCACGATTGTGAATGTTTTATTTAAGTCGCGCGTGTTCATTGAGCAGGAGAGGGAGGGAGTGAGCGCGAGAGAGAGCGGGACAAGGAGAGGGGGTTTACTTCTATACTGTTTGGTAAAGTTACACACATAAGCAAGGAGAGGTATGAAATTATTATTATTATAATTTTTTTTTTTTGGACAACGTAGATTACCGATAAGTAAAGCGGGAGATGTGGGTTGCTTTTGCGGCCGCGTAAGCGGCAAAGCACTGCGTGAAACACTAGAAAGGGTGTGTCGCGATTCTGCCTTTTCACACCGCGACACAGTATCGTGGATATGAATGTCGCGATTTCGGTTTCGAATCGTATATCGTTACAGCCCTAAGGTGTAACTAAATCTACTCTAAATAGACTCCAGCTGGTCCAAAATGCTGCAGCCAGATTACTGACTGGATCTAAGAAACGTGACCACATTTCACCTGTGTTGGCTAAACTGCACTGCCCAGATAGCAAAGGGGCGTTGAGGGGCATTGAATCCACGTTTGTTTGAAGCGGCGGAGGTTGATTCAACGTGGATTCAACGCCCCTGTGCTATCAGGGTGGCTTCCTGTGGAACAAAGAATTAATTTTAAAATTCTTCTGTTTGTTTTCAAAGCTTTACATGGTTTAGCACCTCAGTATTTATGTGATCTTTTAATTTCTTACTGTCCTCCTAGACCTCTTCGATCATCTTCCCAGTGTCTTCTTTGTGTTCCTTCTGCCTCTCTTAAATCCAAAGGTGACAGAGCTTTCTCTGTCTATGCTCCCCAGCTTTGGAATAGCCTTCCTGATGTTGTGAAATCCTGCCCCACTATTAGTAGTTTTAAATCCAACCTAAAGACCTACCTCTTCTCCCTAGCTTTTAACACTTCCTGACTCCCTCACCTCTCCCTTTTTTTTATTTGTTTGTATGTATATGTATCATTGTTATTATTATTATTATTATTATTATTATTTCTATTATTATTTTATGTAAAGCACTTTGGTGCAATGCTATTGCTTTGAAATGTGCTATATAAATAAATTTGACTTGACTTTTGTATTTCGTTGAGCTGCCTGTCCTGTAAAAAAGACAGATGGGCCTGAAAAAGGGGAGGAACAAACACCACAGAAAATACTGTAAGTGTTGTCCTGATAATGCATGACAGAATGTCCTCTGTATTTTAGTGAAATGGATTATTCATGGCAATTCATGGACAAGGAGGAGAATCAAACTTAGAGTGCAATAGCTTTGCCATGGAGGCTATGGATGAAGCGGATCTGGCTGTCGATCACAAAGTGCCAAATAGGGAAGATGTGGAGCAGGCAGTGCCAAATATGGAGGGAGGTGTGGAGAACAGTGATGACGATGTGGCAAATCTGGATTCAGACACTGAGGGGGGAAGCTGATGACTTACACCCCGCTAATGACCCAGATGAAACCCTCAGGAGAAAACTGGTCGAGTGGGCAGGGAACCGAACTGTGTCTCATGCCACACTCGCTGAGCCGTTATCTATACTTTTGAAGCTAGGTTTGGATTTATCTAAGGATCCCAGAACCCTTCTTGGCACATTGAAAGATTGTGAGGTGAAAAAGATAGGACAAGGGAACTACTACCATTTTATGATTACAAATGCAGTTATTTCAGATTTGAAAATGGCAAATGAGCAAGAGCTGACAACTGACACATTGACCATTCATGTCTCTCTAGAAGCTCCAACATGCAGCTGTGGCCTATATTAGGTTTACTAGTTGAACTACCCAAAGCAAGTGTGTTTATCATAGTGTATATGCCAGCCCCAGTAAGCCAGAGTCTATCCAGAACTTTCTTAGAGATTTGGTTGATGATGTATGTGTCCTGTCAACGACGGGTGTCCTTTTTAAATAAAAAAAAAGGTATATTGTACCCCTGCCAGATGCATTTAAAAGACTGATCTTTGGCTGACAGTTCCACCTCGTGCAAGAAGTGAAGACACGCTGGAACATGATGGCCACATTGTACAAGCAGAGGTAACCAGTCAGTGCTGCAGTGGTGTCAATGCACACCAATTTGGCTGCCTCTGCTGAATAGCACATGTCTGAATGCCTTGAGGCATCCCCATCTTCTTCTGGATGATAAGAAGCCCCTCTCTGATGACAGTGTGAAATAAGCCACAACCTTCCATGCCTTACTTCGTACATCACCAAGGCCTTGTGTCTGGATTTTCTGACCACCAAGTTCCATACAGTATATATATATTATATTGTACCCCTGCCCGATGCATTTATTTGTGACACCCCTGCACAGGCCTTTTTTTTTAAAAATGTGTAAAACGGTCATGGAATGTACAGCTCTTGTTGAACGGGGTCATCCCTATGTTCCCCGGGTCCTATGTTCCCCGCTCGGGGTTAGGGTTATGGTTAGGGTTTTAAAAAAGGGTCCTATGTTCCCCAGTCCCATACAAAGCAGGGAACATAGGTACGCTCCCTTGTGAACGCTGCACACAAACCATTTTGTATGTTGAAGGAAGAGTAGTTTTCCCTGAAATGGATTTCAACCCAAAGACAGATGGCTTGTTTGAACAGATTTCTGATGAAGATCACCACACCTCCAGGTCACCTCTCCTCAGGCTGGGCGTTAGCATGGTTTCAGGTTTTCCGCTAGACTACATGCATTTAGTTTGTTTAGGCGTAGTCTGTAAATTGATTACTCTGTGGTGTAAGGAGCCATTGCACTGTTGGGTTCAATCCGTTGGTGTTATTACACTTTCTAACATGAGAGGAGACAAGTTTTAAATAGGAAAATTACCAGAAATCTTACTCACCTTTAAATGTAATGCTAGCAGGCGAGATGCTAATGGTCAAATCTGATTCAATGATCTATGCTAGGCTGGAGCTAAAAGTGGTATCGCCAGACTCAGAGATCGGCTAGATCAGGGGTCACTAAATGACGGACCGCGGTCCGAGTCCGGACCCTAGTGTGATCCTATCCGGACCATAATAGCCTAATTTAGATTTTCACGTAAGATTTCAAAGCTGCGCTAAATGTTTCGTTGGTTAGGATAACAAAATTTAGGCTACTTCAGGAGTTTCAGGAACTATCATTTCGCTTGCTGCTACTCAGCCAGTGAAATCTGTGAATTCTGATAAAGTCGAGTCAGTGAGTAAAGTAGCCTACTATGGGGAAGAGCCTCACTTGATAGCCTGAAACGAGCGAAGAGAGGAGACAGGACGAGACAATACGACAATCAGATCCCAGATAGCAAAGGGGCGTTGAGGGGCGTTGAATCCACGTTTGTTTGAAGCGGCAGAGGTTGATTCAACGTGGATTCAACGCCCCTGTGCTATCAGGGATGGATATCTAAGTTAACATAATTAAGTTATTTTAAAACCATCGATTGAAAGCTAGACAGCGAGAACAGAGCTTTATATAACGATATGGGGGCAATACAACGCAAAACTAAATATGGATGTGACCGTTTTGCGTGGAATTGCCCTGGCTCTTACATATTCTGAGACAGGCGATTTTTAAAAGCGCCAATTTGAAGCACCTCTACTAGACAAAGCATATATTTTGAGCAAGCATAGGGTAGGCTAGGCCCATTCAACAGTGAACACTGAGACCACAGAATATTTTACGATTTAATATATAGGCAATATGATTGATCCACCACAATGTAATTAAGCCTACATGCATTCACTTTTCCGTAACTGGACCTCGCTGAAGATTAATTGAATACCCCTGGGCTAGATGAACTGGAGAAAGGTAAAAATCAATTGTTTAACTCAAGGTGAGGTGGAAAATGAGTGTAATTCCCCAGATGGTGGAATATCCCATTAAAGTAAAGTTATCAGTCGCTCGGCTGCTTGTTGATTGTTCTGAATAAACCAAGAAAGACTAGCCGGACGAGCCAGACCCACATTAAAATGTAGGGTCTGGGGACTCACCGTTCGCAGTGCTCAGTCCGAGGGGCAGGATAATCGGTTGTCTTTTAAATTCCCAGCACGCAATAGGATAAAGCTACAACTCATGAGTCCCATGCGTTTTCCCTTGAGCGGACCTAGTTGGCTAGTTCAAACTTTGCCAACTTAAAAAAAAAGCTTAACCCGTGTCACGCTGTTTGGCAACAGCAACATCCATCTTCTTTTTTTTGAAGTAGCAGGGAATTCACACCGAACTGTTTCAACTGTGCCTAACGACTATACACGGTGTGATTGACCCTATCGAAGTTTAATTTTACCAGCTTGCAAGCCAACGGAGAGTTGCTAGACTAGCAAATTAAATTTGCTGCCACTAGGGTGCATCTAGATTTCTAAGATAAACAATACGACGGAGTATTAGGGCCACACATGAAGAAAAAAAATATTTTTGCCATGGCGAGATTAAACTCGACATGTCGACATTAAACTTGACATTTCGAGAATAAAGTTGAAATGTAATGTCGACTTTAATCTCGACGTGTTGACTTTAAAGTCGCCACGTCGACATTAAACTCGACATTTCGAGAATAAAGTTTAAATATCATATCTACTTTAATCTTGACGTGTCGACTTTAAAGTCGACATGCTGACATTAAACTCGCAATAGGCCCTACTGTTTAAACATAGCCTACACAGTTTAAGCTATGTAGCCTACACTAATACACAATATGTTACATAAAAAATGGGCTTCAAATAGGTGTTATTTAAGATAGATTGCTAGATTGCAGATATTCAGATAGATTGTGTCTTGTCTGTTAACTACTCATTGCCGTCATCGTGAAGTGCTGTCTCGCGGTTATGGAAATACCATGCACTATGCCGTTTAGGCTAAATAGCTAGAAATATGTATCCAATGATATAATGTTTCTATACAAAATGTTATTTCACTCTGTTTTACGTGGTTAAGGCCACTGCACATCCAAATAATTGTTAGCCTTTTGGATACCTTTAGCAGCCTGCCTTTAGCACTTCCACTGTTAGCGTTTTGGATACGTTCAGTAGCCTGCCCTTAGCACTTCCACTGTTAGCCTTTTGGATACCTTTAGCAGCCTGCCTTTAGCACTTACACTGTTAGCATTTTGGATACCTTTAGCAGCCTGCCCTTAAAGGCACAGGGTTTTCAAGTTTTGAGCTCAGCTTGGGCTTGTGTGCTAAATCGTGTCTGCCACAAGTAGGCGTTTACCAAATGACAGACAGTTGAATTTCTGAATAAAAAGAATTTTGGTGCAGTTTTGAAATCTTAAACGTGTAACCCCACACAAGCACACAAGCATGACGTGGTTGCAGGGAGGGGATGTCCTATTTTGGAATTTTACCCAGATACAACGAATACTATTTTTTTTATTGGATGTCAGTGTTATTCAGCTTAGACATTTCTGCTTTGCCCCTGACCTTTTAACATTATTCAGCCCAACCCTCATCATTGTATTTCTATTTGAAGCCATATTCGAAAGCGTTTGCCCGTCACAACCAATCAAAATGGCTAATTTTGAAATCGTCATACTCTTATTGTCCTACTCTAATTTGTAACACATTTTACATCCTACATATCCTTTTAACGTTTGTATAAATAAATTTCCCCCCTCAGAACTGCAGATGCCCTGCAGTGCCTTGTATGCACACAAAGACTGCTGTGCGCCTGAACAAGTGCATGGCGTCTGTCCACAAAGACTGGCTGATAAGATTTGAGGGCATTTAAAAGTGCTCTGAATTCATAGATTCAGTCTAACAATCTTGTTGTAGAGATCACAATAATATATGGACATTTGTAAAATAGCGCCCTCTGAGGCCAATTGGTGTACTGCTCCTTATAAGCAGGGCATTTCTGTTAGAAGTTCATTTAGAAGAGACCGACCACATGGTGCAGTTGGATTGCTGTGGGCTGCTGTTAGGCTACTCTGCATAGCTAGTTAACAGCATTTTCAGTGTTGATGTGTGCAACCATGTAACTGTGAGTATCTGTGTATGATAAATGTTTGAGCTAGAAAATTATTTGTAAGATGTTTAGCTATATAATTGTTCTGTTCTATTAGCTAAAATGATGCTATGTTATACCAAAGGCTAGAGGGCTGCTAATCTATTAGTTACTGTGTTGTCCTATACGCGTATCAGCTATAGTATGTAGCACATGTGTAGTTGTTAAAATACATCTAGGTATGCTGACTATGCTAATAGCGATTCATAGACGTGAAGCAGACTGTTCTGTTAGGACTTTTAGCTAAAATGATGCTATGTTATATTTAGCAAAGGCTAGAGGGCTGCTAATCCATTCTGGAGTTACCATGCTGTTGTATACACGCAGTTTGTAGTTCATGTAGCACATGTGTAGTTGTTATAAGGGGAAAATACATCTAGGTATGCTGAATATGCTAATGGCAATTAATGTGAAGCAGGCTATCTGAGAGTGTAGCATGCTAATATATTCAGTGGCAGTAGTGATGTTGCTAATGTTAACGGATAGGCTACCTGGTGACCTTGCCTTCAAGGACATACTGTAATAGTATTCTGGATTAGCATTCCATATTAGCATTTCATTGTTTATCATTCTATGCTAGGCTATTATGCAATTTTTGTAAATATATCTCACTTTATTGTGCTTGCTTTGTAGAACCACACACACAAATACACACACATGTATCTACACACATCTTCATAACAACCACCCACATTCCTATCTGTTGCCCCAGGGCTCCCTTGTAAAAGAGATTTGAATATCTCAATGGGACATCACCTGGTAAAATAAAGGATAATGTAAATAAATAATTGGCCATATTTAAGGTGGGGAAGGCAAGGCCCTCCTCAAAGCAAATAACAGCTGCGCGTTGCAGCCTCCCTAACTTGTCCTACCCATTTTATTTTTTATATTACAGTGCTGTCAAAGCATGGCAGGAGGCCAAGCTTGCCCCCTCCAACATCAAAAAGACGCTAAATGACGTTCGTCAGGTTTTTAAGTGGCGGCTTGCCATGAGGGTGTCCACCACTCGGCCAAAGCGGTGGCTTCATCGTTGCCATGTCCAGGCACCAGCAAGGAGAACAACGCAGGTAAATGTGTGGGGCCCTGGAAGAAGAGGACAAGGAGTTGGATGCGCTCTCTAGAGCGAAGCTCTTGCCACACTGATGTTACGGCCTCTCTCCAGTGTGAATGCGCTCTCTGGAGTGAAGCCACCTGACCCCTCTCTTTCACCTCCTCCCCCTTCAGCCAACACCACCCATCACTTTTACCCCCCCCCCCTCCAGGACCATCTACAGCAACCACACCCCCCAATCCCTCTACACCCCCCCCCCCCCCTCTCCAGGACCATCTACAGCAACCACACCCCCCAATCCCTCTACACCCCCCCCCCCCTCCAGGATCACATCCCCCCTCCTCCATCCCTCTCATCCCTCTCCAGGACCACCTACAGTGACCACATCTCCCCCCATCCCTCTACAACCCCCCCGTCCCTCTCCAGGATCACATCCCCCCCCCAGGACCACCTACAGCGACCACTAGAGACAGCTCACTGATATTACGGCCTCTCTCCAGTGTGAATGCGTTCTCTAGAGTGAAGCTCTTGCCACACTGATGCTACGGCCTCTCTCCCGTGTGAAGGCGCTCTCTAGAGGGTCGGAGTTATGTGCCACGACCCGGAGACTGCTGGGCGATTTTAGGATGGCAGGAGGGCAAGCTCGCCGTGAGGATGTCCACCTCTCGGCCAAAGCGGTGGCCGGGATCATCTTTGCCATCTCCTGGCACCAGAGGGAGATTGCAGCTGACGTGGTCAGCCATCAACAGAGAGAGGATGAAGGAGAAGAAAGCAGGTTTGTGATGTATTGTAATGAGTCACGTGATCTGGGACGCAGACAAGGGGTTGTAATTCACTCAGATAAATAACAGTTAACAGAATGTGTTGATTCAAGACCTCACTGAACATATGAACCTTGACGTATCTTTCATAGGAGACCTGCAGGAGTCCAAGGCCCCAGAGGACCTGAAAAGCAGGTCTGTTAATTGCTGAGTCCAAGGCCCCAGAGCAAGTCCTGAAAAGCAGGTCTGTTAATTGCTGAGAGCCAGAACATGCTGGCCCGTCAGGCCAAGAATGGGGGCTACATCACGTCCGTCAATTTATCTTGAGTTAGGTTGATGACCTGTAAGTAGTCACTTTACCTCCCTGACATTTATTTGATATGTTTCCACTGTAGGCGCAGAGGGCTTTTTGCTCCTCGGAGGTGCAGGCCCCAGTCAGTGAGGCAATGTGCCACGACCCTGAGACTGCACAGCGCTTTTATAAAATTTTTGACCAGCCGCAGCATCCTTTAAAATTTAAAATCAACGATGTGGGGCCCTGGAACGCGGAGAGGAGGAGGGCGAAGACGACCCCCCGGCCCCTCTGTTCCACCCTCAGTGGTGCTCACTGATGTTACGGCCTCTCCAGTATGTATGCGCTCTCCAGAGTGAACCCAGGACCACCTACAGCGACCACTGGAGTGAGCAGTAGCTCTTGCCACACTGATGGTACGGCCTCTCTCCAGTGTGTGTATCAGCTCTCTGGAGTGAAGCCAGGACTACCTACAGCGACCACATCCCACCCCCTCTCCAGGACCACCTACAGCGACCACTAGAAACAGCTCTTGCCACACTGATGCTACGGTACTCTCCCGTGTGAAGGCGCTCTCTGGAGTGAAGCTCTTGCCACACTGATGGTACGGCCTCTCTCCAGTATGTATGTACGCTCTGGAGTGAAGCCACCTGACACCTCTCTTTCACCTCCTCCCCCTTCAGCCAACACCACCTGTCACTTCTACTCCCCCCCCCCCTCAGCCAGCGAGTCCTTTCCAGGACCACCTACAGCGACTACACCCCCCCCCCCTCTCCAGGACCACCTACAGCGACCACTAGAAACAGCTCTTGCCACACTGATGTTACGGCCTCTCTCCAGTGTGAATGCATTCTCTGGAGTGAATCTCTTGCCACACTGATATTACGGCCTCCCTCCAGTGTGAAGGCGTTCTCTGGAGTGAAGCTCTTGCCAAACTGATATTACGGCCTCTCTCCAGTGTGAAGGCGCTCTCTGGAGTGGAGTGAACACTGATGGTACGGCCTCTCCAGTGTGTGTGAGCTCTCTGGAGTGAAGCTCTTGCCACACTGATGTTACGGCCTCTCTCCCGTGTGAATGCGCGCTCTGGAGTGAAGCCATCTGACCCCTCTTTTTCACCTCCTCCCCTTCAGCCACCACTGGAGTGAAGAGCCACCAAGCGGCTCTGTGGAGTAAGTCTAACCTCATAGTTGTTTATGTACATATGGTGCTGGGTTTCCTCCTGGTTTGGTTAGTTAGAGTTGTTGACTTTTTCAGCCTCTGACTGTGTAGAACAGGGGAGTGGAGCTGCGGGATGCCAGCGTGGAGCTCGAGCGACTGACACAGCGGAAGAGCTTCCACCTGCTGCCAGGTCAGCTTGGCAAATCATGATTCAGCGACATTTCAACAAAACAAGCCACACCTGGGTAGGGTTGCAAAGGGGTGGAAAATTTCCAGTAAATTTCCGGAAACTTACCATGGGAAGTTAAGTTGGGGAATTTTGGAAATATTCCAAATTGGAAACTTTTATGGAATTAATGGGAATTTACGGGAATTAACTGGGAATTTTGGGTAATTCATACAAACTGTTTCGTATGCAAACATTAACATTTTGTTTCGTAATAAGCAATATGATTTGTATGTTGGTATTTTTGCTTAGCTTAGCATACAAAGATAGCTAGCATGCTAGCGGGAATCCCATTCTCTGCCTATGGTTTACTAGCGTGTTAAACTAGCAACACTGAACTGCCCAAGATACACCAAACCACTCAACAACAAAATCCGATTGGTTGGAAAAAAAATGTCCCCATGCATATGAACGCACCATAGGTTTCCTTTATGTCTAGCAGCCTATGCCGATTGCTGTGTGCATGTGATTGACATATGTGCAGGGTAGAAATTCGACTGAAATTGTATTAAATCAGGTTGTTTTAACTAATATTAGACTGCAAGATTGGGTTTTGTCCACTACATTTAAGTTCCCTGTTATAGACTAACTTGCCATATTAAAAATTCCCAGTATATTCCCATTAATTCCCGTTTATTCCTGTTAATTCCCATATATTCCCGTTAATTCCCATGGAAAGTTTCCAACTTTGAAAATTCCCGGAATTTTGCAACCCTACACCTGGGTAATGATGGAGGACGTGTCACATGTGGGGTTGTTGTGTACTTTTGTAAATTGTCCCAAATCTGCTCGTTTGTTATGTCTTACGTGAGCTAGAATTTCTGCAAATGATTTCCATCCAATGATTAATTATTGAATTGCTTTGGTAACTCTGTATGTGCAAAACTGAGTAACATTTATTTTCCTTTTGTGAGGAGGAAGAGGAGGAGGACTTCGTCCTTGAGGGGCTGAACCTGATGGAAGAATTGTTTTTGTTCTGTTCTCCATCTCTTTCATTTCCTCTTTTTTTCTCTCATTCTTTATGGTTTGAATGGTTGTTGTTTTTTTTTGTTTTTCTGTTGTTGGTGAAGTTGAATAAATTTAATTTATTGAGATGAGCATTAATGGATGTGCTTTTTGTAGAATTGTTTAGGTGATGCCTACACATTACCTTTGTCGTATTGAAAGACATCACTTTCAACGTTTTTCACTAACCTATGTATACCTGTTTATTTATACTTCAGTAGTTTACCTGCACTCTCATTTTTAACTGAGGTGGGATTTACATTGATTGATGTGTGCTTTAAATGGTGAGAATAAATCATTTGGGGTACTTGGACAAAACATTGACTCAAATATCCTAATCAATCAGGATACAGCAGGATGCTATCAATTATACAAGTGCCTTAAGGATAGCTAACCAGCTAATATCAGCCATCAGAGAAGCGCATGACACCATGATCTCAAGGAGTCAGTCCAAGAGGTCGTGATCGCTGGTCAGCAGAAGGTTTTTGGTCTAATGTTGCTAATGTAGTGAAAGTTTCAAACACCTACGACAACAGACGTAAAATCTGGAGACATTATGGGCGTTATAAAAAGGTGGGCATCAGTTGTACACGTGTATTGGATAGTTTGCATATACTGGCTTTAGGAATTTATATTTACTGTGACAACATATGGGTCCAATTACATTTCTCTGCTAGGCCTACTACAGTTCCTCTGTAAAAAGTTTCATTTAGCCTACATCTACATTTTTATGTAGCCTAAAATAGGCAATATGGATACACCGCAATGAACATTCAAGCTAGTTCAACAACTACACTGAAAAGTAGGCCTACATAACACATGGAAAGCCTTTCCAACGTTACATAGCCCGAAATATATTTTGTAGTTTGACGATTACTAACCGCATGACTTTTCATTTGTTCTTCATTTTCAATCATTTCATTTACCTATTAATAACACTCTAATTAATTACTCGTAATGAATCTATGTTAGCTCCTGCAGCAAATTGAAACATCCCAAAATCCAAATGTGGACACAGTTGAAGATGTGGAGGAAACTGACGAACAACATCAGGCCATGGACATACAGGACCAGACACCTCCTGCACACAGAGTCCCTAGTAACCGTAGTCAAGAACGAACTCGGAGGACAAGCACTAGTTTGTTTACACTGACCGCGCATAGAAAGCAAGCTGGTTGAACTTGATGTAATATGAAGAATAAAAACAAATTGCCAAAATATTTCGGTGTAGCAGAGTCTGGATTGTTTTCTTCTAGAGGTGTAGCGGATTTACCTACGTAGTATGGAAAACTATGGAATTTAATTTTAGTAATTTCCAGGTCTGGATAGGTATGGAGAAATATTTGTGTTTCCAGACTATTGCATTTGCAGTACTAATCACTTCACTTAGGTCATAATGAACCATTCCTACTGTTATGTAGCTTAACTGTCAGTCCCCATCGTCAAGATACAACTAAAAATTACCCAGCTAAATGGACGAATATTAAGTGTCATTTTTTAATTCACTTCAGTTGTCCATACCTTTGTTTTCACTGAGTTATCCCAAACCAGAAGTGGTCGCAAAAGTCGAGAATATGGTCAGAAAAATCTACCGAGAAGTTTGGAAATTTGAGTATGGAAAAAGTATGGAATTGCACGTCCCGGAAGGGATGGGGGCAGGAAGAGCCCTTGTAAGGGCTTTTGAAAAATTAAGCAAGGCCGCTCGCCATCGTCGAAGGAGGAGGGATGCGGTCATCAGAGCCTGGCGAAAAATTGTGGACTGGCTGGAGAAGACGACTGCCAAATGTAACCCTTTGAAAAGGCGAAGGCAGTTGTCCATGACAATGGGGCCAATATAGTGGCGACTGCTTGGAGTGACAGGTTATACTGTTAATCCTTGGCTTGATTCAGCCAATCACAATATGCCCTGGTACATTGGGTGCAGTATTCCAATTCCATTTGATCAGCAACTTCTATCAATCACAAGTCCACTTGACATGGCCAGACCACCAAGGTCTCTTTTGCAAAGGAAGTACTGGAAGGCTTTAGAGTGGCAGTTTTCTCTTGTCTCACGTATTACCAGTTTATGTCTGACTGTGTGTTTGCGTGAGAGAGACAGAGACCTTCCATTAAGGTTTCTGAAGTTCCTCTTTCTCCTGAGCATTAACACCCTTGTTCAGGAAAAGATACAAATTCCACTCATAGATCTGGGCAAATTCGTCATATCCATGGCAGAATTATATGGCACATTCAATGTCCATCAGCTGACGTATGTTTCCATTGTTCCCATTGTCCCCCCCCAATGGTTGGAACAATGGGTTGTCAGAGAGCAGAGGGTCATCGGACTAGTGGGTTATTGCAGCTCAACAAGGAAATGATGACCAAGACGATGTCCATGATGCCCATCAACTGACGCACCTGGTGTCTTCTGTCAAAGTCGTTTGAGTCCAGTAATGATCAGTTGAAGGACATGATTTGTGACACTCGATATGGTGCATCACAATTCATAAACAAATTCCTCCTCATGAAAAGTCTTCCAGCCATGGCCAGAAACAGTAACTTTGAAATGGAGCGTGTCAACTATTTTGATAATCTGAACCTGCAAATTCGCCTTCGGCACATCATGTACAGGATGGTGTTGTTCTTGGCCCCGGGACAAGGCAAGATTTATCTGTTACACAGAATTTGGCCTGGGAAGATCTTCTGGGGCAATGTCCCAAAGATATTCTTGTTTTACAAAAAAATGTATCACCAATGGTTTGGTACTTCAGACTTGGTGAGTTGCAGTTTTAAAAATGAACGTTATGGGTTGTTTTAAGGACATGTTTGTGCATGCCCTTAGCCAGCCAGTCAGTCAAAGGCGATTCAAACGAGTCAGAAAGTCGAGACGGGACCCATCGTCAAAATTTCGGTGTCCACCACTCTAGTTCATCCAAAACAAACCAGAAAATATAATATAATAATAATACGCTTTATTTGTATAGCACCTTTCATACACAGAATGCAGCTCAAAGTGCTTTACATTTGGAGCATGTAACACAATAAAAGGGACTCAAAGTGCTAAATACCGGGATTATCCTTTAAATCGGAGGTAAGAGACAGGTCATAAATCGATAGACAAAAGGGAAAGGCCTCATGTCTTGGTCATAATGCTAGCACTTATGATAACATGCAATTCCAGCCAACTCCAGTAATTTGACCGAGGTGGGGCATGGGATCAGTCAATTGCGAAAAATGTACACCACCATGTCAGATTAAGTATACACAGACTCTGAGACTGGCTTAAGATGTTGAAAGTTTTGATTGTCAGTTTCAAATCAGACCATTGTTCTCCGCTTGTCCAGCATAGATTCAAAGGGCAGTCCAGTTCTATTGCTCATTTAGTCAAGTTGATTAGATTTGGATTATCAAGGCATCATCAGGGGCCTCATGTACAAAGACTTGAGTGTGATTCTTTTTAAACATTGCGTACGCAAAAACCCTGGAAAGTAGCGCATGTAACGGAGGCGAACTGAGCTAGCGTGCTAGTTGCCCATGTAAATCCTCACAGCCCTAACCTTAACTCATTGAGTGCCAAAATGCGTTGAGTGGCAAAAACGTAATATTACGTTTTTAGCTTTTTTTTTAAATTACGAAACTAGACACTCTAACACACCTTATGTGATTTTGGGAACTCTGTGATGAATGGAAATGAAATATATGACGATCGAAAACTCATGAAAACGCACAATCTGGACATTTTATGATAACTCGGTTGCCGCTTTGGGTCGAATCAGTGACACATGCACGTCAGCTCAAAACCAGGTCATTTTCGTGGGTCTATCACTAGGTGGCAGTCTCGCCAGGTCACTTCCTGGAAACTTTACAGGCAACACTTCATATTTCATGAAAGACGTTATATCAGGGTTATAAAACAGGGATTTTGAGGAAAACTAGCCACTGTTTAGCTTGGGATTTCTCAGGAACAGAGGCGTGTAGAAATACATGTTTTGCACCCACTGAGAGCTTAAAGTCTCACCTTTCAAACGAGCCATTGTATGTGTTCATAGCTATAACACAGAATATGCTGTGGCTGTACAAAAATCATCAACAATGGTCTAGATTGCTGGCACTCTAGGACAAAGCTTCCGAAAACAGCTTGACATTCAATGAGTTAGGAACGCTTCTAACCGCTGATTTGGAAGCCTCGGCTTTTAGCTCAGTGGCTAGAGCGTTCGACTCCCATGCCGGTATGTGTCGAGGTGGCGGGTTCGAGGGCCGTGATCGGCGGACGAATTATGACCTCTGTTACACGCATGCACAAAAAAATTCAGATGTATGAAAGTGCGTACGCAGCAATCCGTGCATTAAACTCGACATATCGAGAATAAAGTTGAAATATCATATCTACTTTAATCTCGACGTGTCGACTTTAAAGTCGACATACCGACATTAAACTCGAAATACAGTTTAAACATAGCCTACAGTTTAAGCTATGTAGCCTACACTAACACAATATGTGACATGAATAATAGGCCTACTTCAAATAGGTGTTATTTCAGATATATTGCGTCTTGTCTGTTAACAACTCATTGCCGTCATCGTGAAGTGCGTATCTCGCGGTTATGGAAATAGGCTACCATGCACTATGCCATTTATATAGCTAGAATAATACATTCCAATGATATAATGTTTCTATACAAAATGTTATTTCACTCTGTTTTACGTGGTTAAGGCCACTGCACATCCAAATAACTGCCCTTCATGACCCACAGGCGCAGATATGGATTACTGCACATGCGTCACTCTCCAGGATAACATGGCAAAACTCATTTTTCTAAAACTGCTTTTCCATGTCTCACCTGCAATACGTATAGGAGGCAAGAAACACATAGCCTAAGCATATATACTATTTTGATCCCGTGAGAGAATATGTGTGCATGCACTTTATTTATGCACTTTGTGTGCATATAGGGCTACTAGCCTACATGGGGTGGTCAGGAGGACAGCTTCATTCGTCCCTCCATAGACATTCAGCAATAGGCTGTTTTGCATCCATTACAAACAAGCAACGTGAAAGTCTAGGATTGGGGAGAGCGCCTAGTATGCCTCTAGTGCATAAGCATGAAGTTGAACCTATGAAAAACAACACTTTAATAATAGGCCTACAATAAATAAATAAACCGCTATGACGTTTAGGCTACTTTTGACCATTGCATTTATCGCCTGTAACTCCGTGATAAGGACCTAACAGCAAAGTATTTGGCTGAGCAACGTAGGTTAATATGTTCTATGTTTTGTCCACATGATATAGGCCTATGTCTAATCATTGTTGCACTCGAACACTCTGAATCATTGTTGCACTTGTTGCATTGTTTCATTCGTCCTCCCTTTCAATCGCCCTGAGCGGTCGTTCTCTCTCCAAACTAACTTTATTCTCAAAATGTTGAGTTTAATGTCGACACGTCGAGATTAAAGTCGACATGATATTTCAACTTTATTCTCGAAATGTTGAGTTTAATGTCGACACGTGGCGACATTTAAGTCGATACGTCGAGATTAAAGTCGATATTACATTTCAATTTATTCTCGAAATGTCGAGTTTAATGGTGACTTTAAAGTCGACATGTCGAGTTTAATTTAGTCATGGCAAAAATATTTTTTCCTTCATGTGTGGCCCTAATACTCCGTCGTAAAACAAAGACATGAAAAGCAGATAGCTTACTAACCTTGAAAAATTGGGCTGCATCCTAGTCCAGCCGCACGCTAATCATGTCAAAAGATTGACTGAGCCAGGGGGTCAAGAGCGTGCAGATTAGCTTCGGCATTTTATACACCATTTTCAAGTATGGCGCCACATGGAGCATTTGGAACCAGCTCAGTGCACGAAAATCCGTGTTGGGCACAAGCTCTCATGCTCGTACATGTTGGTGGGCGGGTACCTAACCGGCGGCTACAGCCAAACGTTATTCAGTGCATATTTCTTGAGGAGCCTATGAGAAGACGTGTATATTATGGTTATTTATGCATCATATGATAAATAAAGACAATTGTATTGATCTTGTTTCGTTGTTTGTCCCAAACAAAAGTAGCCTAAACATGATTAAAGACAATAAATTACACAACAGCGGCATAAAGCCCTTGTCTCGTTATACACCAAGTTGCTCTCAAGCTACCCATCACTAGCCGCCCGCCCCCTTTTGAGCTTGCCATAAATAAAAATAAAAAATTCCAACACTTTTTCAACTACACAAAACTTTATAGTGATACACCCTAGATTTAAGTGCCCATCAGTATCAACATTTAACTATATAATAAAACAGTCCAAAAGTAAATTAAATCTCATACCAAACTGAAAATCGTATGCTTTTGATAGCCTGGTATGCCGCTCCAAACGAAACGCATGTCTCACAATAAAACGCACAATGTAAGAAATAAAGGGCTGCTTCGAACAGCAGGTCAGTGCAGTAGTTAGGAAGAGCTTTATCCACCTCAGAACCCTAGCTAAGACCAAAGCCTACCTGCCCCAGAGCGATCTTGAGAGAGTCATCCATACCTTCATCACATCACAACTGGACTACTGTAATGCTCTCTACACTGGCATCGATCAATCCCAGCTCCGCCGCCTGCAGTTGGTTCAGAACTCAGCCGCCCGACTCCTCACCTGCACTAGGAAACTGGCATGAGACTGGCATGGTGTGTATTTCAGTTAGCCTATTGGCTGGTTTGATCTGCATTGAGCTCATCCTGGATCCACGTCCCAGCTCCCACTCATAATAATCCACGTCCCATCTCGCTCTCTAATAAAAAAGTAAGGGCTTCCCTGGTGTCCTGCTAAATTCCTAACCTGACTCAATGTCCTGTTACACCAGCTTCAGAGTGCTTCAGAGCGAGTTAATCAACCAGTTACACCACTGGGATAATTAGGTGGATAGAGATGATATTATATAACACTGTCATGCTTTATTGCGCTTCATGTTTACATACAATATTTTAAAAATGGTTCACCTAAACTGTGACAACCAAGAGGTGTCAGTCATGTAATGTCTTTGCACTTGCAGCAATTGGTTATATAATTTTCAGAATACAACTGGAATATAGAACAGACAGTCTCACATAACATTTCATTAGTGGAGAATATCACTGATGTCCAGGCCCGGGGTGGGTAATCGGATCGGAGCGGCGCTCGGGGAGCAGTGCTGAGAGTTAGGTGCCTTGATCAAGGGCACTTCAGCCGTTCTTACTGGTCGGGGTTCGAACCGGCAACCCTCCGGTTACAAGTCCGAAGCCCTAACCAGTATTTGTACTGGAGAAGGGCATATTTTCATTCACATTCATAGGCTGACTGCACAAATGAACCTGGCTGAGTTGAGAATTCTTAATTCATAGCATAACATTACCGTGGCATTTGTTGTCCTGTTCACTTCTTACTTGGTCATATTCAATTGGCTATGTGCCAATTTCTGTTATTTGGATCAAATGAGTGAGACTCAGTAAGTGTTTAGGCTTTAGGCTACGGTATTCTTCTGATAACGTTTGTGGAATGGATTTAATGTGGACATGCACATTAAAAGTGATTTAAGTCTGCAAAGCTGCTATAAGGGGAAAAGGCAGTCGTTTTTGTCTGTTAGTTCATAAATGGAACTTTACGCAGAATCAATCCCAGAAAAACCATGCTGAATGAACAATAACATCCATTCATTTATATGTATGCTATTCAAAGGAAATGTAATTTTTCAGAGTAATGTAGAATGTTCCATTGAATCAGATCATGATTTGCATCTTAGTTTCTGCATGAAGTGCACTTTGCATGTGTGTGTTTTCTGGATTGTCTGAATTATTCAGTTTTAAAATTGTTGTTAATTCTTGAGCTTATTTTAAATGGAATGACATACGTTGAATAGACATTCAATTGTTTGAGATTCATGTAAAAACAAGGCAAGACATTATTTACTTTGTATTAAGACATTTTGTAAATATTTCATAGTGATTCAGATGTATGTTAATCAATTCAGCTTGTAATCGGGGGAATTCCCGGTGTGTCCCTTCGCTTTTGGGCTGGTCAAGAAAAAACATATTGACATGTCACATTAGTCTATCTTCTCTTAAAGTACCCAGACAGCAAAATATATTTGGGCCAGACCTTCATTAGCATTTGACGCAGATCCTCTAAACGGACCTGCCCCGGGGTCATTAATTCCAACAGACCAATACCGGAACAGGTTGGAATTGCGGATCAGAGACCGATCTGGGCCAGAACTGGCCCAGTACAGTTAATATTGCCATGGCATTTGGTGCGGATCTGGCCCAGACTCATATCCTACATCTGGGGCTCATCTGGCCCTGGTCTGTGATTCATATTTAAGCTATCAGACAATTAAGACCCACACAAGTTGTAATTTTCAAAATAGTTTTTTATTTTAAAAAGGCAAGAGCTCGGGAGTCACGTGACGCAATGCGAGAGGAGGCTACCTGAAAGTGAGCTCCGCTAGGTTCTGCTGTACTTATCCTTTACATTTAATTTTTAACCAGATATTTGTTGTTGAGTCGAGAGTTAAACTATTGAAGGGCTAAAATATGTCAAAGTTCCAAAACACCGATTAGTGGCGACATTAAAAAGCTTTTGCGCTCACAGGGGCAAGACGGGGCGAAGGGACATGATGGCGGAGCTAGTTCTAATCAACCGACCCAGTGCATAAGCCAGGACATCAATAATATTTATGCAACATTGATGAAGATATCCAGCGAAATAGAGGGATTGGCAGAAATTCGCCGTACCACCGCTTCAACGGAAGCCAAACTCTCCACTTTAATCACACGAATTGACGATTTGGAAAGGCGAGTGGAATACCTTGAAACAGCTGAGAAAGACTGGCAAGCTAACCCTCCCGCTAGCAAGAAAGAGGTAGATATGATCTGGGATAAATTGGAGGACATGGAAAATCGTGCAAGGTGTAACAATGTTCGGTTTATTGGATTTCCTGAAGGGAAAGAAGAGGGGGATGCGGCTACGTTTTTGGAAGACTTGATCCCTGTGTTACTCGGCATCGAGGGGAAGCCCGAGATAGAATGTGCACACAGAGGCTCACTAGCCAAATCCAAAAGTCAGGAGGTAAACCGCGACCAATACTGGCGAAGTTTCTGAGATCTTCCGACAGGGATTTAGTGCTTCGTGCGGCGAGGAACAAGACCAAGTTGAGCTGGGAGGATAACAACATTATGCTCTTCCCGGACTTTTCGAGATCTACGATGATGAAGCGTGACAAATTCAAAGATTGCAAGAAAAAGCTACATGACCGAGAGGTGAGCTTCCGTCTAATGTATCCTGCCACATTGAAAATCGCAAATATGGGAGGAGAAAAGACCTTTGTATGCCCCAAGAAACCCATGGCTTTCATCGATGCCATGGAGTGACTGTGAGTAGCTTATAGCCCGGACTAATTCTAACATAAGAGACCAGTCTTTTAGTTTTTTTTCTTCTTTTTTCTCCCTCATTTGTCTTATTTTAATTTATTTTCACTCTCTGTAACGTTACTCTTATTATGAGGGCAACTCAGGCCACTGCTTAGTCTTAAACAAGCAGCGGAACCTGCCAATCACGACAGGTGGAGACTCGTAGAGGAGCCATGGACCGTCGGTTTGCCGAGGACTGTTCACTGGGTGCTAACGGAGTGTGCATAGTTCAGGTTTCAATGCACACTCCCTGTTGGAGGGATACTTGGGAGTATTTAGGGTTATATCACCACAACGGCTTTACTATGTACCAGAATATTGGTTGTAATGTATTTTTAAGTTCAGATAGTCCCATACATGGCATCTAAAATTAGTTATTTGCGTCTCTCTGTGGAATGTGAAAGGATTGGGGAATCCCATTAAGAAGAAAAAAGTTATAATCAGTCTTAAGAGGGCAAAATATGATGTGGTGTTTCTACAAGAAACACATCTTTCTCCATCAGAGTCCATGAAAATGTGCAGTGGTTGGGTTGGACATATATTTTATAGTGAGGGTTCTAGTAATAGTAAGGGAGTCGCTATACTCATCAATAAAAATTTACAGTTCAAACATATCAAACAAATAAAAGATGACTCCGGTAGAGTCATAATTATATTATCAGAAATACAGGGACAACTGGTTACGTTGGCCAATATATATGCGCCTAATGGGGATGATCCAGCATTTTTTGTGGATCTTGAGGGGAAGCTTCAAGCTAAGGGCAACCATGATATTGTCTTAGGGGGAGACTTTAACTTATTGATGGACCCAGTCCTTGACCATAGTGGTGTTACAGTGTGCAGGTCTCCCCGTGCTGCCCTGACACTGCAGCGGATGTGTAAGGCCTTGGGGTTGGTGGACATTTGGAGAATCCTTAACTCCTGTGGGAGGGATTTTACTTTTTTTTCACCAGTTAACAAAATTTATTCAAGGATTGATTTATTTTTATTATCTAAACCACTCATCCCCTCAGTGATTGGCTGCTCAATAGGAAGTATAATAATTTCAGACCATGCCTGCGTGGGCTTAGATCTATTGTCCCACAGTGAAAGACAACGTTCTTGCAGGTGGAGGCTTAACTCGTCAATCTTACAAGATCCAGAAAATATTGAATGGATGAAGGCAGCACTAGAAGTATACATAGAGACTAATTGGTCCTCTGTGACATCTGTGGGTGTGGCCTGGGAGGCCCTTAAGGCTGTCCTTAGGGGATGCATTATTCAATATACCTCATTTGTCAAGAAGTCGAAAGCAAAAGAATTGTTAGAATTGGAAAAGAGAATTAAAAGCATAGAATCTGATCTGAAGAGACATATGTCAAGTAAGCTTCTGAGAGAATTGACACAATTAAAATATCAATATAATAACATTTCATCTAAAAAAATGGAATTTCTTTTATTTAAGGCTAGGCAAACTTATTTTGAGTCAGGTGATAAGACTGGGAAACTACTTGCTAGATATATAAAAGAGCGAGAACAAGCTTCCACCATCCCAGTGATTAGATCGTCAGCGGGGGATATGCGTACTGCAACTGCGGATATTAACAAGACTTTTAGAGACTTTTATATTGGACTCTATAGCTCCACATCCACCTCCACAGAAGAAGAAATTCTTGCTTTTCTAGAGCCATTAGAGCTTCCAAAACTGGGAGACAGAAAAAGGGAGACAGAAACAACTTCTAGATGCTGACATTACGGTAGAAGAACTCATAGAAGTAATAAATGCAGGTAAAGCACCAGGCCCAGATGGCTACACGGCAGAATTCTTTAAAAGCTTTGCCTCAGAGTTAGCTCCACTTTTGTTAGATCTATATGCTGAGTCATTGGAGAGGGGGGAATTATCCCCAACTTTGAGACAGGCACTGATCACCCTTGTCCTTAAAAAAGGGAAATATTCTGGAGACTGTAAAAATTATCGCCCGATTTCTCTAATTCAGATGGATGTGAAAATTCTCTCAAAGGTTCTAGCCAACCGATTGAATAAGGTCATAACATCGTTGATTCACCCCGATCAAGTGGGATTTATTCATGGTCGCAGCTCCTCTGATAATATAAGGCGTTTTATCAATATTATGTGGACAGTGGCCGATGCTCAATCTCCTATAGCAGCCATCTCCTTAGACGCAGAAAAGGCCTTTGATATGGTCGAATGGGGCTATTTGATAAAAATACTAAAAGTATATGGGTTCGGTAGTAAGTTTATAAAATGGATCCAGTTATTATACAGACACCCTGAAGCTGCAGTGCAAACTAATGGGCTCATATCTGACTACTTCACTCTGGGGAGGGGAACAAGGCAAGGCTCACCCCTTTCGCCCTTGTTATTTTGTCTAGCTCTAGAGCCTTTGGCAGCAGCTATAAGGAGGGATACTGAGTTCCCAGGTGTAGACGCAGCAGGAATGGTGCATAAACTTATGCTTTTTGCAGACGATATATTATTATTTGTGTCTGACCCAAATAGATCAATACCTTCACTTTTAAGAACAATTAGTTCCTTTTCAAAATTTTCAGGATACAAGGTGAACTGGTCAAAGTCAGAGGCACTCCCTCTAACAGCCTATTGCCCCCCCTCAGCCTTTCAACCAGGCTCATTTCAGTGGCCCAAGCAAGGTATAAGATACTTAGGCATCCTTTTCCCACCACAGTTGAAAGACCTGGTTAAAGTCAATTTTGACCCACTGCTTCATAAAATTGCCTGCGATGTGAATAGGTGGGCAGTACTGAATTTGTCAATGATTGGAAAGGTCAATGTTGTGAAAATGAACTGTGTCCCCAAACTTAATTATTTGATTCAGTCTATTCCTCTTGAGGTCCCCATGTCATACTTTAAATGGTTTGACAGGATAGTAAAGACATTTATCTGGAACGGTAAGAGACCCCGCTTACATCTTAGAAAGCTGCAGAGACCAATTGACAGAGGTGGATTAGGATTACCTAATATGTTATTTTATTACTATGCTTTTAATTTAAGACAACTAGCCCACTGGACACTTCCTCCAGAGAGGGCACCACCCTGGCTCTGTATTGAGCAGTCAGTTGCCCCAGTACCGCCACTCCAATGTTTGTCCATTAACCTAACAAGAGAAGCTAAAACGCATCCAATACTCACCAACCTGAAAGAGATGTGGATTAAAGTCGCTAGGCTGTTTAAGTTTGACCCTTATTTGAATGTATGCTCTAGTATCTGGTTGAATCCAAAATTACGCATTAACAAATCCCCCATTTGGTGGAAAGATTGGATTGAGAGGGGGATTGTTACTGGGCGGTCTTTATTACAACAATACTATGAAATCCTTTGATGACCTGGTACAACAATTTGGAATCCCCAAGTCACAATTCTATAGATACTTACAATTACGTCACATGCTTTTGGGGACTTTTAAACCCAACACAACAGCCCCTAAAACAGTGTTCCTAGAAGAGATATTAAGGTACTATAGTCAAGGATTCAAGGCTTCAGTGTATTATTCCATGCTGATTCAGACAGCGGGGGACGGGGCCATATTAGCTCTTAAGAGCATATGGGAGAGAGACCTAAGTCTGACACTGAAGGAAGAGGAGTGGATAAAGATATGTTCAAACATAAAAAGCATGTCAAGGGATGCAAGAGTACGTTTGATACAATTTAAAATAATGCATCGCTTTTACTGGACCCCATCTAGAATGTTTAGATTAGGTCTAATCACAAATCCAAACTGCTGGCGATGTAAATCTGAAGAGGGTCATCTTTTACATGCCTTATGGTCCTGTGACAAAGTGCAAGAATTTTGGACCTGGATACACAGTCTCCTTACTGAGATTTCAGAGATCCAAATAGAGTTCTGTCCCATACTATTTGTTTTAGGGGACGATTCAGTGTTAACCGAAGGGAGTAAATACATAAAAAATTGGATCCAAACCAGTATCATGATAGGCAGACAAATACTTCTTAAAGGTTGGAAGACTGAGGGAGTACCCTCGATCCAAGAGTGGACTGCTGAATTGGCAAGAGTGGCAGCTTTTGAAAGGATGTCTTATAAGACATTTGGAAAATTAGAATTCTATGATAAAAAATGGGGCAAATATTTAACATTCTATGAAGGAAGAAAAGAGTCTCTAAATTGAAATAATTCCTTGAGAGATGCATCTATTGTATTTTGTTTTGGGCATTTATTTGTATTAGTGTGTATGTGGTATGTTATTGTAATACATATGTATTAATCATATCTTGTATACATTTTTTTTTTTTTTTTTTTTTTTTTATTGGTAGGGTATTTTTTTTTTTGTTTCTTCCTAACATGCCAAGACATCTTATATGTGGACTATATCTGTGTGCAACCAAGGCGAATTTGTTTGTGGTGATGTGTTTTGGTCAGGGTGGGGGTGGGAGGGGTGTTGTATCTGTGTTTGAGTTTGTCTATATTCAAAAAATAAAAAACTGTTATTCACAAAAAAAAAGGCAAGAGCTCACTGTGTCCGCTAGCCTAAGCTTAGGCCTAGGCCTACAACATAACACAAACCAATATGTGAAATATAAGGTTTATGTTGATAAACAAACTCCGCTAAACGCACTGAAAGAAAATGTCATGTCCCTTGCATCTAACCGGCTGATGTCCCGATGATGATGACGACGGCGCTCAGCTGTGTCGGAGGAAGATTACTGGCAATCAGGGGAGCACTTAAAGCACAGAACAGTTGGGCGATCCTGCAGATCAGCAGGTCGGTGGACTTTGACAGCGACAGTTTGTTGTTTCGTGAGAGTTCTTCGACGTTAGATAGGCTACTCAATCCAGACTGCAGGGCAGGCTGCTATCATGGCAGCTCGCAGGTCAGCAGCAGTTCCTTGGTCGCGGCAGCGGCAGATCTCTCGCAGAGGCTAGTAGCTGTCCTGAGAAATATTTTCGAGCAGACGGTGAATAGCAGCGCCGTTCACGGATGGATGTCAGAGGACCAAGGCAAAAACTAGCCCAATGGACTAACGTTAAAGTTAGGCATCAACCTGCGATTCTTCCTCACTGCTCCTGTGAGACGTACAAAAAGCACACAAAGCAAAGAAACAAAGAGTAAATATTACATTCAACATCCAAAGATTATTTGGATAGATTTATGCATCCCAAACCGGATAAACTGGAGGACAGCGACAATTCTTGTGGACCTTCGATAAAAAGCCTAGTGTTTACAGCCAAGTTTTTCCACTCTAAATCCATTTTAAACAGGCTTAAAAAACGCTGGCCGTCTATGCAATACCTGCAGTGCTACTAGCAGCAAGGCTAGCTACAGACAAAGTGGGTAACGTTAGCGCTAATGGCTACGAATTTGCAGCTAACACACAATGGACACGATATTAAGCGATTTTGGTGAATAATAAGCAAGCTCACCAATTTAGCATTAAAGCTCATGTTCACATAGTTGTGGATGCATGTTTAAAAGAACCTAAACTACCAGCTAACCGTAGCTACTACCCAGCATGTCTGGCACGTTTCAGGTTGTCAGAATTTCAGAGTAAACTAAGTTTGTAAACTTTCATGTTTAATACAGGCCTAAATATTTAGCAGACTAAAATGACATCAACACCAGTTTACATTTAAAATGATAGTTGTATAATGTACTTACCAATAATCACAAAGACGGTGCAGCCTGTAGTCTTCCACTCTGCATAATCACATAACGCAGAGTTGCAGGTTTATGTGGGGGAAAAGTGTTCCGTTAGTTGTGGCGCGTCAGGTCTGCACAGCTCCTGCGGATCTGGCCCACACCCGCCGGGCGGACTCAATTCAGTTGTGGCGCGTCTGGTCTGCGAAGCTGCCCCGGATAGGCGCCGCACCCGCTGGATGGACTGTCACAGTCAGAAGCTACAGACAAATCTGGTGCAAAGTTGGTGCAGATCTGCATAGTGAGTGCGACTGCTGCGCGAATCTGCTGATTCAAAAACGGATCTGGCACAGATGTAAATGCTGTCTGGGTAGGATCGCCTACTCATGTTCTGCAATCTATGCCTGACACCGCAGCCTCTGCATGGGTTGTAGACTACCATGTGAGGGAGTTCTCCCCTCCCAAAAAGAGTTGGTTGGGTCCATATAGCTCATCTTTTCCAAAAAGTTTTCTCAGATAGGCCTACCGATAGCCGGGCCGGCCCTACCGTAGCGATAAGCGTCAGGGAGGATGGATGGTTTAAAGAGGCCAGGTGGGACTGAGAAGGCCAGTTAAATAAAAGAAAGGAAGGCATTGGAGGAGGATGTTGCCAAATGTGCCAAGCTTCCAGATTTTTTTGTCAACTGGTAAGAGAGATAGCAATGATTAGCAGCATAATTATTGGGTGATATTGGACATTAGCGTTGTCAACCTATTCACAAGCAACTTATTAAATTAATTAAAATATTAGCCTTTTTGTATCATCCAACATTGCGATTCATAGACTTTGTTAATATTGCACAAATATTGATAACAAAACCCAAGCTTGATCTGTGTGGCTATGCAGTACAAATTGTCGCCTCTGAGCAGATCAGCCAGTCCCTGATGATGATGAGGAGCCCGAAATTAGTGATGAGGAGGCCATGAGGGGCAAGTAGACAGGATAAGAGTAAAAAATATGAATTAAAATGATTTAATGTAAGAAAGATCAGTATATGACAGCAGTAATGTACATGATCAACCTATATGCCTTGTTTGCTGAGAAGTGAGTGTAGTAAAGGAGTAGGCTATACATCACCAAACACCAATGTGATGGCCTACCCACACTGAAAAACATGTAAACATTGGTTCAATAAGCCTCTGTGGAAGAGTGGAATACATTTCAAATGCTTTATTTCGTTCTGTTTTTGTTAACTTGTCAACCTATCCTTGTGAAATAGTGGAATATTTTTGTTAACTTCTCAGTTTAAATAAATGGATTCCAGTTGCTGCTACTGGAAGAAACTGGAATCCATGCATTTCCATATAATTATTTTTGGAATCTGATCCCTTATCATACCTGTTCATTCTTACTCGTCGCTCGACTTATCGTGACTAAATTCAAGATGGCTGCAGACGCTAAACTCCATGAAGATACGGTCTGTATAAATCGTCTTGTAAGTAAACTACCAGTGTTTTTTCAAAGTTCTCAATGTCTCATTTTAAATGTCAAGGCCCGCAGAATTCTACCAATGAAGTATGGAGCTACTTGGAGCCTCGTAAATGGTGATATATTTGCATGGCTAGGCCGATGCCCCCCCATTGAAAAACTGTTGGTAGCATTGGCCAACTATCGCCAGATTTCTAAGTGCAGGGGACAAGCCCAGATGAGCTATGAGACATACGTTCACACTCGGTATCATGTTTCAACACACTTTAGGTCAAAATCACACCGGAATTCTCCTTTAACAACGCCCCTTAACTGTTGTAAAATCACTGTAACCTACAGCCTCTCGGGTCTTGTTGTTTCATTTAGCATTGTTATGGTTTAACAACAGAATGTAACTTCTTCTGATGGTTCTTGAGAGTTGTTTTATGAGTGAAACTCTTCCCACATATAGTGCACTGATGTGGCCTTTCTCCAGTGTGTATCCTTTTGTGGTTTAAAAGATTTGAACTACTCCTGAAACTCTTCCCACATGTAGTACACTGATATGGCTTTTCTCCTGTGTGGGTTCTTTTATGGTCTGTAAGATCTGAATTAGTCCGGCATCTTCTTCCACATGTAGTGCACAGATAAGGCTTTTCTCCAGTGTGAGTTCTCTGGTGGCTCTTAAGTTCGAACATCGTGACAAAGGCCTTTCCACATTCAGAACACTGGTGTGGTTTCTCCCCCCTGTGTTTCATCTCATGGGTGACAAGATGTGACTTATACCTGTATCTCTTCCCACAGGTATTACACAGGAAAGGCTTTTCTCCTGTGTGCATTCTTTGATGACACGCAAGAACAGAAGGTTGAAGAAAAGCTTTGAGACACTGGGGGCACTGATATTTTTTCTCTCTGGGCCTAATCAAACAGGGATGCAATTCCTGGCAGGCATTCTTCCTCACAGTGTTCTGACTTTTGTGAGATGTGGTCATCTCAACATCTGTAATATCAAAAGTAAAGCACAAGTGAGTCAAAGGTGATTCTCCTTTAGTTCTCATCCCTCCATAGAGTGTTTGTTTGATTGTTTAATTTAAGGCCATTTCCAGAACTAAAATTTAATGGCCAGAGCATTCAGTGTTATAGAACCTTAAATACTTTTTTTTTAAATCTATGACAGTTAAGATATTCTAAAACCTTCAAATGTGGGACCTTACTAAAAACACCAGCTATAGAATGTTGATGATAAAATTGTTGTCTCCATAGAGCGTTAATTCTGTTATGTCTGTAGCTCTGTGCCCCCCACCCCCCCTTCATTCTCTGGTTGTTGTTAGTGTGTGTCTGCTCGTTAGTGAAGGTCTATCAATCTGTATCATAATGTTTTAAGTAATTTGCGCAGGACACTGGTCTGTGCAAGTTGTATTTAAAGCTGGTTTGTCAATAAATTGCATTCACCTAAGTACACTGAATGTCATGCTGTTGGATAACACTGTCTGTATGGATAACACATTGCAATTAATTTGATAGATTCAATGAATGAAACATTTTCAAAATTATTCAGTTACTTACTTGTAGGAGAAGCATCGCTGTGCCCGTATTCTGTTGAATCAGAATCCTTTTCATGTTTAATTTTCATCTCCAGATTATTTTCTTCTTTTAAAACCGAATCCTCTTCATCTTTAGTTTGTAGATTAGTTTCTTCCCTGAAAGTCTTAGAGTCATGATCCAGTCCAGGGTTTTCTTCTTTCTGAACAGAAAACAGATACTCTTGAAGAAAATAATCACAATCATCTTCCTCCTTCTTCTCTGACATGGGTAGTTGTGATGGTTCAGTCATCTTTTGCTAAATAAACCCAGACAATCTTGGCTTCAGTCCAAGAGTGATTAAGAAAATTATGACAATAGTTGTAATGCTAGTTACATCACAGGCGTTGATACAAGGACTCTTCTAGTTGGCCCATTGGGCTTTCAACGTAGCCAATCAGCTGCAGGGAATGCTAAATCGCATGACAAAGGATTATGGGCAGGAACTCCACATCTGATGGTCCTCAGGTGGAGCTAAAGTGTTCCAGCTCAATGAGGTCATTGATACAAGGACTCTTCTAGTTGGCCCATTGGGCTTTCAACATAGCCAACCAGCTGCAGGGAATGCTAAATCGCATGACAAAGGATTATGGGCAGGAACTCCACATCTGATGGTCCCTCAGGTGGTCATGAGCAGAACTCAACTTGCAGGAACTTCACAAAGGAGGGTAGATAGGGGTTGTGAGCTCAATTGTTTCAACTCAATGAGGTCCTGACAGATCCCATCCTCGTTAATAAACAAGCAGGGGGTACTCTTGTGTCCTAGCCAGAGCTAAAACTGCAGACAAAAAAAACAAGCAATGTTATCAAGAGGAAAGTAGGCTATACTATGTTGACTGTACACAGGCTATACATAAAGCTCCTGTAAGAATTAGGTGTAAAGTAGGCTATAGTATAGCTGTTATACATAAACCTCCTGTAACAAACAATGTTATCTTGATAAGACAGATCACCTAGCCAGAGCTCAAACTGCAGACATGTAAAAAAAAAGAAAACAAGCAATTTTATCTTGATAAGACAGATCGCCATAGCTCAACCTTCAGAACCTTCACAGAGGAGGGCAGGTGGGGGTGGAGACGTGCATGAGGCATGAGCACTACACTTTACACGATGGTCCTGATGGTCCTCAGATGGGCATGGCCATAACTATAGACCCTTTCAAGAGAGTTCTAATATCAGCATCATAGTTGGCCCCACAAGGCTTCCGTTTTAACATTCCATATGTTATCTTAATGCAGAGGAAGTAGATTGGGAACCAAATAGAACGTTCAAGCATTGTTTTTGTTTTTATTGTTGAAAGGGTCTATACTTGCAGGAACTTCACAAACGATGGTAGGTGGGGGTTGTGAGCTGAAAGTGGGAACATAGGACCCTGGGAATATAGGGACCTGGAAATATAAAACCCTGGGAACATATGACCTTGATAATGTAGGGACCGGGGAATATGGATCTAGGAACACAGCTTTGCTCCCATTCAGAGCATCCTACAGAATATGGATCTAGGAACACAGCTTTGCTCCCATTCAGAGCATCCTTTGAATACAGACTTCAGTCGTTTGCATTAAAGAAAATCCAGTCAACCCCCCTTCAATAAATGGAAGATGTAGCTACAGTGAACGTGTGCAAACAAAGACCAACAGTAATGTTGCCCTGTTATACAGGACATTTCCACAGATAACTTCACTCTCTCGTATTAAAGTGCCCATATTATGAAAAAAAACTTTTTTTGGGATTTGATGTGTTATTGTGTATATATATATATAAATATATATATATATATATATTCAAAAGGCTATTTGACCTGAAAATGACAACACGGACAAGTTTAAAAGTGGCGCTTAGGACATAATTATGCTTTTAAATTATGCTTTCACAAAAACACCCTAGGATGCATTTTGGTGAAGTTCCGCTTTAAGTTATGAAGCTTTTATCTGCAGATATCGATCTCAGGCAGATATCATCTAACCTGACTCTCGCCTAGCTCCACTCACATCCATCTGGGATCGGTTCCGTTGAGAGTGATTTCGGCACCAGATTGTATGGTAGAGCCAATCAGGCGAGAGTTTCATAGATGTGACGTAGAGTAGAAGCGACTGTGAGACTGTTCTCATAGTCACGGGTTGGCTTCGATGTGAGTGGTTGAAGTAGCACGTCAATAGATGACGGACAAGTGGCTTATTCAATCATATGCAAGCATTTTTTGATTAGGCCCAGCCTTCTGAAGCACCACTCCAATGGATTGATCCCAGATGGATGAGTGGAGCTAGGCGGAACGAAATTCATCTGGCGAGAGTCAGGTTAGATATCATTGTGCATCCCTAGAAAGTACAAGGATTTCATTTAACCCCCCTTTTAAATATGCACAACTTATTGTTTTCACTACCACATAGGGCTGGGTGATATGGATCAAAAAATATATCTCGATATATTTTGCTATATCTCAGTATACGATATATATCTTGATATCTTTACAGGAAAAATAACCCCCCAAAAACTACTGCAAAAAAACAAATATGCAAAATTCGACAAGGTCTTTTTTATTGAAGTGCAAAGAGGTAGGCAGTTCATGTAGGAACAAAGTCCTTCTGCGACATTTAAAGGAACCGTATGTAAGAAATGTATTTCAATTAATCATAAAATGGACCTGATATGTCACTAGACATTAAGAAATCATGTTCATTTCAAATACTTATATCACTGACAACAGTAGTCCGGCCAGGATATTGTCATTTAAAAAGTGAAGTTGCAGCCCTCAACTGATGTTGATGTTGTCATTGTCATGCCACTCTACAGTAATTTGAAAGTGATTGCAGTACCAGTTTTGGCCACAATCTTACATACGGTTCCTTTAAAAAAAAAATCCCTGTATACAAAAATAATAATTTAACTGTAAAATAAAGGAAGAAATAATTACATATCCTGACGCACTAGGCTCACGGTTTTAGGCTAGTGAATAATAGCTGCACATAGTGCGTCAGGATATGTGGATGCAATTCATTATGCTACACCAATGACAGACATTACCTGAGCTAGCGGGATTAGTTAGCAAGGAGCTCTCTCCAGATGTAAAAGTTTACCAAGGGTTGTGTATCCTATTTAAATGATGTTAAACCTAATACTAGGCCTACATTCTAAATCCCATAGCCTAGGTAGGTCTCTCTGACACTGATCTGCAGCACCGGAGCGCCACAGGGAACTGTGCTCTCTCCAGTCCTGTTCACCCTGTACACATCTGACTTCTGCTACAACACTGAGTCATGCCACATGCAGAAGTTTTCTGATGATACTGCAATTGTGGGGTGCATCAGGAACGGGCAGGAGGAGGAGTACAGGAGCCTGGTGGAGGACTTTGTGCAATGGTGCAAACTCAATCATCTTCAACTTAATACTTCAAAGACCAAGGAGATGGTGGTGGATTTCCGCAGGTCTAAGCCCACTCTGCTACCAGTCCACATTGATGGGGTCAATGTGGAGATGGTTAGCACCTACAAGTATCTGGGTCTCCACCTGGACAATAAACTGGACTGGTCAGCCAACACTGATGCACTCTACAAGAAAGGGCAGAGTAAGGCTGTACTTCCTGAGGAGGCTGCGGTCCTTCAATGTGTGCAGTAAGCTCCTCAGGATGTTTTACCAGTCTGTTGATGCCAGCGTCCTCTTCTATGCAGTAGTGTGTTGGGGAGGAAGCACAAGGAAGAAGGACGCGGGGCGAATTGACAGGCTGGTAAGGAAAGCTGGCTCTGTAGTGGGAGGTGAGCTGGAGTACATCACTTCACTATCTGACAAAAGGACCCTGAACAAACTGATCAACATCTTGGACAATGAGTGTCACCCACTCCACACCACTATTGTTAAGCAGAAGAGCCTGATCAGCTGGAGACTTCGCTCACTGCCTTGCACAACGGACAGACTGAGGAAGTAATTTGTCCCCAGGGCCATTGAACTGTTCAATGCCTCACTTAAGGGAAGAGGAGAGATAGACTTCTCGGCATAGTCTGTCTGCCTCTTCACCCCCTCCATGTTTGGCACTGTCTGTCCACTAGCCACTTGTACCACTGTCTTTATGCCTCACTGTTTGCGTGCTATATTAGCACATTTGCACATATGCATAACCCCCCCCTCCATGCCACAGCCGAACTGTGGACACACTTATACTTTTTCTTAAATAGTTAAATATATAGATATATAGACTTTACTTTACTTACTTCTGCATTGTTGCACTGTTGGTCTTACTCATTTGCACTATCACCATGACCACTATCACCATTGCACTACCACCGTGTCACTCATTCACACAGAGCACCTTACCATACCTTACTATGTACAGGAAATCACATGATCAGTCCCTGCCTCAGTCATTGCCATTGCAAGCGCCTCTGATTGATTAATCACCACTATGTGGAGTGGAATAACTATTGTTATCTATATCTATGATGCTAAGTGGCTGAAGCTAACCCTTCAAATCCTGACCCCTGGTTTCAACCCTAGGCAAGGTAGAAATAATATAGCATTCTAAGGTGTATTTTCGATTTAAATGTCTTCAAACTTAACTTTGCCTTTGGTAACAATTTTGAATTAATAATTTTGTTCTTCATAAATTAAAAAAAGAATGAATAAATTCTGACTTTTATTTTGAAGGATTAGCGAATGGCGGCCATATTGGAATAATATTTACTGTCGCTAGTTTCACGTTGCTTCCGGTAGCAAAGGAACAGCATAACAAACCACACGAGTTTTACGATTTAAAAAGTTGAAACTATCATATGCAGGTAAAGTTTGATAAACCACTCTCCTATTGTTGTTAATGACTCACGCCAAACGACGTGTGTTAAGCTGTGTAGAAATGTGTTTTACATTAAGGATGACGAGAATCGGTAGCCTATTTTGGTGCGCTCGCAGGTTTCCATTTTTCCACTTTAAAATCCATGGGCCTAGCTCATGCAAAACACAATGCAACATTGATGAGACACGCTGCAGACCTTCCCTTCGTATTTCGAATGCCTGAAGTCGCAACACACCCACGAGACACTGGAGAGATATCAGCACACACGTGAGTGGGAGCTTACCGTTTTAAAAGCTGTAGGGATGTCCCGTCGTTAATATGAGTGTTGGGCAACTTTCAGGCTACCGATAGAGTGCCGGCTAGTATCCGTAAGGCTCGTTTCCATGGTAAGCGTTCGGGGTAAAATCATAGACAGTGAAAGAAAAGGACGAACAGTTTTCAATGGGAGGGCACTGATGCAAATTGAACGTTTTTTTTCAGTTGGCTTGCCATAGTCTTCTTCTTCTTGTTTTTATGGCGGTTTGCAAACAGCGTCTGGTTGCATTACCGCCATCTTCTGAAGTGGAGTGTGGGTCTGAATAATATATTTCCCTACACTTAAATCATCTTTATTAAACCTGTTCTTCTAAAAAAGGAAAAGAAAAACCCAAAACAAAAATCCCCAGAATTCCTTTGCAAAATATCTCTTACTGCCAAATGTATCTCTTCATCTTCTAGCTGACGGATTACTGCTGTCTCTCATTATTTATCTAGTAGGCCTACATTCTTCAATAGCATGCTCTATAGTAGAGCTTAGATCGGGCCCAAAAAATCAAGCCCGACCCTACCCGAGCCCGTGCACATTGTGCCCGAGCCCGACCCGGCCCGACACATTAACTGTAATTATGAGCCCGAGCCCGATTTAAACCCGACATTTTTTAAATACGTGGGCCATTACAACTGACGTTCTCAACTACAATTCCGAGCTGTTTGAGCTACAGAAATCCGTTTAGAATTATATTAATGAATAATGCAATAATGAAGAATGTAGGCTAAACTATGTTTGTTTATTCAGAATGGAATGGATTGCAAATGAATCCGAATGAAGAAACGTATGCCACTTACAACGAAAAAGTATGTCCCTGCAGCAAAACTCAAGGCATTTCTCTGTGAGGGCTTGCCTCGCTCTCAGGTGTATGCTTGGAGAAGTGACAAAAGAGGACATTGAAGGCTGGCTATCATTATTTCTGCTATGGCAAGCCTGCTTCTTGTTCATCTTAAAGTCTTTTTGCTGTCATAGGTGAACATCGTGCGCACTTAATGCACGCAACAAAGCATACCTGACAAATGCATAGCCTACCTCCGACTTTTCTCCAAACTTGCTCGAAGTTATTTCTCCTGTTTTCATTTTTTTCCTTTACATCTTCAAGCTTCACGTTGCACTTACAATACAGCACAGCAGGCCCGGTGTGATGCGTGCGAGTGGAGAAGCTGCGCATGATACGTGTTGCGCAGATGACATTACAAATGACATTTTGTAACTCTGAGCCTAACTTGTATAACTTTGTATACACTTGTTACTTAGGCCTACTTTGTTAAATATATAATATTTCTGAGTCTGACTATGGCATAGGTTTAGCTCCCTACTCAAGTAGGCTAATGATTTTAAAAAAAAATGCTTGATCAAGGACCTGGCCCGATGATAGTGGCTGGAAATATCGGCCCGACCGGTCAAGTTCGGGCTCGGGCAGAGAATCTAAACTCTACTCTATAGCAGTGGTTTTCAAAGTGGGGGCCGGGGCCCCTTGTGAGGGGGTGCCAGGGGGGCCTCAGCAAGTTGGAAGGAAAAATTTTAAATTTACCAATTATTATGAGGGTTGTTATATAATGCCATTATAATAATTTGTCGCATATCTGAACATCTGAACATTATACTGTATTTTCCATGATAATGACTGGGAATAATAGTAGAGTGATAGCTCTCACATAGCAGAAAGCCCCAAATGCAATTTTTACACACTGTATGCTCCATCGCGAAGTGCTTGTGGCTAAAATAATTATTAGGATTAGCTTAATGTATTTTTACATTTGCCGTAGTATTGTCTATGGGTTTAGTAACACATCAAGGGGGTCCTTGGCCAGAACCTAGTGGTATTTGGGGGGCCTTGTCGTGGAAAAGTTTGGGAACCCCTGCTCTATAGTATATAGAGAAATAATTTACTGTTTAACCCTGTGTGCCCAAATCTTATTCTTGAAATGATGTTCTCCTTCTGTGTATTTCTGCAAGTACTTCTACTCACCCCCACTCTTTTTTGGATATTATCTAGTTTCCTACCAGTCTGACCATTATCCCACAACACTTGCCATTTCTCCTTTATCTTTCCTTTAATGATTGATTTCACCTCAGCTTTACTACTTAATGCTTAAACTTATATACTCCATTTCTGTTGCCTTTTTTGCATACTTATCAGCCAACTCATTCCCTGTTACTCCTTTATGGGCAGGAACACTGACACCAGCTTTAAGTAATGTACTAGCCATTTGGATAATTTCTATAACAATGTCTTGTCTGGATTGTGAATTTATGTTCTGAATACTCATCAGAGCTGATGCTGAGTCTGAAGCAATTACTATACTTCTTGGCCTGTTACACTCAGCCCAAGAGAGCGCCATTAAAATAGCAATTAGTTCTGCTGTATAGACTGCTAAATTATCATTAATTCTTTTTTGGGATGCTACTTTTAACTTTGGAATAACAAAAGCCACCCCCACTCTCGCATCCCTTTTGGACCCATCTGTCTACATTATAATCCTTTCCCCATATCTTTCACTTAAATACCCCTGCACCACATTACTATCTATATCCCCATTCTTGGCTTCTAAGAGAATGAGATCAACTGAAAGATCTTCAAGAGTCCATAAACGAACTCTTGAAAACACTACTGTAGGACTTAGATCTAATGAGGCTATTTCCATCTCATTTGTTTTCTGTTCAGTCCACCCAAAAATACTTTTTGTACCATTATGTCTCTCTTGACACTCTACCAATGTAGATTGACTTGTAAATGGTCCTCCTAGACCAGGGGTCGGCAACCCGCGGCTCTAGAGCCGCATGCGGCTCTTTAGCGCCGCCCTAGTGGCTCCCTGAAGCTTTTTCAAAAATGGGGGAGAGAAATATATTTCCAAATATATCCATCTTTGGATCAACATACCTGTGCGAGCAGATATTCTCAAACATGAACTACATCAAATCAAAATATCGCACCCGCCTCACAGATGAGAGCTTGCAGTCCTGCGTCAAGATTAAAGTTACATCTTACATGCCCGATGTTGAGAAGCTGACCAGTGATGTCCGAAAACAGAAGTCACATTAAACGGGTACACAATCCTGTCATAGGCACATTTTTAGTAACAAAGTGGCTGTTTTTATAAAGTGACATCTGATTTTTGTCAGTATATATTTGGAATGACACTTAGGGATATTATTGTGTTTTGTTGCTCAGGTCCGAGCATAGCTGCGTTGGTTGCGTGTCAAAAGAGAAGAGGATGCTGCTTCGTTTTACTCTTGCACTGACTTGCTTGGCATTTGCACAGACGTCAAACTTGAACTGTATTAATTTGATTTTATATACTTTACCTTTTCAAAAGGCTGATGTTTTATTTTTTAAAATGTAGGCTGCATTTTATTGCACTCTGTTGCCCAGATAAGGGGCACGATCCGTTTTGTTGTTGTTTTTTCGAATCCTCAAAATAAAAACGACATCAAAAATCTGATTTCTTTATTGCATTTCTTTAATTTCATCAAAGCAATGAAACATAATTCATTAATATTGTAATGAAGTTAAACTTGAGGCGGCATCGCACAACAGAGTAGTCACGTGGTGCGTCATTCTCTACAGAATGCACTGCAGGAAAAATAAACATTTAATCATGAAGGCTCATTATGTATTTGTAGTTAACTTAGCCATTTCGATAGTAGGCTAATATAGGCCTGCTATAGATACATACAGCATGTGTTGCCTTCAATATAAGGCTTCTATAAGGCTTTTATTTTTTTGCGGCTCCAGACATATTTGTTTTTTGTTTTTTTGGTCCAATATGGCTCTTTCAACATTTTGGGTTGCCGACCCCTGTCCTAGACCGTGGGCCGGACCCCGAAATTATGAATTCCATTTTTACCTAGCCAGGAACTAAGTAATATTTTTACAGATGACATTATAAATATCTTATAAGTACTTTAAGTGTTGTTTCCAACTTCGGTTTCTGCACAATTGAAGAAGACATCGATTTATATTCATCGTTTTTTTAAGATGGCACATTTGCGAGACTACTAAATCGTACCGTCAGAAAAGGCTACAAAATACCTGTCTCCTTAACAACCATGACGTAAATATCGCGCACGCTGCTTTGTTGTGAATGAAACCCACTGACAGCTAACACCCAATATGCTATATATGTGCTACGGATGATGCAGTTGATTCTTCAAATAAAACTTAACTTGCTGGTTAATCTGTTTGAGTGTCTTTTAAACTATGCACTGTGCGTAATTTACTGTCTGGTGACCTCTCACGAGCGTTGACCGTGAAGTAGCCTACCTCCAGTTTGATATCGATAGCCACGTATCATACATAGGCTATGCTATTGATATTGACAATATGAAGTGTTGCATATTTCTTAAGAGTGCTAAAACCGCATCTCCCTACCCATTCATCTCGGGGGCATAATTCACAAACCCTTCGTTCAACACATGACAAACCATATATCAAAATAAACAGCAGACCTACCGAACACAAAGGTGTAAAGCAGTCCCCTGTACAGTTAGCCGTTCCAGAGTAATCCAGTTTTGAATTTGCAGCAAATTTCGACATGCATGCAAATTTGGGCTTTAAGTTTTACAATGATTTTAAATTGTTCTACATGATTTATAACGGGCAAAATACAAAGTAAATGTTACAAATATCGCCTAGATATCGGTAAATATTAAAATCAGAGGACAGCTGAGTTTGTGAAAGTAGCCTTAATGATCACAAAATAAGCATGCATCTCTATTTGAATTTCTTAAAGCTGAGCTGTTCTTAAATTGTTCAATGCATGATTTCATAACAAGCCAAATATAAAATGAATGTTAAATATAGCCTAGATATATGTAAATATTAGATGATCAGATGATTTACAGTTCTATGTAATATGTCATGTTTTTGTAATGTTTCATAAAGTGATGCAGGTCTACTGCTGTGAATAGGCTAAATACAACTTTGATCATTTTTATAGCCTACTATACTCTACTATACAAGTTAAATTTGGCCTTGGTGCCCTGACATGTGGCCTTTGTGCCCCCCACCAAAATATGCCCAACTGAAGGCCAAGTGGCCTTGCCCCTAAAATGGTGAAATGCCAAGCCTGGTGCAGACATAAAACATTTTACCCATTAGGCTACACCTTCAATGAAATGCTGTGCTATGCACAGCTAAAATATCAGAAAATGAATAATTGGTGAATGACAAGAAGTTCAATAAAAAGATTGTTTAATTCTTATTTCTCCTATTACTCCGTTTATGTGGATGGAGGCAGGACAAGTCTCCTCGTTGCCCGATCCGCCTCAAGGTTGAACCACCTGACTGCGTGCTTGGTGACCTCCGCGTCCTTGGCTGACCATGTCACTGTTTTTCCTCACAGCACCTGTAATCAAATAGGCAGATATGTTAATGGTGTTTATGTATGTTGACATTTACCTTCAATTCATCCTGAACTAGGATAGGTAAAAACCCATCCTGATCTGCTGGCAATTTGGATTTCGCCTTGCAGCTCAGGCTGGAAACCTGCACATCTACCTCTCCTGCTTCCTGTCCACGTTTACTGGGTCCAATCAAAAACTAACTTATTCAAAAGGCGCACCCAGATTGTTGGTCTGATTGGTTGAAAGACTATCCAAAAGCGTACAGAGTCATTTGAACTATGCCCATTGATCATGCCTATTGTGCAGTAGAAATAAAGCACAGACTCCCCAGACTAATGTTCAATCTTAAAAGATTGAGTTTAGTATGGTGATCGCCAGACTAATGTAAAACTGTATAGCTTACTTTACTTGGCTGGCAGGACAGGATGAGACAGGGTAGCCCCCAAAACCAGACTGGAGCCACTTGTGAATGACCTGTAACATAGATACATAAATACGCATTACTTTTATCATCAGAAAGAAATTGGCAAATATTTATCATTACCAATATTACACCCCATTAAAAAATAGCATTATATTGGGATCCAGAGAATATGGTGCTGATAATTTAGCTCCTCTTCCCATATTCTGAATATTGAAAAGAGTCTGATCTGTGACAAGGCAAAGCAAGGATATACCATACATAAAGTCTACTGTCTCTTCTATATTGCCCCTTCTCAGTCAAATCTTACTCCAAGAAACTTTCAACATCATTAAATGAACTGGTAGACGGCAGTATTTTATTTTCTACATAAAACAAATTGCTTCAGGATTTGTGCCCTTATATTTTATAAAAGTTAGAGAGTAATCTAAGTGCACCTTTAAATGATATTACAGTAAAAGTGAATCTGATTGAAGTTATTTTTGTCTGCTATTGTCAATTTGCTTGAGTTTGCAGAATATAACATTAGCTGACTTGCTTCTTTACTGGTGGCTAACCTTCACTCACTTGTTTCACACATGATTGCCATAAGTAAATGGCCGTGTCCTTTCTAAGTGCATCTTTAAATGGCATTACAGTGAAAGTTCATTTGATTCAAGTTAATTTCTGTCTGCTATTGTTAATTCGCTAAATAGCCAGACTTTGCAGAATAATTTTTAACGTACCTAACGTAACTTTGCCTAGGCTAACGTTATGCACAGTTGAGTTAGAATCGTTAGGCTTTTTATTATTTTCACTAACGTTAACGCTATAACGGCAATCATCACGGCACAAGATATAGGCCTAGCACAAGCAAGCACAAGATAACAAGATATAGCTTGTAGTCATATATGAAACAATATTTTAGTAAATCATTTAAAAAAAACATCTTACCTGGACGTTGTCAATGAATGCCTTGCCTTCTTGCTGTAATCCGAGTGAGAGGTGTAACGTGACTGGTCAAGGGAAGTTCACAAGGTAACAAAACGAATTTTGATTGGATCTCACTCCGGTGCTGGTGGTAACTTTTTTGTCACCAGCTAGCGACATTATATTAAAGTTTTATTTGAAATACGCAACAATTGGCGTTGGAAACAATCAATAATGTGTTCATAAACAATTTATCTAGCCAATTATGAAAAATGAACCAGTTCCCTGAAGGAGATTTACCAATTCGAAAACTAAAGCAGTAAAACAGACTTGGCCCGCCGTCTATCCCTATGACCTTGAAGGTTTGCCCGATTAGTGGGTTAGCGAGGTATGTTGCGCTCAAAACCAGGGTATGCTGTGACACGAAAGTGGATCTGTTTTAGTGTCGCTATATCATCATGGTGTCTTATGCTGTCAACCAAACCTGGTCGGGAGGAAGTTATGTGCTAAGTTATAGCTCAAACCGTGTAATCTACTGACCAATCAATTGTCTTAAAAACGAAGTTCTCTCGTGTAGGATTCTGTCATATATCTTACAGGTGGAGCTCCGCCTCTACTAACATTTTGGATCTCGAATGCGCTTTAATAGTGCTGTGCGTGCAAATATCCCACTATAGATGTGCATACCATACAACAACTGATGACAATTGATTTATTTGATGTTATAGGTTATACACAAAAAATGACCGCAGTGTAGATTAAGCTATCGCTCATGAATGCGGAAGTAATTGTTTTTAAATAGAGGCGGTCTTGTGCGTCTCCACGTTTCACGATTGGCCAACGTCATCCCAACACCGAGAAGAGATCTGAGCTGAAAGCCTAGTTTGACAAATATATCACATAACTGAATGGCTGCCACTGGAGTTGTCTTCATGGCTCCTCAACATAGTCTTAAACCTCGACTCTGTACTCTGTCTAGTTTAATTAAAGCAGTCTTAGAAGCAGACCCATATACAACACACCCATAATCAAACACTGATCTAATCAGTCCAATATATATATTCTATGCATAGCACTCCTAGTTGCACCCCATTCCACCCCACACAAACGCCTCATTACATTCAATACCTTTTCACACTTTTCTACCATCTTCTGAATATGTACTGCCCATGTTAATCTTTTGTCAAACCATATACCTAGATATTTAAAGCTCTCCACTCTTTCCAATTCCTTACCTGATATTTGAATCTTTAACTCTTGGCTTATTTTCTTCCTTGTGAAGAAAATTAGCTTAGGTTTTTCCACAGATATCCTGAATCCCCATTCAATTGTCCATTTGTGTACTGTATCCACTGCTTGTTGTATCTTATTTACAATGTGACTGACATTTCTTCCCCTTTTCCACATTGCTCCATCATCTGCAAATAAAGCTACACCAATAGACCTTTCTACATTTTTAAATATCTAATTTATCATTACTGAAAATAGTAATGGATAGTGCTGCCACTAACGACTAATTTTCTAACGACTAATCTTTCGACTAATTTTTCGATTAGTCGACTAATCTAAACGACTATTTTTTTTTTTTAATCAAGTGTTTGTTATTTTGTTGTGTACGTTTTATTTTGAACTCAACTAAAGGGAAAACGTAAAATATATATCACCCTACTTTTGTTAGAAGCTGTATTACTGTAAGTAAACTGTTAAAAAACACCCATTTAAAATGCTACCTTCAGATCTACAGTAATGTCAGACCTTTGATAGACTTTATTTGTATGCCAGTGTTGCCATCGACATAGACAACTTCTTTGACCTGAGGCCCGGTCATGGCATACTTTGGGGTCATAGGGCCCACCTACATGAACCCACCCCCCATCAAATTATCATTATATCACATCACAATTATTATTGTTATGCTATATTGTTATACATGCACTTCAAAGCAGCCAGTGTTTAAAGTGCTAACATTGTTCACAAAAAGTTTGAAAACATGCACATCAGAGGACTGCTTTACTAATGTAAAATATAATTAGAATAGTTCCATTGCTTTTGCATGGTTGCATGATAAATACTTCTCAAAACAACAGCAATTATATGGGTGTCATCGTTTTGGGATGTTTCCCTCATGCAAGCATCATATACTGGTAGGCAAATGGAAAGAATATTTACATATTTAATTATGCCACAAGCTTTTGGCCACGTTATTCAAATTTGACTATACAATACTCTAGATAGTGTATTATAGTCTGTGCTCTGTTTTTATGGAAGTTGCATGAATCCACATTGTTCTATTAAATGTAGTTTCATAATTAAATAGCTTTCCAATAGGTTGAATTGGAGATTTGCTACCAACGTTATCAAGTGGTTTCAGTTTCTCTCGCGCATTGAATGAACGCTCATACCACCATTTAATTGTATGCCTCTATGTTTGATGACACCAAATTAGCAAGTAATTCATACTGATTGCAGAAAAGTTTGTTTTCTTTTTCTGTCGGTCCGCGGTTCCTTGATCAATTGCGCAGCAAATTATCAGAGGAAGCCCCGGGAATAATTTCACTTCGCGGCTCCGGACCAGCAATGTCCACGTTACGGCCGGTGCTGGAGTTGAGGACTTTGCAAATGAGCCTAACATCAGCATGTTCAAAACAAGTAGGCTACAGGCACTTTGCGCGTCTTACAACATAGTTTACTTCACTTTATCAGTTGGCTTGAACGCTAAAAAATATGCGTCGTGACTTATTGACCATGGGAAATGACGCGCACCTTGATTGTTGATATCACGGGCGGCGGCATGTTCGGTTTAACGTTTTTTTGTATGAATGAATTACAGTAATGACACGCCGTTGCGTTGTCAACGTGAGACACTTCACTTAATTTATTTCAATTTCCACAATAGGCTACTTTATTAGTCAGAGTCTGGACTAGCGTAACCTACTAGCTTAGCTCCCCCCACTTAGCTCTGCCTAATAATTAATTGCGCTGAAAGCAGGCAGGCACGCAGCTTTGCTGCTGGCGTTAACACTTGCGTGCATAGTGGGGTTTAAAACATGCCAAAGTCTTAGTAGCCTGTTTAACATCCAAAGACAGTCATTGTACTTTTCAAGAGTTAATAACATAGAGTTAATATAACATTACAGCCATGTGAGACCAAAAATAAATAGGCGGTCAATAATAAAACGACTCTTCGACTAAAAAAATTGCCGTCGACTAATTTTCATGGTCGATTAGGTCGACTAAGTCGACTAATCGCGGCAGCACTAGTAATGGACTAATAATACTCCCTTGAGGAGTACCATTGTCTACCTCATATTCCTCACTCAAAACCCCATTTACTTTAACTCTAATTTTTCTCCCCGATAAAAAAAGATTTTACCCACGCAAACACTCTCCCCTTTACTCCCAACTGATATAATTTGATAAGAAGCTCCTCCTTCCACATCATGTCATATGCTTTCTTATCAAAAAATATAGCTAAAACTGTTTCTTTGTTTACCTGAGCTTTCCTTATGTCATCTTCAAGTAACACAGTTGAGTCCCTGGTCCCTCTACCTTTCCTAAAACCACTCTGGTAATTCCTTAATGGATCTTTAGTTTCTATAAAGAATACCAATCTATCGTTTACCATTCGTTCCATGGTCTTACCCAACTGAGATGTCAGTGCAATAGGCCTATAACTAAGGAATTTAGCATATTCAGTGTTTCCTCTAGGATTTTTTAAGCAGTGGGGGCAGGCCTGTCCGAACTACCCCCCCCCCCCCACACACACAGTCCCCCCCGTCCCACAGAACTGACAACTGACACTTCGCTGCAACACAAACAATTATATGTATTCACCTCTATTCACACACAATGAGGCATTATTTTCAGTTGTGATTGAGCTGTATATTTGGAGAATCTACAACAGGTCTGCACAATGAATTTTGAAAGGCAACTGCGACTATTGTGCGTCTGCCCCATTTCTGATACCGTGGGGGAAGAAAATTAAACCGTGGGGGGCCGCCACTACCAAATCAACATAGAGGAAACACTGATATTTACCAGGTTTCCTGATAGGAATAATAATTGATTCCTTCCAACTACAAGGAATTACCCCTTCTACCCATATTTTGTTAAAAAAGAGCCAATATTACTTCCTTTACTTACCTTTATCAGTAAGATTTTCTATCATTGCATAGCAAACCTTGTCATTCCCTGGTGTAGATTTACCCACCTTCTTCAAAGCACAATTCAGTTCCTTCATAGTAAATAGAACCTCCATCACACCACCTTCCTCAATATCATTACCCAACTCAGCACTATACCTTAATTTAGTAGCTTCCCTTTCTACCTGATCTAAATTTGCTTCACTATGAATCTTTACTAATGTCTTTGCTATAGCTTCAGCCGTGTCTCTACTATTAGTGATAATCCTGTTATCATCCATCATCATTGGATACTCATATTCTCTCCCATTACCCCTCATTTGCTTTATCATACCCCAGACTTGTTGTATTGGCGTGGTTCTGCCAATAGAATCACACAATATTTCCCAGTATACTTTTTTTGCCTTCCTTATTGTCTGTCTCACTATTGCTTGCAATCTTTTGTATTCAATCATATTCTGATATGATCTGGTCACGTTTTTATTCTTAGTTTTCGGTACAGCTACTTCTGCTGCATCTAAAACGCTGCTGCTGATTTCCCTACATAAATTCTCAACACTTTGATCCTTATTTACACTCCCCAATCTGTATTCACTGCACTCTCAATGTGTCCTAGTCTGCTCTTTCTAACATCCACCTACCTTCCCTCATTACATTCTTACTTATCAACTCCACTGCTACCTCAATTGCAATTGAAAAATGGTCTTTGTAGCCAAAGTCAGATATATTGCAGATTCATATCCCCTCGCTATATCTATTCTCGTACCTGAACCATCATTCAAACATACTAGCCCCTTCTCACCCAAATATTCCTCAATCACACTTCCATTAGAATCATCAGAGTACTGTGACCATTAAAATCACCACACCAAATACCTTTTCCATTTAAGTTATCCCACATTTCATCCAGATTCTCAACTTCTAGTTGTCTGCATGGATTGTAAAAATTAATGATACCCATACTACCACTATTTGTCCATATTTCTATTACAATGTACAACCCCAAAACAGAAAAAGTTGGGACGTTGTGTAAAATGTGAATAAAAACAGAATGTAATAATCTGCAAATCTCAACTCATATTTAGTTGCAAAAAGGACACAGACAACATATCAAATGTTGAAAATCACAAATTTTACTATTTCATGGAAAATATATGTTAATTTTGAATTTGATACCAGCAACATGTTTCAAAAAAAGTTGGGACGGGGGTAACAAAATGCAGGAAAAGTTGTGTAATGATAAAGAAAACAAAAAGAAGAATGTTTCACAACTAATTAGGGTAACTAGCAACATGGTTGGGTATGAAAAAGAGCATCCCAGAGAGGCAGGGTCTCTGAGAAGTAAAGATGTAGGGGTATTCATCACTGTGTAAACCTGTGTGCACAAATTATGAAACAATGTAATTTTAATGCTTCTTATTATGAAAATGTGACGTATTTAGGGAGTTCATAATCTACAGGACATAATAATATTATTAAAACATTCAGAGAATCCAGAGAAATCTTTGCAAACAGGGGAAATAGCTGAAAAACAAATTGGATGGCCGTGTTCATTTGGACCTTAGATGGCATTGCATCAACACCAGACCTGTCTCCAGACCTGTCATTGTATGGGCTCAGGAAAACCTCTGATAACCATTGTCTATGTGCCCAGTTTGATACTCAATTCAAAAACTGCAGCAAAAATTATAACGGCTAAAATTGTATTGAGACATGATACAGAAAATACCACCCTCTTATCTGGCCTGAGCTTGTTTAAAATGGACTGAGGTAACGTGGAAAAAGGTCCTGTGGTTAGACCAATCAAAGTTTGCCATTCTTTTTGGAAATCATGGACTCATCTGGGCTAAAGAGGAGAGGGCCTATCCAAGTATCCAACCTATCCATCTTGTTTTAGTGCTCAGTTCAAAACCCAACATCTATGACGGTATGGAGGAACATTAGTGCCTACAGCATGGGCATCTTGCACATGTGGCAAAGCACAATCAATTCTGAATGATGTATACAGGTTTTGAGCAACATATACTGCCATCAAGGCAACGTCTTTTTCAGGGACAACCTTGAATATTTCAGGAAAACAATGCCAAAATGAATTCTGCACATATTTAAATTGTATTTCTCCATAGAAGAAGAGTCCAGGTGCTAAGGTGGCCTGTCTGCAGTCCAGATTTGTCAAATTAGGTGCATAATAATGAAAAGCATGACTAAGAATACCCCATACTGTTGAGCAACTGAAATCCTATATCAGGGAGTAATGGGACATTATTTCATTATCAAAACTGTAGCAAATGGTCTCCTCAGTTCCTAAACATTTACAGAGTTGTGTTAAATGAAGAGGTGAAGCAGCACAATGGTAAACATGCTCATGTCCCAACTTTTTTTGAAACGTGTTGCTGGCATCAAATACAAAATTAACATATACTGTAGGGCAATTAATGGAAAATATTTTTTTTGTAACATCCATAACGCCAATAAAATGTGATGGTATGGTATGGTGTGAATGATTACATGAAATTTGAGCATTTGCTATTTTTGGCTGAAGAACGTATATGAGAAAAAAATGCACAAAAAATGAATTATCATTCACATCATACAAATGCCAAAGCATTTCACTGGCCCTATACTTTCCATGAAATAGTCCAAATCTTCATTTTCAACATTTTATATGTTGTCTATGTCCTTTTTGCTGCTAAATATGGGTTTACGAGACTTGTATATTATGACATTATGTTTTTATTTGCATTTTACACAATGTCCCAACTTTTGGGGTTATGTTCTAAATCCACACCCTTCTTAACCTCTCTAAACTGCATCCCTCTTTTAACAAATGTTGCACAGCCTCCACCACTTCCCTCCACTCTATCCCTTTTAATACTTATGTACCCCTATATAACAAAATCTAATGACTGTTTAAGCCATGTCTCCTGAATACAAATTACATCTGGTTTAACCTCTAAATTATAAATAAAACCTTTTAACTCCTGCCCATTCGCTATAAAGACTTCTTGCATTCCACTGTAAAATCAATAAGTTCTTACACTTGTTTCACCCTGTATAAGATCAGCTTGTATCTTTTTCCATGATAAATGATCCACATTCAAAAATGTTGCAGCAGCTTTAACAATTATTTTTATTTTCTCAGTTCTCGTTTTAGCTTGATCAGAACAATTAACCACATAGGCAATGAACAGTATCAATTTCTCTGAGCTTATCACATCCTCCGTTGGCCTTCTGCATTCAGCACCACTACCTTGTGTTGCCGGTATCTCATGTGTCTCTTTCCTTTCCTTATTGACAACCTTTACAGCCTCAGTATATGTAATGTTTTGTGTTGTCCGTATCTGCTGCACCACAACTGCCCTTTTGCTTACAGGACACCCCCCATACGCAGCCGTATGATCCCCACCACAGTTACAACATTTCCTCTCAACCCCCTCTCCACATTTCCCATATTCATGCTCTCCTCCACACTTCCCACATCTTAATTTCCCTTTGCAAACATTTGCTATATGACCATACCTTTGGCATCTATAGCATCGAGTTGGTGGAGGAATGTACTCACACACCCTAAAACTCAAATATCCCACCATCACTTTATCTGGCAACACTTGCTCCTTGAACTCCAAAAGTACTGTAGTGCTATCTACTTTCTCTCCATTACGCTTTGCTTTTAATCTTTTTATATCCACTACAGTTCCTCCCTTAATATTCTTTTTGAGATCGTCCAATTTTTCCCCAATCGGTATACCTGATATCACTCCCTTTGTTCTTACAGTATACCTACAAAGCTTTGTACTTCGCTCACTTATTTTTTACACACCGACTGCAATCTCATAGCCTTCTCTCTTTGTTCGATGTTCTTGCATTTAATTAGTAGTCTGCCATCCCGTAACATCTTTGCCATTTCTATGTCTCCTACTGCCTTTTTCAATCCACTTGTTAATGAAAACAAACCAATTTTGCTTATATCACTTCGCTTAACTTCCTTCTCACATCTCTACCTACTTCATCAGATACATCATCAATACTCCTCTTTGAAGGTCCTTTCCCCATTCCCTCAGCCCCATTAGTCCTAGTATTGTTTAATCCTCCTCTCCCTCTACCGTGTACATAACCTTGATTTTTCCATTCCTCTAGACCTTTTTAACCAATCCTCACTCCCATCATCATCATCCTCCATTATACTATCCAGACCCAGTCACAAATCAGATTATGCCAAACCGCCAAATAAACTTTAAAAATAAAGAAAATATCTCTTGGAGATACAAACAAACCGCCAAATAAACTTTAAAAATAAAGAAAATATCTCTTGGAGATACAAACAAACCGCCAGTCCGCACTCCACTCGCTTGCTTCCAATCACTTCCGCTTCCGGACAACCGACCGTGGCTTGCCATCGTACTGCGCAGACTCGCACTTAACTTTGTGACGTTAGCCATCGAACTGAATCTTGTAACTCGTATAATAGATGGTTCACATAGAAATTCTTCTCACACTTCCTTCACCTTCAATGTCATCAAAGTTAAACATTTATTTTTGTATTATTATTAATATCATCCTAACAAGTGATATCAAGTTGTGTTAATGTTGAAACTACCAGACGTGATCATTTTCAAACACAATCATGGTAAAACAAAACAAAAAAGTTATAGCCTTCGTCTTTCCACTTTTCAGACCTACAGTCAATCCATCGAAAACATCTGAAATGATTAACGTTAGTGCCGTTTTTTGCTTCACCTTAACATACAGTGGTATTGTAGGCTACATAGCTTTGTTCATGAGTTTCCGTGCTGGCAGGACTTAGTTTCTTATCCAAACAATACGGTTATCTCCCTACTGTGCGACAGGCATAATAGCGTCATATTACGTCAAACGTTAGAAAGGGAGTTATCTAGCGTTCATGGGCTTCGGAAAAACCTTTTTCCCAGTGAAAACATCATCATTCTGCGTCATTCACGTCACATTATGGTCCTTTCCATTACACTCGTAAATAGGGATCGACCGATATATCAGCCGGCCGATATATCGGGCCGATATTTGCGTTTTTTATGTGTATCTGCATCGGCCGATAAGCCGCTGCATTCGCCATAGTTTCCCCCCCCCCCCCGCATTATTTACATACAGGCGTCCACAGGCAGCTCTGTGTTGATGGAGACGCTGCAATTCACGTGCAGACTGCCCCTCCCCCACGAGCAGAGTGCTGAAAGCCTGCTCTTCAAGACAACAGTAAACTTTAAACTTTCAAAGCATCTTTTAACTGTTTGACTTAGCTGAAATATTTCCATACACTTTGAAGGTGGAAGCTTGTGGGTCCAAATGGAAAACACGAATGATAGATTGGTAGGGTACTTTTTTAATGCTTAATGATCGTTTATAAAACTGCTTGCCATTGTATTTAGGGAGCTGCAAATAGCTAAGTTGTAGGCTATCCATGCGGTAGCTGTTACAAACACTGATCATATGATTAAAGGAATTATCCGGAGTAAAATGCACTTTAGATCGATTTACGGATGATTGGGGGTACATACGTTGAGTTGACATCAAAATCATGTCATTCGGATGTGTTTTGAGAAAGTTTGATGGTACCGTTTTCAGTCACAACTCGTAGCCTGGAAGTCAGCGGGGCATTTCAATTGCGCCGCTACAAAACGCTATTTTTATACCTCTTCTACTGTTCCAAACAACATAACACTTACGTGGTAGTGAGTAGAGGGTCCCTAAAGCCAAACCGAAGTATCCCAAGGTCTTTATGTGGTCGAATAGATAGTCCAGAATGAATTTCATCAAGCCATGTACTCCCAATCATCCGTAAATTGATCTAAAGTGCATTTCACTCCGGATAATTCCTTTAAGATTAACCATAACTACAACCAATGTAAAAACATATATTACCTCAGTTTATCCAGCTGTGTGGTTTCCAGTCGAGGTAAACTCCAACGAAGTGCAGGTGGCATGACTGAGGATGTTCAGGTGTATGACTGAACATCCTCCTCTGACCCTTTCCCTCTGACAGGAACTGAAGCGTTCCGTTCGCGACGCGTAAAATCCATTTTAGATGAATGCTCTTTTTTTTTTCAAACGTACTCCCCGCTATCACGTCTATATGGCAGCGTATCCTCCACTGCATACCTGGCTACCAGTTTGTTCAGTTCGGTCTGTGAAACTAAACGTGTGGTGGGGCCTTAAAATCAAGCTTCAGTTGCTTAAGTTTTGTGGCACTGTCTCCTCCTTCGGTGGCCTTGGCCATTTATGTCGTGTAAGCATGCAACATTGAAATACGTTTAACTAAGTTTGAATTACTTGATACCCACGTGGATAGGCACTTTTGCCCAGGGCATAATGTACATTTCACAATTAGACCTACATTCGTTCCTTTACTTTCTTGGAGAAGAATGTCGTGGCTAATACTTCCATTTAGAGAAGGCTACTTTTGGATTAATTGGGCTCACCATACCTGTGTCTCTCGTTGACTGACTCGATTCTACTGTTCGTTGTGTGCCCGACTATGCATGCTTTCGAACACCCGCCCAACTCTACCTCTGATTGGCTTACCATGAGATTTTACTCGACCTCAGCCAATCGTCAGCATTTATGCGCTTGTCTCGTGCACTGCCCGCTAACCAAGGAAAAAGTATTTGCCTCTCTGCTCAGCGTCTGATGAAAATAACAGCTTCAATTATAGTAACGCGCCGGATTTTTGGCAGTAACGGTAAAGGCGTTATTAAAATGGGAAGAGTAATCAATTAGATTACTCGTTACTGAAAAAAAGTAACGCCATTATTTATAATATACAGTATATATATTCAACTACCAGTACAACTATGCACTTGTTTTCTATTTAATCTTCAGTCTTGTAGTACAAATGTGATTCAAATGTAATACTTTACTGAATTTGTTTCACAACACAGAAATGGAGTTTGAAATGTCAGGATTCACTGAACCATCACTGCTGCCTATGCCAGTGAAGGAGCTGAAAGAAGAGGAGGTTGATGATTTTCATCAGGAAAATCTGTTTGCGGTTCAGAAAGAAGAAGAAAACCCTGGACTGGATCATGACTGCAAAACTGAAACAGACACATCACCAACATTTAACTGCAAAGAAGAAAAGTCTCCACTGATGGAAATTAAACAGGAGGAAGAATCTGATATAAGAGAGCATCAGCTGACAGACTCTTCTCCTACAGGTAAGTTACTAATTAGTGTTTCATCTCCTGTATGAAATGCACTCTATATATATCAGTTGAATTGACTTGTGTGTCATCCTGTGACTGCCAGTCCCAAAACACCTGAGCAGTGCCATGCTTTCCTTCATTTCTTTGAAGACAAAATTGATCAAATTTACCCAAAGCCCTATGCAACAATTTTAGCAAAAATTACCTTAATTATGCAGGTTGAGAGTCGTTCTGATGGTTCTACAACACTTTCTGGGTCATTTCTGGGTCATTTGGTGGGTGCTTCGTCTCCCCCTATCGCTTCTCCGCAGAAAAAAACGAATATGCAACTTTCTGGACCCTGTAAATCCTCGAAAATGTAGTCAGATTGTAGTTTCGAAAATGCTTTACGGCAGACACACCCCCAGTCAACAGCCAGTTGCAAGGCAATTGTTGCATTCATCATGGATTACTCGACAAATAAGAGACCCAAGAAGCAACTGTCGAAGGAACAGAAGAAGAAGAAAAGGGAGTTTGACAAAAAGAAATTGTAAGTAGCCCACCCTTGGGTGAAGTTCATCTTTGTGATGTGGTTTGATAGTGTCTTAAACAATGTGTTTGCTCGACCGTTTTATTGTGAGCCCTGTATGTGTTTACCTTGGTTTCTAGTGGGGTTTAGTGTAGCAGTCACTTGTTACCAAACATGTTTGTTTGCGTTCTGAATCCAGGTTCTCATTGTGTATTTAGATATCTAGATTGCCCTTCGAATGTCGCCTGATTTGTCGCCTGTATCATGCAATATGTCCGCCTGAACTTAATAGCACTAATGCAGTGTCCTGACTAGGGATGAGTCGCGATCTTCGAATATTCGAATAGTTGGATTTGAATATTTTTCACACAGTTCCAATGTGTTAGGTTATAGGCTACATAATTCACGCTGGCTCTGAGCCAAAATGGGAGGGGTGGGGCCTGACGCGAGCTGGATCAGTCCAGTGTCAATATGGAAATGTAACCAATGGGCATCTGAATGTCCTTCCTTCGGGCCGATTGTTGGCCAAAATAATAAAATTATTTATATAGCCTATTCTATCGGCCCAAAAGGTGTGTTGGCCCACCGGGAAAATGCCCGGTATGCCAGATGGCCAGTCCTCCCATGCAATATACTGTATGAGCACTTCCGATCTGGTTTCCGTACATGTCACTGCACTCCTGTGAGTAATAAGTGACCTCCTGTCTGTTCATAACGGCTTAGCAACCATTCCCATCCTCCTCGATTTAAAGGTTGCACCAGTGATAGCGGGGTAACGTCACTTCTTTCGATGTTCAAACAAAAAAAAAAGAGCCAGCTCGCTACTCCCCTCCCCCCATGCAATTGAAACTCTCCTAAACGCGCATCTCGTCGGTTATTGGTTGAAACACTTTATTTTGCCTTTGAGTGGTTGCCAACACTTGTTGGTAGCAATTGTTTTTGGGTACAGATCTCAGAGCCTAGGCTGCCTACAGACGCACATTTTTTTACGGCCTACTCATGGGGCAGGCAGCTAGCGGATCATTAGGAAAGATTAGATGAATGTGATCATTTATGTTTGGGCCTTTTTTGGGCCTAAAATCGCTGATACAACCTTTAATCGCTGCATTTGACACGGTCAACCACAATGTTCTCATCTCCCGACTGTCATCTCCCGACTCACTGACTGCCTATCTGACTTAAAGCTATGGATGCAAAATAACTTTCTAAAACTCAACACAGATAAAACCAAATCCTTCTCATCAGCCCTAAATCTCAACTGTCCAAATCTCATAGTCTCAGTCTGAACATTGATGGTACAATTGTCAAATCCACTCCTGTTGTCAGAAACATCGGCATAATGCTTGGCCCCTCACTCAGGTTCGAGCCCCACATTAAATCCCTCACTAAAACTGCATTCTTTCACCTCCTGAACATTGCCTGCTTTCCCTCCTTCCTTTCTACCACCGATGCACAAACCCTGGTTTACTCCTTCATTACATCTTGCCTAGACTACTGCAACTCCCTATTTATTGGCCTCCCAACTAAATCAGTTTAAAGACTACAATATATTCAGAACTCCGCAGCCAGACTACTCACTCATACCAAGTGATCTGCTCACATCACCCCTCACATCACCCCTATTTTTTTCTCAGCTTCACTGGTTAACGGTTCTGTCCCAAAATCAAATTTAAAATTCTACTACTCACTTTCAAAGCCCTCCCTTCTGTTTCAGGAACAATTATCATCTTCCGCCACCACATAGACTCACCGCAAATGTCCTTTGGGTCATTCCACACCAACTCAGCCACCCATGTACATGACACCTCTAGAATGTAGATCAGGGAGAATTTAGTGATGATAAAGCATGAAAATAGTGGAAATAACTTGTGTTATGCTCAGTGATGGCCAACAATTAAATACTGAGATTGTCATGGATTAACCCCTTATCCCCCATGAAAGAGACTGTCCATCAAACTTTTAAAGAACTAAATAACAAGAATGTTACATTGTGTAAGAACACTACAAATAGAAGGGAATTTTTCCTTGCCCCGTCACTCTCAGTCATGATTTAGAGTTTTTTAAGCAATGAATTTTGCAAAACCATAATACATGGACATGTTACCATGCCAGCTAACCTAACTGTGCATGTGGAACATGCATTAAACTATTAACATACTAGTCTTTAAGCACAATTTCATTGCCATCATTTCTGCAGCTTTTTCAACTCAGGCACGAGTCTACCCACCACAACATTGCAATGGCGGATTCCTAACCAGTAGTACCATTCAATCATTTTAAGGTGTGTTTTGAGGGACTGAGGGGTTCGATTTCCCCCTGAGACGCCATATTTGTTTTTTGTATGTCTGCCATGCAGGTTCAATATGTTGAGTATGTGCACTGTTTTCTGGATTTACAAAGTTTTGTTTGTGGCAGACTGAGGGCTTTTCTCAATACAAAGTACGCTAAAGAACGGTCTCCCGTTCTTTAAAGTTCGAACTTGAAAAGTTAAGATCGTGAGTCCAGACTCTGGAGAACGCAAGGACACAGGCCGCTCAATTTGCAGTTTGAGACAGCAGCGTTCTTGCCGGCAGCTTCTCTCGGAACAGCTCGGGAGTCTAGTCATTTACCTATTGCTCTATTGGTCTACCCAGTATTTCTGACATTTACAATAAAATATATAATTCACCAGCTTGTTTAAGTTTGTTTCTCATATTTTTTTTTTTTTATTAAATATTAATAACAATATATTCACTTGCCTATGGCGGGAACAACGTTTGAAGTTCGCAGTTTAAGTGACAGTTATGATTAACGTTAGTTGTGAAGCCTGTAGCCTACCGTTTATAGCCTAAACATGGATCGGATTGTAGCAGCAATTATTATAGGTAGGCCTATTATGTATCAATGCTGCCATTTCTCCTATGTGAGTGTCACGGCTGAGCTGACGTAATGCATTGTGCAATCTTCAAGCCACCAAGTCACCACCCGATGCATCCTTGATAAAACCAACGATTCGAGAACACTTCCGGGAATGTTATGCGTTCTTGAATAAATGCGAACTTGTGAATTGGAACAGTACTTCGGCGGTGATTGATGACGTTTCAGAACGATTTTCAAGTTCATGAGAACACAAGTATAGAAAAGAACACATATTGAGAAAAGCCCTGAGAATTGCCTATAACCATACTGGGAGAGTTGATTCTTGTAGGCACGCCATTCGTCTGTGAGGATGGACTCATTGGTCCTGACGTGTTTTCAGATTTGTCTTATAAAAGTGCACCTTGAGCGATTCCTGACCAGTTTCAAAATGGGTCTTTTTTTTCAAACACACTGAATAGGGACGCCTTTGTATGGAATATGCATAATATGAGCCTCACGCATACATTTTACAATGGGTTGCATTTACTATCATGGGCATTTTTTATTTTATCATTAATATCACCCTACATGTGTCAGGCACCAACCTCTCTGAGTAATTTTGCCATTCTTGACAAAGTCTTCGAGCTTGCTGCAATCCCAACTGCTATCATATCCAGTTGTTTGAACTGCAAACCTTGTGCAAACATTTAGATTTGCTTTTTTACCTTTTTATTTTGCAGTCTCTATAGCAAAATAATTACAGATACGTTATACACTCTGGAATGTTGATGGCTGACCCACACAAAATATTGACATAGTCTCTATAGCAAGATGATTACAGATACGTTGTACACTCTGGAATGTTAATGGCTGGCCCAGGTACAGGTGCTAATGTACCAGTGATGTAGAATAATAGACAGACAGGTGCACTGGAGCACATTATCATGGCCTTATGGGGCAGCCGTGGCCTACTGGTTAGCGCTTCGGACTTGTAACCGGAGGGTTGCCTGTTCGAACCCCAACCAGTAGGCACGGCTTAAGTGCCCTTGAGCAAGGCACCTAACCCCTCACTGCTCCCCGAGCGTCGAGGTTAGTGTGTGCTTCATCTCACTGTGTGTTCACTGTGTGCTGAGTGTGTTTCAGTAATTCACAGATTGGGATAAATGCAGAGACCAAATTTCCCTCACGGGATCAAAAGAGTATATATACTTATGCTTACTTAACTGCTGATTACCCAGCCATTGTTCCTGAAGTACAGGTGCTAATACTATAACTATTCATATTAGGGCTGGGATAAATGATTATTTTTCAAATAAACATGGATCGGATTGTAGTAGCAATTATTATAGGTAGGCCTATTATGTATCAATGCTGCCATTTCTCCTATGTGAGTGTCACGGCTGAGCTGACGTAATGCATTGTGCAATCTTCAAGCCACCAAGTCACCACCCGATGCATCCTTGATAAAACCAACGATTCGAGAACACTTCCGGGAATGTTATGCGTTCTTGAATAAATGCGAACTTGTGAATTGGAACAGTACTTCGGCGGTGATTGATGACGTTTCAGAACGATTTTCAAGTTCATGAGAACACAAGTATAGAAAAGAACACATATTGAGAAAAGCCCTGAGAATTGCCTATAACCATACTGGGAGAGTTGATTCTTGTAGGCACGCCATTCGTCTGTGAGGATGGACTCATTGGTCCTGACGTGTTTTCAGATTTGTCTTATAAAAGTGCACCTTGAGCGATTCCTGACCAGTTTCAAAATGGGTCTTTTTTTTCAAACACACTGAATAGGGACGCCTTTGTATGGAATATGCATAATATGAGCCTCACGCATACATTTTACAATGGGTTGCATTTACTATCATGGGCATTTTTTATTTTATCATTAATATCACCCTACATGTGTCAGGCACCAACCTCTCTGAGTAATTTTGCCATTCTTGACAAAGTCTTCGAGCTTGCTGCAATCCCAACTGCTATCATATCCAGTTGTTTGAACTGCAAACCTTGTGCAAACATTTAGATTTGCTTTTTTACCTTTTTATTTTGCAGTCTCTATAGCAAAATAATTACAGATACGTTATACACTCTGGAATGTTGATGGCTGACCCACACAAAATATTGACATAGTCTCTATAGCAAGATGATTACAGATACGTTGTACACTCTGGAATGTTAATGGCTGGCCCAGGTACAGGTGCTAATGTACCAGTGATGTAGAATAATAGACAGACAGGTGCACTGGAGCACATTATCATGGCCTTATGGGGCAGCCGTGGCCTACTGGTTAGCGCTTCGGACTTGTAACCGGAGGGTTGCCTGTTCGAACCCCAACCAGTAGGCACGGCTTAAGTGCCCTTGAGCAAGGCACCTAACCCCTCACTGCTCCCCGAGCGTCGAGGTTAGTGTGTGCTTCATCTCACTGTGTGTTCACTGTGTGCTGAGTGTGTTTCAGTAATTCACAGATTGGGATAAATGCAGAGACCAAATTTCCCTCACGGGATCAAAAGAGTATATATACTTATGCTTACTTAACTGCTGATTACCCAGCCATTGTTCCTGAAGTACAGGTGCTAATACTATAACTATTCATATTAGGGCTGGGATAAATGATTATTTTTTAAACGATTAATCTAGCGATTATTTTTTCGATGCATCGATTAATCTAACGATTAATTTTTTCAGTCCGATTCGATTTCGATTCGATTATAGATTATCTCCCCATTAATTCACTAATAGCAACTTATACATGTTTATTTACATATCTGAATGAAAATGACTTCTTTAACATTGCAATATATGTTTATTGCTCTTAAGATTCCAAAATAAAAGACTATACAAGTGCAAAGTAATGCATTCTTAGTCAGAGGTAGCATTCAATGAAGTTCAGTAGGCTAGTGTATCTAATTGAGTGCCTGTCATTTTAAGACGTTCGTGTGGGAATCCTTGCAATTAACATTAACACAGTTAAAAGGCTGCTGATGTGTGGATGCAATTCATAACGTAGTTTGTTCAAATAGGTTCGTACTTCTCCTTTGGACAAGCACTTTTGAGTCTTGGAAAACACTTTTCCATTTACATCGGGATTTTGCAAACATTCAGAGTCAATAAAATAAGCCCTGCATGAGTAACGAATACAAGCAGCTGCAAGTAAGCATGCTAAACTTGACATCCAAACAGTATTCAGCATACTGTAACTTAACTTAGTTTAGTCTCTTCAATACTATGTTGTGATAAGACCTTAGCAGAGTTTACTTTAACTTTAATGCAGCAGTTTTGAACAAATTTGCGCAGCATGGTCACGATGTTAAGTGGATTTAATAGCAATTGCTAAGTGGATTTAATAGCAATTTAGCCCACTGTGTTCTATGCAGTGCTTCTATGTGGCAACAACAATCCTTCAACTATCGTGAATATTTTGTTAAATGCAGAGGAGGAGCAGCGGGCTCGTTACGAGACGGCGAGGAAAGGCTGTGTGAGTAAAAAGTGCATCTTATCTTTAATTTAAATAGTAGGCCTACAACATAGAACATCAATGTATGGTGGCCGGTTTTGATTTTGTGGTGCCCAGCCACAGATTAGTCAGCGTATGAAAAACACTGAAGGTGTAAAATTAAGAATATTTAGCAGCACACGTTATTCTTGACGAATCGACGCTCATATTTTGCGTCGACGTATTTTTTGCGTGGACGTCATCGATTACGTCGACGCGTTGTCCCAGCCCTAATTCATATGATAACATTTGATTGATAACATTTGATTATCCAGCCATTGTTCCTGAAGTACAGGTGCTAATATTGTGACTGTTCATATAAGTAAGGGATAATGTATAAAACGCCGGTCATTACTGGGAAAATAAGTCCCGACAGAGCGAACCGGACCCCGACGTGCAGCGGAGGGGTCTTATTCCGCCCTGAAGGGACTTATTTTCACAGTAATGACCGGCGTTCTATACATTATCCCGCTTATTATACGGCTACTTGCCAAAACGAAATAATAAACTCCCCACGATATCACTTTAGCCTACATAACCTAGCCTATTTGTTACCGTTCATCGTGGCATTTGCTGAGAAACAAATAGTTCGCAACAACACACGCTGCTGAACTTGAATCAAACATTCTTTAGAACACAGCTGATCAACCATCTGCTTTCACGTTTGAATGAAGTTCCAGTCCTTGCGTAGTGATATGAAAGACGTATCAGAAGCACAAAACCCGTTGCCATTGACAGCGGTAATTATATGTTTGCAGCGGTAATTACATGAATATATCTTACCGCTAGAACTTTGGGAAATCCTATTCAAGTCAATGGAGCGTTCTACTAGCATTGTGAAGAGCCGTATAATAACTGAAGATAACTGAGAAACCGCACCACTGCACTGACTGTGGAAAGCCCTTTACTCAAGGTACACCAGAGTATCCACACAGAAGCTCAAACCTCCTTAAACATCAGCGCACACATACAGGAGAAAAAACACACCAGTGCACTGGCTGTGGGAAGAGTTTCAGGACTAAATCAGACGTCACCATCCATCAGCGCACACATACAGGAAAAAAGCCATATCAGTGCACTACATGTGGGAGGAGTGTCAGTCACAGCTCAAGTCTTAAGAACCACCAGAAATTGCATACAGTATGCATACATTAGAGGTGCTAAAGTGACTAACCTAGTGATGGATCAAGAGAGAGAGTACACCCCTGAATGGTTTGTTGTGGTGGTTTTGCATTATTCGTTAGCTGTGTGCGCTATCAAAATCTTCTATTTACTGCACTATACTGCAATGCGGTAGGCCTGTCAAAAATATCTGATCATTGTAGGTGACAGTATTGAAACAGATCACTTCAGCATTCTAAATTGATCATTTCTGCCCTCAAGTTGAGCCTACTGTAATTGTGTACGGGCAAAATCTGGAACTAAATCTGGAACTAAAGGATGGTGTGTAAGGAATAAAAGAAGAATTAGAAAAGTATTAGAAAAACTCAATTTTATTACAAAACTGAATAAGAATCAGTTCAGACATGCTCTCTGGATGGTGTGGTGGTATAGCCTTGTGTTCAGAAACAAACACCTTTATACAGACAAAAATGCACATGTACGTACAAATGACTAGCCTAGAAATCTAGACGCACCCTAGCGGCAGCAAATGTCCTTTGCAGCCAGGGTAGTCTAACTCTCCGTTGGCTTGCAAGCTGGAAAAATTAAACTTCTATCGGACCAATCACATCATGTGACGGTTACGTGTGAATTTCCTGCTACTTGAAAACAAAGAAGACGGATGCTGTTGTTGGCACTTGTTTGTGTAATCTTTCAATTGTAATTGTAAATTACAAATGCAATTCAGATGTAATGTTTGACTGGATTTGTTTCACAATACAGAATTGGAGTCTAAAATGTCAGGATTTACTGAACCAACACTGCTGCCTATGCCAGTGAAGGAGATAAAAGAAGAAGAGGTTGATGATTCCCTTCAAGAGTATCTGTTTGCAGTTCAGAAAGAAGAAGAAAACCCTGGACTGGATCATGACTTCAAGACTGAAACACACACATCAGCAATGTTTAACTGCAAAGAAGAAAAGTCTCCACTGATGGACATTCAACAGGAGGAGGAATCTGGTTCAAGAGAACATGGCCAGAAAGACTCTTCTCCTACCGGTAAGTTACTCATTAGTGTTTTGTCTCGAGGAAATATTGATGCATGAACATCAATTACAATAATAATAATTATAGAGTATTTCAAATTGTTTTCTTGTCCTTCTATTGAAAATCTTCAAGAAAGCAACACAGATGAGATGAGACATGCTGTGGAAATTGAACATCATTGTAATGAATGTGGAAAGACCTTCACTAGGATGGATCATCTCAAGACTCACCAGAGGATCCATACTGGAGAAAAGCCATATCAGTGCACTGACTGTGGGAAAAGTTTCAGGACTAAGCAAGAGGTCACCATCCATCAGCGCACACATACAGGAGAAAAGCCATATCAGTGCACTACATGTGGGAAGAGTTTCAGGACTAAGGCAGACGTCACCATCCATCAGCGCACACATACAGGAGAAAAGCCATATCAGTGTACTACATGTGGGAAGAGTTTCAGGACTAAGCAAGCGGTCACCATCCATCAACGCACACATACAGGAGAAAAGCCGTATCAGTGTTCTACATGTGGGAGGAGTTTCACCACTAAATCAAAGATCACCATCCATCAGCGCACACATACAGGAGAAAAGCCATATCAGTGTTCTACATGTGGAAAGAGTTTCAGGACTAAGGTAGAGGTCACTATCCATCAGCGCACACATACAGGAGAAAAGCCATATCAGTGTTCTACATGTGGGAAGAGTTTCAGGACTAAGATAGGGGTCACCATCCATCAGCGCACACATACAGGAGAAAAGCCATATCAGTGTACTGCATGCGGGAGGAGTTTCAGGACTAAATCAAAGATCACCATCCATCAGCGCACACATACAGGAGAAAAGCCGTATCAGTGTTCTACATGTGGGAAGAGTTTCAGTAGTAGCTCAAATCTTAGTCAACATCAGCACACACATACAGGAAAAAAGCCATATCACTGCACTACATGTGGGAAGAGTTTCAGTAGTAGCTCAAATCTTAGTCAACATCAGCGCACACATACAGGAAAAAAGCCACATCAGTGCACTACATGTGGGAAGAGTTTCAGTCAAAGCTCAAATCTTAAGAACCATCAGAAATTGCATACAGGAGTCGACTAAAAGAAATGCTAAATGGACCGAGTATGTGTTTTTATAAAATCAGAGCTCATGTACAGACAACTTTATTCAGCTAATGCAAGATGAAGAACAAGCATCACATCATCCTGGACCAGAAGGATGAATTGCCTGTGTGATACAATCAGCTGTGGTTGCCCTCCATGATCTGATTAAGATGCAGTTTGTTTTTGCTTATCCCCTTGCCCTCCGTAATTTAGAATGTGCAATAGCATATGTTATTTGAACACCTATGAAGTAGATCCATTTTGTTGGCCTTATCACAGTTGTATATTAATTCGCCAAACTTGTTGTGAAGTTTAAATGAACTGTCATGTTGCATCCAAGCCGTAAAATACAGATGTACATAATGTAGCAACATTTAGCATATGACAGAAATGCTTTTAGCTAGTTGGATCGTAGTAGGCTAAGTAAAATAACAATGTTTCAAAGACAAGGTACATCAGAATCCTGGGATATGCCCGCTTGACAACGAGAGTGATACAACTAATGTCTGGCCTTTGGCCAAAGCAACCATCCATTTAAAACTAGTAACAGCAAGTTGCAAAATTGTTAATATGTGACGGAAAAAGTAGTTCTACAAACACATGTCATGCTATTCTTATGACGGTTACATGTCACTCTTATGTAGACCTCTTCAAATAAAGTGTTACTGAAAAATGTTACTTATTTTTAGACATTATTGACACATTATTGATGTTTATGACTGTTGTCATAATGTGTTATTCGTTTTTTTGGAATGTCAAGTTGACATTGTTTGGGTGTCATCTTCATGACAACTTGACATTAGCCAATAAAATGTAACCCGTTTACAATATTGTCATGACAAATAGGATGAGTTTGGAGGGCTGCGGCGTAATACTCTTGGTAATTTAAAGTAAATGTGAAGGTGCTCTTTGGTAAAAAAAAGTATATGTATAAGTATTGATAGTCCAAGGCACTCTTCAAAAAAAAGGTTAAAAAAGCTTTAATAGGTAGGCTTAATCATCATGCTAAAATGCCTTGGACTATCAATACTTATACATTGTCATGACAAACTTGACATTAGTCAAGAAAGAAATGCAAGGTGTTTGGCATGTTTGTCATGAGAACTTGACATGTAACTGTGTTTGGCCTGACTTATCTTCTAGGTATATGAAGTGATGAGTCTAAATAATTGACTGTCATGACACCATTATAAATTGGTCATGAGTACTTTTCTTGACCTCAACTACAGTGGTACAGTTTTGGCTTGTCATTAACCTCCTGAGACCCTGCGTCCTCGTATGAGGACATAACATTTAGGCTTTGCAGGACTTTCTACTTCAATATTCTGAATACATTTCTGTTGCCCTCATATCATGACAGTTTTTTGCACCAGTTAGTGGTAATAAAAGCATATTATACTATATTGGGAAAAAACAAGATGGCGTCGATATCAACCTAAATGTTTTATCAGCGGGCACATGACAACTGTCGTCATGGTAAAGTGCCATTGTAATTTATGGGGTTGAAACTTGTTTATTCATGCTTATTAACAGTTCTAGTATGATATGGCATACATTTTTCACATTTATTTTTTTTTGTAACACATCAGGAAGCTTTTATCTTTTATGTCCTCATTTGAGGACATCGGGACTTAAAATGTGTGCTTCCAGATTGCTTCCACATAATAGACCTATGGTGCTAGTTCTAAAGTTTAGCAGTTTCCTATACACACATGCACACACTTACACATTTTGCATTGTTTTTTGCATTTTGCACTGTTGTTTTCACACAGTTTTGTCAACTAAACTTAAAATTGATTTTTTTTTATTATATGTTCCAATGAATATGCGCTCGTTTTACTAAATCATGCGCTCATTTTACTGAGTTGTGCACTCATTCTAGTACATAGTGTGCTCATTTTACTAAATTGTCCACTCTTTTTAGTAAATAGTTAACTCATTTTAAAAAACTGTGCTCATTTGACAAAAATAGCTAATTTTGCTAAATCATGCTCTCATTGTACTAGAATGTGCACTGAATTTGGCAAATGATGTGCTCAGTTTCATAAATAGTGTGCTCATCTTACTAAATTGTGGGCTCATAGCTAAATTGTACTTGCATTTAGTTAAATTATACACATTTTTAGTTAAATGAGTGCACATTATCTTGATATACACACAAAATATCTTGCAATGACACCTCCAGGGTGCCATACTATCACACACACACACACACACACACGTTTGCATTATTTTGCACATCCTTGAATTTAGTGTTTAACAAACACACACACACACACTTTATACTTTTGTTTTACTCTTCTTTTAACTCTATTCTATTCTGGTGAAATAAACAGAGTTACACTTTGTTACACAATGGCGATTTAGTTGTGTTTTATGGTAAAATAGACCCAATGTCCTCAAATGAGGACATCACTTTTCTCAAAAACTACTTGATGTACAGAGGTGAAATTTATTTTGTATACTCATGAAGCCCTAATAAACCAAAATAACTGAGAGAAATAAAAAATACATTCAAATTTATACCCCGGGTCTCAGGAGGTTAAGCTGTCACAAAGAACTATTACACACCAAAATAGTTTCCTGACAGTGTCATGAATACTTACCTTTGACCTAAAGCATTGGTTCCCAAAGACTGGGTCGCAGGAGATTTTATTTGGGTCGCCAGCATAGTCACAATTTATGTTGTGTAGGCTAATAGCTTAACCTACAATTCAGCCAGGGAAGCTAGCACCTTTTTTTAGGATCTAGTTTGTTTACTACCACAGTCTAGTCATGTTTTTGTCATAACTCAATCTGTGCATTTTTGAATGTAGTATAGTTGCACAAACAATACCAGATACCAGCTCTTCAGCTTGGCCGATTAAAAACTAAAATGTGTCATTTGAAATCTCAAAGACCGTGCTGTCAACAATGAAGCAAACATCCATAGACCGGCCGGACATATGCTATTGATACTTTCAATTGTAGATGCACTCTTTACAGTTAATAGCAGCCTCTTCACATTCCTCCTTAGTTCTGATTAAAAATGCACAACGGTGCATTAGATTAGGGTACCTTTTAAATGGACATTTTAAACACTGTTTTCCTGACGTTTTCCGTCTCACGAACTCCACTACAGTAGCCTAAAGGCGCATTATCGTTGTCCTTCACCTATTGCGCAAAAGCCTCTTGTTCTGATATTTATTAATTTCACAGTCTTACAACATGGCCCATCACAACACCAATACAGCCTTAGCACAAACAATCACACTTTTAAAAATGTGGAAAATGCGGATTTAAATTCCAAATAAAGAAACCTCCACAATTAGGCTACAATATAACGACTTGAATTATTTGCATAGGCTATGTTTACATCGGAATCGACGTCCACGGTGTTATGGATCCAAATGTCTGCAGCGCAACGTAGACTAACATCTCTCTTAGATATTCAGGAACAGCTTATTATGCTGAGAGTGACTCGTAGCATGCGAGAATATCCCCAAACTCTCGGATGCGCATTAAAAATGATATTTTCTGATCTTTACTGATCCATTGTAGAATGGTTCGAAGGGGCCCAACATAGAAAAGTTTCAGAAGCCATGGCCTAAAACATCAACAATTTGGGCAGTATTTGGTGGTTGCATGTTACATCTGAAGATAATTGGGTCGCGATGGTCTGTCGTTTTTAAAAAGTGGGCCCCCAGAAAAAAAGTACAGTGAACCATCTGAACATGTCATTAAGTGCCATTACACTATCATGTAGGTCCTATTTCTGTACATTTTACATTTCTGGAACATTTAACTATAATAACAAGAGTTTATTTCAGCAATGAATTTTGCAAAACCCTAATACATGGACATGTGTCTGCCATGCAGGTTCAATATGTTGAGTATGTGCACTGTTTTCTGGATTTACAAAGTTTTGTTTGTGGCAGACTGTAGGACGGTGCTAACTTGTGGATCAGTTATGATTTTCTGTGTCACCACTATTCCTGACTTCAGCGGGAGTTGGGGTAGTAAGAGGGCCCTATTGTTTCGGGTCTCTTTGCTCCATTGTCTTTCCACTGCAGCAGCTACTCCTGCTGAGTGTGACAGTTGGAGGTTTTGCCGGGTTGAGGAATGTGCTCCTGTCAGTGCCGAAGTCTAAATCTAACACACTTCCTAGGATCAACCTGCAATTGTGTGTGGGATTAGATGTGTTTGTCAGTTGACGGAGCTGTCTCCTACCGCCCGGGCTTTGATGGCGGGCTATGGCATCACTTATTGCTTGCATGTTAAATGGTCTTTCTTGCTCGTCATCGGCATCTTCGGCATGATCTGAGTCATCCGTCCATTCACTATCTGCAGCTGCGTTGGCCATGTCACCCTAGTCTCGGCTGTTTAATAACTGTTCCTCTTTGTTAAGGGCTTGTAGGTGCGGTTCCTTGTGGGTAGTCGTCACTCCCCACTTCACTATGTGTTCTGAGCTCTCTTTCCGGATACAGTCAGTGACACCTAAAATATACCTTATCTACGGATACAGTCAGCCTCTGTCAGCTTCAGTGATCGACTTGGTTTGCCAGTAATTATCTAGACAGGATATATAAGGGCCGGTACCTTATTGTCCTCTTTTGTCCTTTACTGGGCCGATTTGCGCCTGCGCTATTATTTTATCAAGACTTTCCTGCGCTTTTTTTGAGCTTCCAGATTCACCCGTGGCCTCTCCAGTGGCTCTTCTGCCTGATCGTACCTTATATACACTCTTTCCGGGTATATTGGGTTCGGGCGCTTAGACTGTATAAGCCTACCCCATACACTCTTTCTGGGTATGTTGGGTTCCTGCGCTTAGGCTGTGTGGTCGTTCCCTATACTCTCGTGGGTATTTGGGTCCGAGCGCTCAGGCTAGTGTGGTGACTTGTCCGTCCAACTCAATCACTGCCTACACGTTGGGCGCCATGTTGCGTTTTGTGTCCACTTTGATGTCTACGGGACTCCCGTAACACAGTAGAGATAGCTACTCCTGTAGGTGTGGGTGCGGACTGTGAGGATTTCACAGGGTAAAAGAGGAAGTATCTTTCAGTGTATGTGTCTCATGCGAGGGCCCCTTTTCAACGGGTTTAGGATGTAGGGTTGACTTTGTTGGTTTTCTCTATCTGAATCAAATTCTCTAATTTGGGGTTTGGGGGCTAAGGAAGGTGGACTACTTCAGAGTCACTTTCTATCTCTTAGTCGCTGTTCCCTATTCCCTTGGTTCGTACTTCAATATGTGGTTAACTTTACTAAAAGAGGAAGAAATTCAGAGCTGTATTTGCAAGAGTCGTTTGTCATCAAAATCTGAGAGAGGTCAGAAACTCACTACGGACGTTCGTCTGGCCGTCCAGATTTGAGAGAAAATCAACTACCCTATTATTACTTTTTATGACAATTCTTGTAACATATATGCACTTCAATTGACCACAACGGATTTATAACCATTTAGGTCCTATCTCTAAATACACAAGTATTTATCAGACAGATTTCCGTATCCTTGCTTGGGTGTGTGATGTGCGTTTAGACCACAACGGGTCCTAGACCTTAGTTTCACAAACAATTTTTCACAACAAATAAATTTGCTAACAAAGCCTATTTGGTTTTTTGTCTGCCCTGGAGCATAGGACTTTCCTTCCTAAATGCCTGGCTGAGTTCTCTACTCCTGTGTGTGTCAGTGTGTGCGCAGTATATTTTTTGCCCATATACAGTGTCTTAGAAAGTAGCCCTCAAACGGACGCTTACTCACCCGGAGCAAAGGTTTTTGGGGCAGAGCCCCTGTTGCAAGGCGTCCGGGGTTCTCAGCAATGTCGCCTAGTGCTGACAGCAACCCCTGAACAGGCTCGGAATCCCAGGACACACACCTCAACACAGACAGAGGTTTAAGAAAATGTACAAATCTTTATTACATACAGGTCAAAGCATTCCACCCACACAGGTTTCGAGCAAGGGTTAATAGGTCAGCATTGGTCACACAGCACAGCTAGGGTCTTGGAAACAAGTGAGTAGAACCACACCATAAACTACCATAAGTTTCAGAACCCTAGTCACGACAAGATATCAAGCAGAGTACCACAGCAAATCTTGTTCACGGCACACAACCATTTGCACACGTGCACACTACGGATCCCCAGACCATTACCAGCAACTTAGCCTTCCACCCCCCCCAAGCCAGAACCCATTCATGCAGGCAGAGACATAACACACAAACAAACAACAAGTAAAAATGTCCGTTCGGTCAGGGCCCCTCCTGACCGAAAACAAAGAAAAAAAAGAAAACACGAAATCAAAATGAACTGAGTCTCACCCGGCCACTGTGCACTAACTAGGCCGGGGAAAATTATAGTCTTTTATCCACAGTCTTTTAAGCCAGCAGCACAGGACCTTTAGCTTGAAGCACAGCCAGAGGACTCTTATTTTGCCTTCACAGGGGATGGGGTTGGCGTGGGCACGCCGCCGCTTTCCTGGCGTGATGACGTCACCGTCCCGAGAACCCGGAAGCTCTGCGCCACTCGACTCGCTGTTGCTGACACTGTTAAGGAGTAAACAACCACGATGAGCGCTTTGCGGCAAATAATCACAATAACTTCATTCACACAGGCATTTACATGGGATCACCGTTCCTTTAGATCGGTTTGAGAGCGCAGAATAGTCTTAACGACCATACGATCTCCAGTCCTCTCTCGTAGCCTCTTCCCTCTGTTAGACGCGGCCGGCAAGCTTCATCGGTGACATGGATTGCAGGGTCGCACAGGAACAGCGGCACTGTCTTAATGGCTGGATCCGTCGTCCGTCGTCCGTGCCTCGCTTGTCGCTCCCTCTCCCCCCAGACTGCCGAATCACATACTGGTGAGCCCTTTTATTTCCCAGTCCATTAAGAGCTCCACCAATCTGCATCGCAGCCGTCCCATCCTCCGAGTGCCTACACCTGTATGTCATCCACCCCGTGGGCGGCGATCGTCCATACTAGCCACCGAATACATAAACAAAACAGCGGCAGACACAGACCAAAGACTGGCCATTACAGTACATCCCCCTCCTTCTACAACACAATATGTCCAGTGTTCTTGTTTGCAGTCTGTATTGCCCCAATAAAACATTCATAATTATCACACGTGTCTGTCCCCCCTCTGTATAGTCCCCGATGGTCAGCAAACACACAGGTAAACAGATATGTAAACACATTCTATGCAACATTTGGGAGACACACAGGGCCCACACGACATAATTCCCCCCCCACTAAAATATTGGTCGTCCCGACCAATCACTCCTGATACCGTTGGGGACGTACCCCTAAGTTAGACCGTTGCGACCGCCTGACCAGAGGGTGGATGAGGTTCTAGAGTCAATTCCGCCCTCGGCTCTAGAGTCCTAGGCTCTTGGGTTGCATGAGTCCTAGGGGGTTGTACTTGCACTACTGGCCACCAAAGCGGCAAAAGGGCTCCAGTCCTCGTTGGTTCGGGGGCTTCATCGTCCTCAGAAACAGGAGGGCCTTGGAGACCAGCAGGACAAGGACGTAAGTTGTTCCGATGCAGAGTGCGAATGGGGCCTTCCTTCCCCTCTGGTCGAATGTAGTAGACTGGCTGTCCCGGCCGCACCTGGGAAAGAATCACAAAAGGTGAGGGGACCCACCTTGGCTCCAGTTTCCCTCGGGCCCGGCGCCGAAAGTTGCGGACAAGTACCCGCTCTCCGGGTAATAGTGGAGGGGCCCGCGCCTTCTTATTATAGCGGATCTGGTCCCAGGACTGCCTCTGTTGGGTGCGTGCTCGAACCTGGTGGTAGGCTGTGGTCAAAGCCTGATGATGTTGGTTGACCCATCCATCCAAGGTGGTCCGTTGTTGCGGGGGCCGCACATCTACACATAGATCCACGGGTAGCCGGGCGTGTCTGCCAAATACTACAAAGTGGGGGGTTAGACCAGTGCTACTATGAATGGTATTATTATACACCTGTACCAGCGCAGGCAGCTTGGTCGGCCACTGCCCCTGATCTTCAGCCCGTAGGGAGCCCAACAATGACAACAGAGTTTGGTTAAACCGTTCTACTGCCCCATTGCATTGTGGGTGGTATGAGGTGGTCCGGCTTTTAACACACCCGTAGAGGGTGCACAGCTGTTGCATTAGCTCTGACTCAAAGGCACCCCCTCTGTCAGACAAGATCCGCTCCGGGCAGCCGAACGTCTGGATAAAAGCTCCCCACAACGCCTTCACCGTGGTGTGGGCAGTTTGGTCCCGGGTCGGCACAGCTACTGCATAACGAGAAAACAGGTCAGTGATAACAAGAATGTAGGGGTGGGTGTCGGCTGGCCTCCCCAACGACAAGTAATCTAATCCCACCACTTCAAATGGGTAAGTGCTCTGGATAGACTGAAGAGGAGCTCTCACCTCAGGGCCGGCCTTGCTTATGGCACACGACAGCAACACAGGAGAGGCAGAAAAATACGAGAAAACGCTAGACGGTCTTTTTACAAACCCCTAATCAAAGGTTAGGATTTTGACTTTTATTAAATACAAATCAAAAAAATACAAAGAAAGAAAACTGTCTAAGTCTAAAAGCAAAATGCTCGATCCAAAGACAAATGAAGAGGAAAAAGAAGATCAAAGAGCCCTGAACAAGGGGCCGTTCTCTTTTTATACCCCTCTCGGTCAGCAGAACATGTCCAAATTTGGAATTGTGTCTTGCCATGAAATATTGGTTCTGCTTTTTTGTTTTTGTTTAGTTGCCAGTCAGCTTTTTGTTTTGCTGACAAACAGTTTCTTACAGCTGGTACATTATGTTCTTACATTCGGTCTTTACATTTTGTTCAAAGCACATAGCATTTAGCATAACACACTTTAATTCTAACACAACCTTTTTATATCTAAGCAAACACATTTTATGTAGTAAAACATTTTAAGTTTTATAATCAAACTTTCTTATATATTTAAGAAAAACACTCTTTAAGTTTAAGCAAACTTAACTAACAGATTATTCTAGCAAAAAACAATTTATGCTTTTAATTAAGAAAACACACTGATACAGTTTTTAAACATTATAAGTCTAACTTGTTTCACACTGGTTGTCTATCATTATCTTGCAGCATTTGCACATTTTTATTTGTTTTAGAGCAAGCTGGATTTAAGCAGTTATATGACTAAAAATCTTTTAATAGTAAATCATGAGTTTGATTATTAATTATTATCACATCTTCACATAAAGTCATGCTACAGTAATTTTGCCATTCTTGACAAAGTTTTTGAGCTTGCTGCAATCCCAACTGCTATCATGTGCAGTTGTTTTGACTGCAATCCTTGCGCAAACCTTTAGATTTGCTTTTTTACCTTTTATTTTGCATTCTCTATAGTAAGATACTTATAGATACGTCATACACTCTGGAATGTTGATGGCTGACCCACACAAAATATTGACATAGTCTCTATAGCAACATACTTACAGATATGTCATACACTCTGGAATGTTGATGGCTGACCCAGGTACAGGTGCTAATGTGCCAGGTGTGCCAGTGGTGTAGAATAATAGACAGGTGCACTGGAGGATACTATTCATATGATACCTGCTGATTATCCAGCCATTGTTCCTGAAGTACCGGTGCTAATATTGGGACTATTCATATAACTGAAGATCGTAGGCTACAGTATTAAACAGACCACCTCAGTATTATAGGTTAATAATTTCTGTCCTCAAGTTGAACCTACTGTTCATGCAGGGGCAACAAATAAATCTGGAATTAAATGATATAACAATGTTGTGTAAGGAATAAAAGACAAGGTTACCAATATTAGCAAAACTCAATTTTATTACAAAACAGTATTTCACACTACACTAGACCAAATCAGTTCAGGCAACCTCTGGATGACCGTGTCCTGCTAGGGAACAAGTCCTTGTGGTCACAGATCAACGCCGTCGCCATATTGCTGGGGGCAACACTTTACTGTCTATGGGCAACACTTGCCGCCCATCAGAGACACCTGTCTGATTTCCAATCAGAGACACCTGTTTTCCATTGGCCTTTGCTCGATTGGTGCTCCCACCAAAATGGCGGCGCTATTGACGTACGCCCTGGAGCCCAATGCGGTATCTAGCTTTCTAAAATCAATGCTTGTGGTGTCTGAAAGAATGTCTTTGGGTCCTCATTCCTGGCACTCGCTGCACATGCTGTAGACATTCTCACTACATCTCTCAGGTTAGTGTCCGCTGCATCAGCCCTCCTCCGTTCACCTGGCTAAAGTTCACCTGATGAGGATGGGGAGGCTCAAACCACAACAAAGTGACAACGTTCCAGCTCCTCAACGAATCTTTCAATAAGAAAAACACAGTATTTTAAGTGGTTAATTAAACTATCTTTATGAAACTAAAGTCACAGAAATGGATAAAAACAACAAAAAATTTTACAATCTGAATAAGGGAATAATAGTTTGTCATTCTATTTCAATCACCTTACAAATATAACAGAGTACACAAGACTGAAAAGAGACTGAAAAGTTCAGCCACCAACATTTTGACTGAGTCAGCATCATGCACAATTTGATGAATGACTTGACTAATGACTAATAATCCTGCCATTCTCCAGGATTTCCACAACGTCCTGTTTTGCATGTTCAACCGCTGTACCATTCTTCATGCAGACCCTGTGCAGATGCCTTGACAAGTATTTCTGGGTTTTCATGCACACAGGGCACAGCAGATAGTCTCTGTTTGCATGTTTCCTGGAAAAAGAAAACAAGGCATTCAGTATAATGTCCTACACTCTGAATATTACAAAAGCATAATCATATGTGCTGATTTACAATCAAGTCCCTAAGCAACTATTAGAAACCACAAAGGAAGCAGAAGAACAGCAGCTAAACTGGAAGAAATGGCTTAATGAAACGGTTATTTAACTTACCTTAGGAGCCATTTGTCAGGAATGGATTAAAATAAACAGTAGAAAATGCTTCTCAAGATGTCTGGAGCTCTGAGTCAAAGGCTCAAAGGGAGAAAGTGAAATGAGGCTTGAAATAAAGCTTCAGCAGTAGCAACTGAAATTGCTTTATTGACTTTTGGTAAAAGCCTAGGAATAAAAGCTATTTAGAATTATCAACAAAAATGCTATTTTTTTGGCTTGTGACAAGAGAGCAAGCCTCTGTCTTCTGTCTGGAAGAATGATGTCTGATGATCTCTGATGATGGAGAGTTGCTCAGAAGAGAACCAAGGACATAACTGACCAATGCTGGCCTGTGCTTTTATATGAAATGTGTTGGTGTTGTGACCTGACAGCCCCGCCCACATCCATGCATTTACAGTAAACCAAAACTTAATGGCCTCCCCTTTGTTTAGGTCAATAGCCATCTGCAGGCTCCCCATGGTCATGGAAAACTGGAAAAGTGATGGAATTGTAAAATCCTATTTTTCAGGCCTAGAGAAATCATGGAATTCAGTAAATTCATTGAAAGCTTTAGAAAAGACCTGAAATGTATTTATTTTTTTCTTGCTTTTTTACTTGAGCTCGTGCACCAGTATCGAACTGTGGTGCCTCAGTAAAATCTCAAGTTCAGGTTCAACTACTTCCTGTATTTAGCAGCAGTAATGTACAGTATTAATATAATAACAGCATACGAAGAATTTTGTCAAATTCACAAAGTCAAAGCAGCAATACAAAATGTAATTAAAGAGGCACACACATCACATCATCAAATCTTCATGCCAAACCCAGTTAAGAAAAGTATATATGGAAGCTAACAACAATTGAGTGCCCTTATTCAAAGGTAGCATTTGTCAGCGTTAGTACAAATATGTATTTGCCTAGCACAGGCCTACGATCTAAACATAATTGATTAAATTATAGTTGAACACAACTACTCACTTCTGCATAATTCCATGGAGTGCTGAAATTTCTTTTTTGCCCAATTCTGAGCTATGAAACTCCTCAACCATGCGTGGTGGTTGTGAAGGTAATGAAGTATCATAACTATTCCACCTGAGTGTGCATGGTCAAAATTATATTTTAGGGTTATATTTTCAACCCTAAAGTTGGAAACCATGTTGAAATTTGGTACAATTTATTTCAAAACCGGATTGCTAATGTGCCAGGTGTGCCAGTGTGTAGAATAATAGACAGACAGGTCGTCCCCTTAGAATTACAAGGTTCTATCTGCACTCTGAGTAGTTTTGAGATATTGAGGTTTAAAGTTTTTGCATTCTAAATAACAAAACTGCTATATGGTATAGGTTTATTTAATCCATTAAAGTTACATACACCCTAAATGTGTTCTAAATGTGAAATATTAAAATCCTTGAAAAATCGGAAGTGGAGCTTTTTGGAACAGGTCAAATGTAAATAGAACCTTGTAATTCTAAAAACTCACAATCGCCTTGGAATTATAAGGTTCTATCTTACAAAACATGAAAGGAAACAATGTTTTTTTTTTGTAACACTACAGCTGTTGCTTATAAAAAGCTTAACAATGTTAAGGGATGCAATTTATAGTCTAGTGCAGATGTACATTTTAGAGACCTTTGATTTAGATAGTGCTGCAGGCCAGTAGAAAGGAAGGATAACTTAAATGAAAGTACAAAATTACTGTTTCTTCTGATGGTTTATTCAGCGATCAATTAAAATGTAGACATTAACTTATACGGCAATAGACAATACATTACAATTAAGAAGTACCTCAGGAAAGGATAATACAATATAGAAATGTAAATACAAAGACAAATTGTTACCTTTTTGATATCATAAATCAATCAAATACATAAATTCAATCAACAATACAATATATTAATATATCTCAGAGTATGAACAATAAGCTTAATTGTTTGCAAACTGGTCTTATCTCATTTCATCATCAATCATCATCATCAATGACATCAATTCAATCAACAATACAATATATTAATGTACCTCGGAGTATGAACAATAATTGTACCTCATGTTGGCAAACTGGTCTTATCTCCTTTCATCATCAATCATCATCATCAATCATCAATGACATCAATTCAATCAACAATACAATATATTAATGTACCTCAAGAGTATGAACAATAATTGTAACTAATGTTGACAAACTGGTCTTCTCATTTCATCATAAATCAATCAAGGACATCAATTCAATGAACAATACAATATACCGGTATTAATGTATCTCAGGTTATGAACAAGAATTGTAACTGGTCTCATTTCTGTTCACCTTGAGTAAAACACGTAAGAATGACACAGGTGAATAGAATTCAGATACTGCCATAGCCTTCTCAATATGACTGTGCATATTGTCTACTTCCTGAACTGCTGAATGGCCTGGGGTAGAGTACTTCATAGTGATCTTTTCTATTTGAGAATTTCTCGTCAAGAACTCTGCAATTGCAAAAGCTATTATGGAATTTCTGTTCTGGGGTACACAACTGTCGCTCCATGTAACTATACTAGTGGCATGTGGATGGTCAAGTACAACTTGCTCTAATATTTTGATTACTGCACTTGCAATGTCATTCGCACCCCTGCCTGACATCCCCTCTGTCCATAAAGCACAACCTTTCTTTGTAAGTGAAGCGTGGGCTGCTCCTGCTCCTCCACTGTAGCCCCCTGCTCCTCCACTGTAGCCCCCTGCATCACCACTGTAGCCCCCTGGTCCTCCACTGTAGCCCCCTGCATCACCACTGTAGCCCCCTGGTCCTCCACTGTAGCCCCCTGCATCACCACTGTAGCCCCCTGGTCCTCCACTGTAGCCCCCTGCATCACCATTGTAGCCCCCTAGTCCTCCACTGTAGCCCCCTGCTCCTCCACTGTAGTCCTCTCCTCTTTCGTTGTGACCTGTGGCCGAAGGCCCACTGCACTTCCAGCTGGCTCAACCTCATCACTGGCCTGAAGGAAAATAATGCATATTTCCCCATATTATATATTTGTGTGCAATTAAAATTAAAATATAAAATACAATCTAAAATTCAATATCTAACATATTCTTTTATCAGCTCACTATCTTTTATTATATTGTATTGCAAAACTGTTGTTACACTAATGCTTGGCTTTCTGTCTGTGTCCATTTTTTTCTTCCTCCTCATCACTTCATTCATCATGTTATATTCTCTACTGTGCATTTCCTTCTCTGCTCCTCAGTACTAACATTACACTTGCCTCTGTGATTTTATTGGATGCCCTCTTTCTTTTTCTTCCTCTCCTCCTGGTATGTTCCCGATGTTTTCTAGTTTTAGACACACCATTTGGCACCATTAAAACAGACAACAAAGCAGTGGCCTTAATGACTGGCTAAACAGATTAGGTTATTAAAATACCATTATTAAAATAGCATTAATGTTATGCTACTCAAGTAATTGTCTACAATGATATTTATTCAAAAACAATCCTATGCTTGCCTCCGTGTCTAGATTGACATTGGAAAGCTACAATTAGCTATTGTTAGCTAGCCAGCTTACTTGGCTACCGCAATGAAAATAAACCCTTCAATGGAACTTAAAAAAATAAAGAGGGAAGATGTTTATTCAAAATCACAATTTCACCAAGTATTGCTTGCCTCGAAATGTTGACAAACTATAGGCTACTAAATTAACTTCAGCCCACCTACTATCATTAGCTAGCATGATAACTAAGTTGGCTAGAGTTAGCTAGCAAGCTTACTTGGCTACCACAAAGAAAACAAACACTTTAATGGAACTTAAAACAATAAAAGAGGGAATAATGTTTCTTCAACAACATAATTCCACCAAGTTTTGCTTGCCTCCAAATGTTGACAAAAGATAGGCTACTAAATTAACTTCAGTCCACTTGCTTTCATTCGCTAGCATGATAACTAAGTTGGCTAGAGTTAGCTAGTGTTAGCAAGTAAGCTTTACTTGGCTACCCCAACGAAAACAAACTCTTTAACTAGCTAGATATGAAACGATTTTTAGAAAGAGAACTTACCTGCCCTCTGTAAGGGGATAGTTGGTAATAGTGCCAATGAAGTCTTGCACTCGTAGATTTCGGGTAAATCTTGACTTTGACATTTTCAAGTGGGCTACCACTGACAGTTGCACAACACTCACTGCTGAATCAGGCGGGAATAGCAACTACATAACATCGCAGAACGTGATTGGTCCTCTTGTATGCATTCCAAGTGATGATTGGAGCACAGATAGAACCTTATAACACCAAGTTTGAGTTTGACTGCGCAAATAGAACCTTTTTATTTTGTAGATAAAACAACCAAAAGTGCAAAAAAAGTTTTAAAACACCTTGGATAATGTTAACAAGTTATAATAGATCAGGAATATGTAAATAACTCAATTTTGACAAAAATGTCAGATAGAACCTTGTAATTCTAAGGGGACGAGGTGCACTGGATGAAACTTTTCATATGATACCTGCTGGCAGAGTGTTCATCACCCCCACCTACCCTCCTTTGTGAAGTGTTCATCACCTCCACCTACCCTACTTTGTGAAGTGTTCATCACCTCCACCTACCCTACTTTGTGAAGTGTTCATCACCTCCACCTACCCTCCTTTGTGAAGTGTTCATCACCTCCACCTACCCTCCTTTGTGGAGTATTAATTACCCCACCTACCCTCCTTTGTGGAGTGTCTGTATGTGCATCCATGGTCACGCCCACTTGACGCCCTATCATTCTAGTTTGCATCATAAAGGCTCCTTTCACTGATTGGTTAGATGGACCTAGTGAGTCAGAGAGAAGAGACATTATATAAACACCACCTAGTGAACTCAGATTTCTGAACTTACCTGTTCAAAGGTAGGCACTGAGACAATCTGAACACTATATCTATATGCAACTAAAGATACAACTATATTGGATTTTGTTGTTTGCACTTGTTGGTTTAATCTTTCAATTGTAATTGTAAATGACAAATGTGATTCAACTGTAATGTTTGACTGGGTTTGTTTTTGAACTCAGAATTGGAGTCTGAAATGTGGGGATTCACTGAACTCCCACTGCTGCCTAAGCCAGTAAAGGAGATGAAAGAAGAAGATGTTGATGATTTCCTTCAAGAGTATCTGTTTACAATTAAGAAAGAAAAAGAAAACCCTGGACTGGATCATGACTGCAATACTGAAACACACACATCACCAACATTTAACTGCACAGAAGAAAAGTCTCCACTGATGGACATTAAACAGGATGAGGAATCTGATTCAAGAGAGCATGGCCAGAAAGACTCTTCTCCTACCGGTAAGTTACTCATTAGTGTTTTCTCTTGTGGAAATAATGATGCAAAAACAAACATAAATTACAATAATAATAATTATAGAGTATTTCAAATTGTTTTCTTGTCCTTCTATTGAAAATCTTCAAGAAAGCAACACAGATGAGATGAGACATGCTGTGGAAATTGAACATCATTGTAATGAATGTGGAAAGACCTTCACTAGGATGGATCATCTCAAGACTCACCAGAGGATCCATACTGGAGAAAAGGCATATCAGTGCACCGACTGTGGGAAAAGTTTCAGGACTAAGACAGAGGTCACCATCCATCAGCGCACACATACAGGAGAAAAGGCATATAAGTGTACTACATGTGGAAAAGCCTTTAGTCGAATATCTAGCTTCAAGACACATCAGAGTATCCACGCAGGAAAAAAGCCTTTTCAGTGTGCTACATGTGGGAAGAGTTTCAGGACTAAAGCAGAGGTCCCCATCCATCAGCGCACACATACAGGAGAAAAGCCATATCAGTGCACCACATGTGGGAAGAGTTTCAGGACTAAGCAAGAGGTCACCATCCATCAGCGCACACATACAGGAGAAAAGCCATATCAGTGTTCTACATGTGGGAAGAGTTTCAAGACTAAGCAAGAGGTCACCATCCATCAGCGCACACATACAGGAGAAAAGCCATATCAGTGCACTATATGTGGGAAGAGTTTCACCACTAAATCAAAGATCACCAGCCATCAGCGCACACATACAGGAGAAAAGCCATATCAGTGTACTGCATGTGGGAAGAGTTTCAGGGCTAAATCACATGTCACAATCCATCAGCGCACACATACAGGAGAAAAGCCATGTCAGTGTTCTACATGTGGGAAGAGTTTCATGACTAAATCACATGTCACCATCCATCAGCGCACACATACAGGAGAAAAGCCATATCAGTGTTCTACATGTGGGAAGAGTTTCAGGACTAAGACAGAGGTCACCATCCATCAGCGCACACATACAGGAGAAAAGCCATATCAGTGTACTACATGTGGGAAGAGTTTCACCACTAAATCAAAGAACACCATCCATCAGCGCACACATACAGGAAAAAAGCCATATCAGTGTTCTACATGTGGGAAGAGTTTCAGTAGTAGCTCACAGCTTAAGAACCATCAGGAATTGCATACAGGAGTCGACTAATAGAAATGCTAAATTGATAGAGTATGTATTTTTTATAAAATCAGAGCTCATGTACAGACAACTTTATTCAGCTAATGCAAGATGAAGAACAAGTACCACATCATCCTGGACCAGAAGGATGAATTGCCTGTGTGATACAATCAGCTGTGGCTGCCCTCCATGATCTGATTAAGATGCAGTTTGTTTTTGCAAACTGCATGGTTGAATTTCCCTAGCCCTGCGTAATTTAGGACGTGCAATAACATATGTTATTTAAACACCTATGAAGTAGATCCATTTTTTTGGCTGTATCACAGTTGTATATTAATTCACCAAACTCGCTGTGAGGTTTAAATGAACTGTCACATTGCATCCAAGCCTTAAAATACAGATGTACAGTTAAGAACAAAATTGTTCATACCCCTGGCAAATATTGATGTAATGTTGATTTTCTCTTTATCAATATGTTTGTGCTGACTGAAAATGACACTGTCACATGCCAAAAGGTTGTAAGACAATGTGGGAGATACTTGGAATTAAAAAAGTATCGTTTTCATCTTTTTTAACATTTTTATGAAAAATGGCATGTCCAAAATTATTCATACCCTTTTTAAATAATCAATGGAAACATCTTTATCTGGGTTTATGTGTCATGATATTCTTATAACGGTTACATGTCACCTTATGTACACCCCTCCAAATAAAGTGTTACTGAAAAATTTGACTTATTTTAAGACATTAATGACACATTATTGATGGTTATGACTTGTCATAATGTGTTATTCGGTTTTTGGAATGTCAAGTTGACATTGTTTTACATTACATTACATTACATTACATTACATTTGGCTGACGCATTTTTAGCCAAAGCGACTAACAACATGGTAAACAGTTTAAGTTTTAGAGCAATTCTCAACAATATTAGGACAATTTAAAAAACATTAGAGTACAGTAAGAATAAGTGCATCAGTGAGTGCTGTTTTTAACAGTTACGTGTCAGTTTAAGACGGCTGGTGAGTGCTAGGATCAGCAAGACTTGTTGTAAGTGTTGCTATGAGAGGAGATGTTCTCTAAAGAGCTGGGTCTTCAGGAGTTTTTTGAAAATGGAGAGGGATGTGCATTCTCTATAGTAAGATACTTACAGATACGTCATACACTCTGGAATGTTGATGGCTGACCCACACAAAATATTGACATAGTCTCTATAGCAACATACTTACAGATATGTCATACACTCTGGAATGTTGATGGCTGACCCAGGTACAGGTGCTAATGTGCCAGGTGTGTAGAATAATAGACAGACAGGTGCACTGGAGGATACTATTCAAATGATATGATATGATAATACTATAACTATTCATATGATATGATATGCTAATACTATAACTATTCATATGATATGATATGCTAATACTATAACTATTCATATGATACCTGCTGATTATCCAGCCATTGTTCCTGAAGTACAGGTGATAATACTTTAACTATTCATATGATAACATTTGATTATCCAGCCATTGTTCCTGAAGTACAGGTGCTAATATTGTGACTATTCATATAACTGAAGATTGTAGGCTACAGTATTAAACACACCATCTCAGTATTATAGGTTGATAATTTCTGTCCTCACGTTGAACCTACTGTTCATGCAGGGGCAACAAATCAATCTGTAATGAAATGATATAACAATGTTGTGTAAGGAATAGAAGACACAAAGTTACCAATATTAGCAAAACTCAATTTTATTACAAAACAGTGTTTCACACTACACAAGATCAAAGTAGTTCAGGCAACCTCTGGATGACCGTGTCCTGCTAGGGAACAAGTCCTTGTGGTCACAGATCAACGTGGCCACCATATTCTACATGTGATTTCCAATCAGAGACACCTGTTCTCCATTGGCCTCCGCTCGATTGGTGCTCCCACCAATATGGTGGCGCTATTGACGTACGCTCTGGAGCCCAATGCGGTATCTAGCTTTCTAAAATCAATGCTTGTGGTGTCTGAAAGAATGTCTTTGGGTCCTCATTCCTGGCACTCGCTGCACATGCTGTAGACATTCTCACTACATCTCTCAAGTTAGTGTCCGCTGCATCAGCCCTCCTCCGTTCACCTGGCTAAAGTTCACCTGATGAGGATGGGGAGGCTCAAACCACAACAAAGTGACGGCGTTCCAGCTCCTCAACGAATCTTTCAATAAGAAAAACACAGTATTTTAAGTGTTTAATTAAACTATCTTTATGAAACTAAAGTCACAGAAATGGATAAAACAGCATACATGCTTACAATAACCGAATAAGGGAATACTAGTTTGACATTCTATTCCAATCACCTTAACAATATAACATATCATAGTAAACTAGAAGTAATGTGTAATACTGAAAAGTTCAGCCACCAACCTTTTGACTGGATCAGCATCATGCGCAATTTGATGAATGACTTCATGACTAAAAATCCTGAGAGAGCAGGCCTCTGTCTTCTGTCTAGAAGAATGATGTCTGATGATCTCTGATGATGGAGAGTTGCTCAGAAGAGAACCAAGGAGATAACTGACCAATGCTGGCCTGTGCTTTTATATGAAATGTGTTGGTGTTGTGACCTGACAGCCCCACCCACATCCATGCATTTACAGTAAACCAAAACTTAATGGCCTCCCCTTTGTTTGGATCAATAGCCATCTGCAGAGTCCCCATGGTCATGGAAAACTGGAAAAATGATGGAATTGTAAAATCCTATTTTTCAGGCCTAGAGAAATCATGGAATTCAGTAAATTCATTGAAATCTTTAGAAAAGACCTGAAATGTATTTATTTGTTTTCTTGCTTTTTTACTTGAGCTCGTGCACCAGTACCGAACTGTTGTGCCTCAGCAAAATCTCAAGTTCAGGTTCAACTACTTCCTGTATTTAGCAGCAGTAATGTACAGTATTAATATAATAACAGGATAAGAAAGGAATTTTGTCAAATTCACAAAGTCAAAGCAACAGATTAAAGCAGCAATACAAAATGTAATTAGAGCGGCACACATATCAGATCATCAAATCTTCATACCAAACCCAGTTAAGAAAAGTCTATGTGAGGAGATTTGAAATATAAATATGGAAGCTAACACAAATTGAGTGCCCTAATTCAAAGGTAGCATTTGTTAGCGTTGGTACAAATAGTATGATAGCCCAGAGCAGGCCTACAATCTAAACAGAATTGATTAAATTACAGTTGAACACAGCTACTCACTTCTGCATAATTCCATTGCTGAAATGTATTTTTTGACCAATTCTGATCTATGAAACTCCTCAACCATGCCTTGTGGTTGTGAAGGTAATGAAATATCATAATAACTTTTCAACCCTTAAGTTGGAGACCACGTTGAAATGTGGTACAGTTTATTTCAAAAGTGGATTGCTCCTAATTATAAACAGGACTGCCTTGTGTTCGATAATGTCTTTTTTACTGTGATGTTTGGTTTGTCATGTGTTGAGTGAAGAGTTGGTGAGATATCCACTTGAATTTCCCCTGGGGATCAATAAAGTATTTATCTATCTATCTATCTATCTATCTATCTATCTATCTATATCCCACTGAGACGAATGGGTGTGGAGATGGGCACAATTGGAATGTTGATGGCTGACCCAGGTACAGGTGCTAATGTGCCAGGTGTGCCAGTGGTGTAGAATAATAGACAGACAGGTACACTGGAGGATACTATTCATATGATAACTGCTGATTACCCAGCCCTTGTTCCTGCAGTACAGGTGATAATACTATAACTATTCATATGATACCTGCTGATAACCCAGCCCTTGGTCCTGAAGTAATAATAATAATTATTATTTAATACATTTTATTTATTTTATTTAAAAACGCCTTTCAGGACACCCAAGGTCGCTTCACAGATAAAACAAATAGAAGGAAAAAAATAAAATATATATCAAAAAAAGAGAAAAATGATATATATATAAAAAAATATAGTCCATTTAGCCATATCACAGTCCATAGGCTAGTCTAAAGAGAAAGGTTTTCAGTTCCTTTTTGAACTGGGCAGTGGATTCACACTGCCTGATGTTGTTTGGAAGTGAGTTCCATAGCTTTGGGGCTGTGTGTGAGAACGCTCTCTCTCCCATGGTGCTGAGGTTCATCTTGGGCACCTTGAGCAGACCAGCTGATGAGGATCGCAGCGAGCGGGAAGGGGTGTAGCTCTCCAAGAGGTCGGTGATATAATTGGGAGCAAGGTTATGCGGGGCATTATATGTCAACAGTAAGATCTTAAACTGGACTCTCTGGGTAACTGGTAACCAGTGTAGCTGCAACAGTACAGGTGTTATGTGGCTTGTGGACTTTGTGCCTGTTACTATCCTGGCTGCAGAGTTCTGGATTATTTGGAGGCGGTGGAGTGATTTCTGTGGAATGCAGGTGATAATAACAATGATGTATAAGGAATAAAAGACACACGGCTTCTGGATATCACTTTTCAATTATATTGCAGATTACAATGTGGACAGTTATTGGATATAACCAGTTTTGTACTTCCATTTGCTATTTATGGCCTGCAGTTAGAGTCCAGACCTCAATCTGTCAAAAAATATGAGCACAAGGCCAGAGTGATGGCAAATAATCATTCCTGCCTCAAAACCCGGATTTCTGTCTCCTATATGAACCATTTTGAGAGCTGTGAATGTGAATAAAGATGTTTCCATTGATAATAAAGATGTTTCCACTGTGTAATTTAGAGTGTACATATGTTATTTGAACACCTATGAAGTAGGTCCATTTTATTAGCCATATCACACTTGTATATTAATAACCCAAGCTCATTGTGAAGTTTAAATTAACTGTCACCTTGCATCCATGCTGTAAAATACAGATGTTCAGAACATAGCAACATTTAGCATATGACGGAGGTGGCTTTTAGCTAAAATAGCGATGTTTCAAAGACACGGTTCATTAGAATTCAGGGATATGCCCGCTTGATGACGAGAGAGATGGAACTAATGACTGGCCTTTGGCCATAGCAACCATCCATTTAACTAATAGGGCTGTAACAATATGGAAGTCGAAATGGAAATCGCGACACTCATATCCACGAACCTGTGAACAAGCAGAACCACGACGCACCCTTTCTAGTATTTCACACAGTCCTTTGCAGCTTATGCGGCCGCATAAGCAACACACATCACCCGCTTTACTTACCAGTATCTTACGTTGTCCAAAAATAAATAAATCATAATTGCATACCTGTCTTTGTTTTCATTGTAGACTATGTGTTCAACATTACCAATCAGCATAGAAGTAAACCCCCTCTCCTTGACCCGCTCTCTCTCGCTCTCCTTCCCTCTCCCTCTCAATGGACACGTGCGACTCGGCCAACACAATCCAAATAAAACATTCACAATCGTGAAAGCAAGGACGCATAGAAGACGACTAGCTAAATTACTATTAAAGCAACACCAAAGAGTTTTTGTACCTTGAAATAATGTTTCCAAAATCGTTTCAGTGGTTCCTCAACTTGTAACAGGGTGAACGGCACTTCTGCATTCGCTTCGTAGCCCTCTATCGGCTATAACCGCACTATGTAAGTTTGTCAGATCAGGTAGCGGATCTGTAGTTCATTGGAATGAGACATAAGAAACTACAAATTTGACTTGCGTTTGATGTCGCAATACATCGTACTTTCATAAATCATGCAACATATTCTACCTTGTCTGTGGACATTGTTATTTGCAAAGCCGGTGCTGGATAAACAAATAGTGTGCGTGCGACAGAGGGAAAGTTCTTTGGTGTTGCTTTAAATCTGCACATGCTGCACATATTTGTTTAAAACTCTTGCGTTCAAGTTGACTGATCATCTCAATACCAATATTTCCCAACAGGAGCGGATTAAGGTGGTCATGCGCCCCTAGGCTACATTTTCTTTGGGGCCCTCCTCCAAGGTGACATAGGGCTACAATTGAACCAGCAGATAGGCCTACTCATACATCATCACTGCAATGTTGGTACATCAACAGCTGAACACCAAACAGGCCTACTCACACCAGCAGCGTCCTTACAGAGCAGCAATTGAACCACCAACTCACACATAAGATGTCCTTACAGCAACAACTGGCCTACTCACATCAGGCAGCAAAATACCCACAGACAAGACATCCTTGCTGACAACTTCCTTACAGCAACAACCAACACAAAACAAAAAACATAGCCTACTATTTGCTACACCAGCACAGTTAATTGACAACAAATGCAATAGCCTAATGCCAGTTATTTCTTCATTGTTTGGTCAAATCCATTTCACACAGAATATCAATGGACATCAGAGACAGTTGTTTCAATCTGCGTTGGCTCATTGGATCTATATTTTTAACGAATCCCAGTTTTGAAAAAGAACACTCTCCGGTAGTGTAGCAAAGTCTTCCAAGCTGAATGTGGTGCATGAGCATGTTCCCCATTAACCGTGACACTACGTTTACATGGACATTAAAGGGAAACTTGTCAGGATTTCCCCCTCTGCTGGAGAAATTGTGCATTATGCTATTTCAAACTGTGGAAAAAGGTAACGATAAAGCACATGGATTTGTTTACAAGCTAGCAAAACGGTTAGCATAAGTTTGGCAGACAATGTGGATGTTACAAGGTAAGAAACACAATTTAAAACTAGTTTCTTGTTTCTCACTTATCTTTTCGGGACGGTAGTCTCAATGTTGCAAGGTTGGTTTTCCGCCTGGGGACGCTAGGGGCAGCGGGAAAAGTCACCATTTTCACCGGAACAGGTCATTTAACCATCCAAATGATTTCTAAACGGGTTTATTACGTTGAAATAGTTGCCAAGTTCCCCTTTAATGTTCCAACTATTGACTTTGTTCAGAATAAGTCATTATTGCGATTATTGCCTACGCTCCTACAGGAATCTAAAGGCCTAAGTAAGTAAGTACGTTTTTTTCCCCAGCCCACTTCCATCCATTTTTTCCCCTCCCCACTTTCATTTTAATTCAGTTATCTACAGATGGCCTTATGTCAACATCATTGTGTGGTATATGTTTCCTGACCTCATATGTTTACAGGTGGGCACTGGGATGCTCTTAACTCTTACAAAAGTAATGATCTGTCGTTGGTTGTTACCCCTCCCCATACCCTCCCACGTTTCATTTCACCCCCCCCCACAACCACCTACCCTCCTTTGTGGAGTCTTCAACACCTCCACCAAAGTCCTTTTAGGCAAGTCCCTCCACTCGGCGGCCATATACCAACGTTTTATGGGCACTCATCGGGCACAGTCTTTGGGTCGAACTGCGCGTGTGCAAGGCTTCACGACACCAATCTTGCTCCAGCGGCGAGATCACAACACATGACTGGCACGATGTCTTCACAACACACCATATGATTGGCTCAATGTATTCACATGTCGACGTTTTGCCGAGGAAGGGGTGGGATATGTGTAGACAACGGCCATATTGGCGTGACAAACTAGCCCCATGCATTTCTATGGAGTATTTTTTGAGTGCTGTGTCTCCTCATTAGAAAGTCTCTGCCTCCACCTACCTTCCTTTGTGGAGTGTTCATCACCCCCACCTACCCTCCTTTGTGGAGTATTAATTACCCCACCTACCCTCCTTTGTGGAGTGTTCATCACCCCCACCTACCCTCCTATGTGAAGTATTAATTACCCCACCTACCCTCCTTTGTGGAGTGTTCATCACCCCCACCTACCCTCCTTTGTGGAGTATTAATTACCCCACCTACCCTCCTTTGCGGAGTGTCTGCATCCATGGGCCATGGCCACACCCATTTGACACCATACATTTGCATCATAAAGGCTCATGTCACTGATTGGTTAGACTAATCTAGTGAGTCAGAGAGAAGAGGCATTATATAAACACCACCTAGTGGAGTCAGAGGTCTGAACTCACCTGTTCAAAGGTAGGCACTGGGATGCTCTGAGAACCTACACAATATCTTTCTTCAACTGACAAAACAACTATATTGTATTTATTTGTCTGCACTTGTTTGTTTAATTGTTCAATTGTAATTGTAAATTACAAATGCAATTCAGATGTAATGTTTGACTGAATTTGTGTCACAACACAGAACTGGAGTCTACAATGTCAGGATGTAATGATCCAACACTGCAGCCAATGCCAGCAAAGGAGATAAAGCAAGAAGAGTTTGATGATTTCCTTCAAGAGTATCTGTTTGCAGTTCAGAAAGAAAAAGAAAACCCTGGACTGGATCATGACTTCAAGACTGAAACACACACATCAGCAATGTTTAACTGCAAAGAAGAAAAGTCTCCACAGATGGAAAGTAAACAGGAGGTATCTGATTTAAGAGAGCATGGCCAGAAAGACTCTTCTACTGGTAAGTTACTAATAAGTGTTCTATCTCCTGTATGAAATGCACTATATAAATACAGTTGACTTGACTTGTGGAATGTTTGAAGTAAAACAAACATGTATTACCTTTATGTTAATTATGAGGGTTTCAAAATGTTTACTTGTCCTTTTCTTGCAAATGAACAAGAAATCAACTCAGATGAGATGAGACATACTGGGGAAAAGCCGTACCAGTGCACTGACTGTGGAAAGGCCTTTAATCGAAAATCTCATCTCAAGAAACACCAGAGGATCCATGCTGGGGGAAAAACATACCAGTGCACTGACTGTGGAAAGGCCTTCAGTGACATAACTCATCTCAAGAGACATCAGATGATCCATACTGGGGAAAAACCATATCAGTGCACCACATGTGGAAAGAGTTTCACCACTAAATCAAAGATCACCATCCATCAGCGCACACATACAAGAGAAAAGCCGTACCAGTGCACTGACTGTGGAAAGGCCTTCAATCAAAAATCTCATCTCAAGACACACCAGAGGATCCATACTGGGGAAAAACCATACCAGTGCACTGACTGTGGAAGGGCCTTCAGTGACATAACTGCTCTCAAGAGACACCAGATGATCCATACTGGAGAAAAGCCATATCAGTGCACCACATGTGGAAAGAGTTTCACCACTAAATCAAAGATCACCATCCATCAGCGCACACATACAAGAGAAAAGCCGTATCAGTGCACTACATGTGGGAAGGCCTTTGGTCGAAAATTTCGTCTCCAGACACACCAGAGGATCCACACAGGAGAAAAGCCATATCAGTGCATCACATGTGGAAAGAGTTTCAGGACTAATTCAGATTTTACCAAACATCAGAGCACACATACAGGAGAAAAGCCATATCAGTGCACTTACTGTGGAAAGGCCTTTGGTCGAAAATCTCATCTTGAGACACACCAGAGGATCCACACTGGAGAAAAGCCATGCCATTGTACTACATGTGGGAAGAGTTTCAGGACTAAGACAGAAGTGGCCAATCATCAGCGCACACATACAGGAGAAAAGCCGTATCAGTGCACTACATGTGGGAAGGCCTTTGGTCGAAAATTTCGTCTCCAGACACACCAGAGGATCCACACCGGAGAAAAGCCATATCAGTGCACCACATGTGGAAAGAGTTTTACTCATAGCACAACTCTTGATACCCATCAGAAAGTGAAACATTAGAAATAATGAATTGACTAAAAGGGTTTAATAATGAATCAGAGCTTAGAGTTTACATAGTTTGCTAGAGATGTTCATCATCTGATTTTCTATTTTCTGATCTAGAATTCATCATAAATGATTGGAAAACATGACTGAGTTTTTTTGTTGTTTAACATTCAATGTCAAATCAAAAGATAAATACCTCATAAAGTCAGATATGCCGGATAAATCTATAATACACATCTCAGGTCAAATGCTAAAACTCTTGCCGCCTTCATCATGGAATTTGCTTTGATAATAATGAGTTTGGAAATGTTATTTTATCATTCTAAATACATTTCTTGAATACGTACAACACTGCATGATTATCTCAATTGCAAGGTATCTCATAATGTTTTTTTTTATATATAAAAAGTTAGTCTAACTAATATATATGTCCCAAAACTACGCCCTGTTCCCTGTTCACCCTTGATTTTGTTTCAGTCATACTGAGAAAACGTCTTCCACCATACAAAGTTTTGGCTGTCTATGAATAATACATTTAATTAGTGGGTTTGATCCAGCAAGCCTACATTGCATTCACCCACTTTTTCTACTGACTACTGCTCCTAGAGCGTTTGAGCTATCACCGCAGTTCCAACTCTAAAAAGTCATGCCCGAACCGGTGTAGGTTGCTTCCATTTTTTGTGTGGCTGCCCCTTTTCATTGTTGTTTTTGCGTTATTCCCGTTTCTCTGTGTTTTTTCCCCCCTTTGAAATGAATGGCGGAATGCTCAGGATTTTATTATGACATCACAGCTCTAATTGCTTAAAGTGTGTATGTCAGGTTAAAACATTTTTTTTACAAATGAAAGGACATGAAGCAAGATAGTAGTGAGTAGTGATTTTTCTTGAAAAATCAACTTTAAATACAATAGAACAATATTTACAGTTATTTTTATAACTGAATTTATGACCATTCCAGGAAACATTCCAGACACAGATGACCTCATAAGAGGGAGTCCAGCAAACATAGTCAATTAAAACACATGCTTGAAAATGCCAGTTGTGTCACTTGCCATCACATATAGGCCATTATATAGCCTAAACTAAGTAGAATCAGTAAGCAACTAATTTGTCTGTGTTCAGCCAACCATGGGCATATATGCTTTTCTTTAGAGACCTGACTATAAAACCATCAGTGTATATGTGCTACCACACATTTGCTCTTTATATATACATCTGCTTATCAACTAATGTTAGCTATAGACAGACTATTAATTTGCTTACTGATTCTACTTAACTTGTTGGGGGCCAAGCAGCGAAGCTACGAGTTTCTTGTGTTTCTACGTTTTCCTATTATTATTATTATTATATGCAATGGAAGTCAATGGCAGCCCATAGAACCGTCTGGTAAAAAGTTGGGAAATTTGGCACCCTAATTGGGGATGGTCCCATGATTCATGTCACCAAGTTTCATGTCGGCAACTCGAACCCTCTAGCGCCACCAACAGGCCAAAGTTGGAAGTGTGTTCACTCACATAACTTTTGACCCGTAGGTCCGATTTTCAAAAGTCAGGTATCGTTGGAATCCTTGGACCAAGCCGAGTTCAACGCACCATATGACGTCATTTTCCGCCATGATGGATTTTCCGCCATTTTGGATTTCATCAAAAACACTTAAAATGTATCAGGGGTCACATACTTTCTCTGATTCCCACCAAATTTTACACAGATCATCTTCAGACCAAGCCTCACAAAAGCATCACTTTTCGTCTTCGGAAGTATTACCGTTCGCCCGTAACAGCCAATTAAAATTTGCGGCGAAGCCGCCAAACAGGAAGTGAGCTCATATCTCAGCAACCCTTGCAGTCATCAAATCCAAACTTGGTATATGGACTCATGACCCCATCATGAGGTGACCTTTGACCTCTAGGGGGGCGCTGTAAATCAGTAACATGCCTTTTGGACTGTAGCTGCTGTTGTGCCTAGAATTACAATGTACTAGTGGTGTCTGGTAAAACTGTGAAAGGTCCTTAGGTCAACTGAGGGCAACTTGTCACATCAATATAATTTATTCGGCCGCCATATTTGATTTGATCAAAAACACCAACAATTTCGCACAGGTCACAAATTTCATTTGATCTTCACCAAAATTGGCACAGACCATCTTCAGACCATGCCTTGTCACTTAATTTATTTCTGTAACAATTGATAGAAGCGTTCGCCTGTCACATCCAATCGAAATTTGTGGCGAAGCCGCCAAACAGGAAGTGAGCTCATATCTCAGCAATCGTTGCATGTATCAAAACCAAACTTGGTACATGGACTCATGACCCCATCAGGTGAATGCCGAAGAAATGTTGTGACCTTTGACCTCTAGGGTCACTGCAATTAGCAAGAATGCATTTTGCCTTGTAACTTTTGACGTGCTAGACGTGAAACTTGCTTTGACAGCTTATGGCCATACGTCTGATTGCAGCATTGAGCTAACAGCATTTCGTTGCCATGGTTACTCCGGCCTATCTGTTTGGCCCCCTCATTGCTGCTTGCAGCTATATTTGTATATGAAAGCCTATGTGATGGCAAATGACACAACTGCCATTTTGAAGCCATGATACATACTAATAGTGATCCGATCCTACTCACACCCCTAATCAATTTCTCACTGATGATTTGAATGGCCATGATTTACCTAAATTGTGTAGCCTATTCATCTTTACTTTGTCCCTGCCAGTCAGGCTCATGCTTATGAACCACTGGTATGTCATAGAGGACATTTTTGGCCTTATCAGTGTAAAATAAAATGCAGTTTAAACCTATTCTCCCCTATGCTCAACTTTGCTGGACTCCCTCTTATGAGGTCATCACTGTGTCTGGAATGTTCATAAATTCAGTTGTCAGTGGTTGCCAGTAAAGAAAAAATGTATCAGGATATTTTTATGTCAGGCATACTCTAGCATGACATACTGGAATGAAGTCATGTTTTTGGCCTCATCAGTGTAAAAAAACCTACTGTATGATCCCTTATCCCATGTGTTTTAATTGACTACCTTTGCTGGACTCTCTCTTATGAGGTCATCTGTGTCTGGAATGTTTCCTGGAATGGTCATAAATTCAGTTATAAAAATAACTGTAAATATTGTTCTATTGTATTTAAAGTTGATTTTTCAAGAAAAATCACTACTCACTACTATCTTGCTTCATGTCCCTTCATTTGTAAAAAAAGGCCTAATAGGAGCTGGGCTGGGCTGTCTGTGTCTGTGAAGGTGTGTGCATGTAACTGTTTGACCCATATGTCCGATTTTCAAAAATGAGCTACTGTTGGAATCCTCGAATGAATCCCAGTTCAATGCTTTGCCAGCACCAGTTGTAAAGGTCATTCCCAATGTCCCATATATTTTTAAAGCCAATCCATGTTAATACATGTAATAATATATATATATATAATGAGATATCTGGCAATCCATGAACCACTGCTGTATAGATCATAGCATTTATAATTTTCATTCACTCAGACTTCATATACTTCTAATCAACACCAGTGTCAAAAGTCAAGTCAATGCATATACAAGTCAGATCAGTCAACATAATCCTGCAAGAAGCATTTTTACCATGTCAATATACAGGCACAATCTGTGGAGCCTACGGACACAGTTAATCAGAATCAGATTGTGTATATTATTTATAGCCACTTAAAGAGACTTAAAGCGATGGTTTGTACATTTTCCTCATGATTATCGTCACATTGTCATGATAGGAGATTAAAATTAAACTATTACAAACTACACAAGTATGAAAATGTATAACATATATTATATTTACGGAAAATAAATGTGGTGTTGCAATGCATTCTGGTTCATTTGTGGTGTTGTCAACGCAATGTTACGTTCTTGCATGAAAGAGAACTTTATCCAAGATGATGGCGCAAACTCAAAAGACAGTATACGATTTGTTAGATCGTAGGGGAGCTGTGATATAAATGCTGTAATGAAATTTGAAGCTTAAATATACCAACTTTATGTTGAAAGTGTGAGAACCTTTTCCCATAGGAATGAATAGGAAACAGCCTCCATAACGAGAACTCCCAAATTCAGAAAATAAAAAAAAATATTAAAATGTAGGCTAATTGATCCTATGTTAGAATAGGCCTATGTATGTGATATTATTTGGCTTTAATATACATGATTCTGGCAATTTATAACGTGTCCGAAGACGTAGCATGTTAGCTACAAAAAAGGGCAATAAAGGGCAATAAAGGATGCTTTTTCTTGCATTCCCCAACTCATTTACCAACTCATTGAGCTAGTCAAAAAAGGGCAATAAAGGATGCTTTTTCTTGCATTCCCCAACTCATTTACCAACTCATTGAGCTAGTCAAAAAAGGGCAATAAAGGATGCTTTTTCTTGCATTCCCCAACTCATTTACAAACTCATTGAGCTAGTCAAAAAAGGGCAATAAAGGATGCTTTTTCTTGCATTCCCCAACTCATTTACCAACTCATTGAGCTAGTCAAACATGGCATATATTATAGTGGATGGAATCCACTATCTTGAAATCTCCTGGCTGCTTCTTCTTCTTATTATTATTATTATAACCTTTTCTTTTTACCTTTTCAAAAATAATGAATGCCTCTCTAACCGCTTAACACACAGACATGTTGAAATAACCGTTGTGTAAAAAATGTTTAAAAATGTATCTTTCTCTGTGTGACACCACAAAAGGGCTCATTTAGAAGGGTGGTAAAGAAATCATGTGTGGGTCCACCTGCAATGTCAGCTTCCTTCCGGTTCCGGCGCCGACAAGAGTGGCAGCCTGTTGAGGTAACTCTGTGTCTTGAATTTCCCCTTGGGGATCAATAGAGTATCTATCTATCTAGCTTCTTAGCATACAATCTGGCGCTCCCTAATCTACAAATCCTTAAATGAATCGCTTTCGACCACACTGTCAGTTATGAATAGTTATAATATTATCACCTGTACTTCAGGACCAATGGCTGGGTAATCAGCAGTTATCATATGAATAGTTATAGTATTATCACCTGTACATCAGGAACAATGGCTGGGTAATCAGCAAGTATCATATGAATAGTATCCAGTGTACCTGTCTATCTCTCATTATACAATATTATCACCTGTACTTCAGGAACAATGGCTGGGTAATCAGCAGGTATCATATGAATAGTTATAGTATTATCACCTGTACATCAGGAACAATGGCTGGGTAATCAGCAAGTATCATATGAATAGTATCCAGTGTACCTGTCTATCTCTCATTATACAATATTATCACCTGTACTTCAGGACCAATGGCTGGGTAATCAGCAGGTATCATATGAATAGTTATAGTATTAGCATCACAATTGCATACAATTACTCCATTCAATCATGAATTTTGTTCATTAGTATTGCTTGTTTTTTAAATGTTCATCTGAATAATATCATACATTTTAATAAAAGCCATTTGGTTGCTTCGTTTGAACATTATCAAACTTTAATACTATTAATGTAATGCCATTCATTCTCACTGTGATTCCGTTGACCATGGACTGTCCTTGGTGGCGAACACATTAATGCCCTATAGAGTTGTTCACAGATGAATGTGTAGTACTTTAATAAAGACCTCATCAGGAGATACAGCAAAAACAAACTGCATCATTCTGGTCCAGGATGATGTACCACTAGTATGAATATTACTGTTCTTTATAAACACAACTGACAGATTAAAACATTCTTCATAGTGCATGAGCTAAATATACATGTCTGTACATGAGTTCTGATTTCATAAAAATACACACTGTCAATTTAACATTTCTAATGTTGGACTCCAGTATCCAATTTCTGATGGTTTTTAAGATGTGAGCTACGACTGAAACTCTTCCCACATGCAGTGCACTGATATGGCTTTTCTCCTGTATGTGTGCGTTGATGGGTTGTAACCTCTGTCTTAGTCCTGAAACTTTTCCCACATGTAGCACACTGATATGGCTTTTCTCCAGTGTGGATCCTCTGGTGTGCCTTGAGATTGGATATTTGACTAAAGACCTTTCCGCAGTCTGTGCACTGGTTTATTACCTCAGCGAGAGCTTGATCTCCACGTATTTGACTAAAGACCTTTCCGCAGTCTGTGCACTGGTTTATTACCTCTGCGAGAGCTTGATCTCCACGTATTTGACTAAAGACCTTTCCGCAGTCTGTGCACTGGTTTATTACCTCTGCGAGAGCTTGATCTCCACGTATTTGACTAAAAACCTTTCCGCAGTCTGTGCACTGGTTTATTACCTCTGCGAGAGCTTGATCTCCACGTATTTGACTAAAGACCTTTCCGCAGTCTGTGCACTGGTTTATTACCTCTGCGAGAGCTTGATCTCCACGTATTTGACTAAAGACCTTTCCGCAGTCTGTGCACTGGTTTATTACCTCTGCGAGAGCTTGATCTCCACGTATTTGACTAAAGACCTTTCCGCAGTCTGTGCACTGGTTTATTACCTCTGCGAGAGCTTGATCTCCACATATTACGGCACTGCACTCTGCCACAAAATTACCAATTGTACCCTTACTGCCACGCTTCAGGCAAATAACTTGACAAATGTAAATGTAAACATCAAGATAAAATGTACAAATCTAGTGGAACATTTAACACAAAATTAAATGGACAATGGACATTGCAAATAGCCTTTTCAGACTTCATTTCAGAGGTAACAATTTGCCATTGTTTTTTTTTTGTTTGTTGGTTTTTACTACTTGTTGGAGAGCTGGATGCTGGATGTAGATGCACCCTAGCAGCAGCAACTGTAATTGGGCATTGGCAGCAATAGTGTTCCTGTCCACCCCTACCTTTCTGAAAGCAGTAGACATCACCCCGTATTTCTTGTACATCTTGAGAATCCTCTTGTAACGGGACAGCACTTGTGTCAGGATATAGGCTGCAAATCAAAGTACATACAATTAATAATATTTCTATAATTTGTGCATCTATTGTGTGCCCAAAGTTCTGTGCACCAAACTGAGAGCTGCAGAGAGAAAATGGCACAAATCTAAACTAACTGATGACATCAAAAAACTACCAGACACTCTTATCCTCCTTCTCCAACCCGTTCTCATCTCAGGGCGTCATATAAGGCCGTTTTGTCACGTCCTTCGGCGTTTTCTATCCACGCATATAGCACCCTTTCGCGTGTAGGTGCACGCTCATGGCTTTCAACCAACTTCAGCGTAAAACCACCCGCGATGTTATTAAACGCTCTGGGCTTCACTCGTCATTAATTCACCACAATGTTGAACGACTGCACAGACGTAGGGTTTGAGCAACGAGTTATGTTTCCTCCATGATGATTGGCTAAAACAGGAGGTCATTAATCGTTTTTGATATAGGAGTTTATTGGCCGTTTTAACACCTTTATTGTGCGAGAGAGACGCTCATGGCTTTCTCCGATGCAACCCACGGGCGTTTCACAGGACGCATTCGGATTTGGCCAAATTGCAATACAAGGGCGACATATCCGACGCTTTCAGCAACAGTGCGGACAATTTGGTTTTGTTTTAAATTATCCAGTAGCCTAACCTTAATTTAAACCAGGACGTGTGCTTGGTAGGTCTAACAAAAAAACCCACAATAACAGGTGAAATGCCCGTGCCATCTATTGCCCGCATAGAGGAGTATATTGGCCGTTTTCAATACCTTTACCGTGCGAGAGAGAGATGGCTTTCTCCAATCCAACCCACGTTTCACAGGACGCTTTCGGATTTGGCCGTTTTCAATACCTTTACCGTGCGAGAGAGAGATGGCTTTCTCCAATCCAACCCACGTTTCACAGGACGCTTTCGGATTTGGCCTTCAATCCAAGGGCGACATATCTTACGCTTTCAGTAAAAGCGTGGACAATTTGCTTTTGTTTCAAATGATCCAGTAACCTTAATTTAAACATGAATGTGTGCTTGTTAGGCTTGGCCAAAAAACACAATAATATGTGACATGCCCATGCCATCTATTGCCTGCATAGAGGATTTGATTGGTCATTTTCAAAACCCTCATCGTGCGAGAGAGACGCTCATGGCTTTCTTCAATGCAACCCACGGGCGTTTCACAGGACGCATTTGGATTTGGCCAAATTGCAATACAAGAGCGACATATCCAACGCTTTCAGCAACAGTGCGGACAATTTGGTTTTGTTTTAAATGATCCAGTAGCCTAACCTTAATTTAAACATGGACGTGTGCTTGGTAGGTCTAACAAAAAAAAACACAATAACAGGTGACATGCCCGTGCCATCTATTGCCCGCATAGAGGAGTATATTGGCCGTTTCCAACACCTTTACCGTGCGAGAGAGACGCTCATGGCTTTCTTCAATAAAACCCACATATGCGTTTCACAGGACGCATTCGGATTTGGCCTTTCTAAGAGCGACATATCGGACGCTTTCAGTAACAGTGCGGGCAATTTGCTTTTATTTTAAATGATCCATAATCTTAATTCAAATATAAATGTGCGCTTGGTAAGCCTAACCAAAAAAGTCAATAATATGTGACATGCCCATCTAATGCCAGCTTAGAGGAGTTGCTGTTTTCAACACCTGTATCGTGCGAGAGGGACAATGCAACCCACACAGGCGTTTAACATGACGCATTGGGTACGCATTCGCGGCAAAGGCCACCGCGCAGCACATAGCCCATTGATTTCCTATGGAGAGCGCAATGCGTAGTTAACGCGTCCACTATGCATCTCGGGAAGGCGGCGCGGCGGTGCGTCGAGAGGTTAACGCTAGGCGGTTAGCCAATGAAAGTACATCTTCGGTACACAAGTTCTCTCTTTTGCTCTAGTCTTCCGGTCCGCCTGCCAGAAATATTTGTTCCGCCTGCTCCGCGTGTTAGTTTAGTGACAATATATTAAGCTATGGTGGCGAAGCCATTAAGTTTAGAACAAGTTCGCCACTGCACCCTATCAAAAAGACCTTGTTTGCGACTTGAACCAAGACAGAAGGTGCTTTGGAGGAACATGTCAGTGATATGTGTGAGTGTTTCAATAAAAGATGTTAAAATTCCTTGCATTGGTTAACAGTATTACGTACAGCTGCAGGCCAGTTTCATATTATTTTAGGGTCTTCGTGTAGCCAGTACAATTACATTTCTCTGTCCATAATATTGCATTTCTGTAGTAAAGTGCAGTAGTAAGTGCAACGTCCCAGGTAG